>NW_005841916.1:2843493-2878673 GCF_000455745.1 Alligator sinensis
TGACCCTCACCCCTTCCCCCACAGACTTACCTGCACCCCCAAATAATTTTTTCTCCCTCTGCCTCAATTTGTCCCCCTCTTCCCTCCTCCACAAACTGACCTGCAAGGGCAGGAGGTTGTGGTGGTGGCTGTGCAGGGTAGATCTTGGGTTGCTTTTTAATTCAAAAAGTGATCTCCTACCCAAAAAGGTTGGAGACCACTGCTATACTGCATCTCTTCTGTAAAGAACTGTTAATGGTCTAGCAGACAAGTTACTCTCTGGAACTTCTCTTAGTCCCCAGGTTCCATCACATTATACCAGTGTTCCAGCCCACCTCATATTTCAGAGAGGAAAAACAAATGCTTTACAGACACTTGGCAGTTAAGAGAGAGGTGGGTGATATTCAGTTGGGAGGCACAGGGCCTTGAATGGTCAAGTTGGGGGCCAGGTATGCTTCTTTTGAAGAGCTTTAATAGAAACATGGTTATTGGCAGGGGTCCTGGTTTTCTCCGATAAATAAAGAATCCACAATTTTTGGTTTAAAAAAGTAACCCAAAATCCACATATTTCCATTATTAAAATGAAACACCGCTTATATACAGATGTGTATATATAAGTGGTGTTTCATTTTAATCATGGAAAATGTGGATTTTTGGGTTACTTTTTTAAACCAAAAATTAGTTATTGGTAGGGGTAGACATGACTGCTACCACTAACTGTCCTTCCCACCATGTAGACTGAATCTTGACCTTTGAAGATCATCTTTCCTTTACTACTACTGGTGGCAGTATGACGACTCCCAACTAGTTTATCAGTCTGGGATCTTTTGTGATGAAATACAGGCAGTTCAGTTATGGAGGAAGATATCTTTGGAACAGACTTCAGGAGGAGTAGGGAAGAATTTCCCAAAGCCAAAGAAGTATTAACAGGGGACTTGGTGAATGAACAATTTTGTGGCAGAGCAGGATACATTCCTGTAATTTAATCTGCAAGATTTATTATGTATTAATTTAAGGGTTAGTCTTTTTAAACAGTGTGTTTACATACTATTGCTCTAATTAATGCTGAAGGTTCCTTTTATTATTAAAAGATAAGATATGTTAAATTTTATTTTATGTATAGCCAGTTGTGCAGTTTCATCTCCTTTCTTTGGAGATTTTATATAGCAACAGATGAAAATGGGAGAGGTTTTTTTTATGTTTAAAATGCAATAAGACGGAAACAGGAGAACAGTTAAGGAAAGTTAAGTTTACAGCTTAATTTTTTAAGCTGACTAGATTTTGAATTGATGTTGAGTCTTTTGATCGAGTGGTGTATAAATAGACTGAAAACCAGTACTACATGTCTACATTGTGGAATGGAAATGTAATCCTAGCAGGGGTACATGGACCTGAGGTAGTTTTCATTTAGCTAGTGAAGGTAATAATATTGGAGAAGACATAGCAGCTTGACCGGGGTGGATAAAAATCGATTTTTTTTTTTTAATTTTTTTTTTTAAAGAAAAAATCAGATAAAAATTTAATCTGATTTTTTAAAATTTAGGTTTAAATTGTAATTAAGCTTTCCTTTTTAGAAATAAATCAGTTTAAAATGAACTTTGAATTTAATATAGCATAGGCTAAGATATATATTTGCTTCTCTCTCTTTATATATCTATATCTATCTATCTATCTATCTATCTATCTATCTATATATAGATATATATATATCTATATCTATCTATAGATATAGATAGATATAGATATATCTATAGATATTTGCATATATATATTCACTTCTCAGACTCTTGAAGGCTCAGATCAAGTTTAATCTATTAAAAAATTTTCAACTAAAATATGTTCAGTCATTGAGCTCTGAGTTGGAGTGCTTTTATTCTATATAAAATGAGGGGGAAACATCTACATGAGGTCAAGGGATTCAGAATTTATATTACTGGATGCAAAGGATCAGCAAAATCATCACAGATATTGCATCCTGGCCTCTGACTCCAGTAGACACCATCATCTATACTCCTTGATCAAGATTAGCTACTGGGCCCACCTATTTGAACAGGGTATCAAACTCCTGTTTTGTTCTTTCTACCTGAGCTCTGATTAGCTCAGTTCTCAAATTGTGAATATTTATGATTCTACACCCATAGTAGAAGGTTATTCTCCAGCTTGTGGAAGAACAACCATCTGCTCAGCATGTACCAGCCCCTTGGTTTTGAATGTTTCTAGGTACTTCAGTTAAATGGCCTTTCTTTGCATGTGTACATAAATGTAAACATTAACTTCTCAAGTGCTCTATCCATGTCTCTAAACTAAAGTACTGTAGTGCACTAAGGGCAGGGGGTTACAATAGCAGAAATCATGGACTGCTAGCAGGGGAGGGTGAAGGGTATGATGGGTTATATCACAGGGAGAAGGAGTCTTGATTTGCTGTCAATTTCTTGTATGGAATAAGGAGAGGGAGGAGAGTGAGGAACAGTGTGTGCAACAGAAAGAGCCAACACCAAGACAAGGAAAAGGAACAACGTTCCATGGAGCATGGACTAGCTTGGATTTCACCACCTGGAAAATGGAGGAAAAAACTGCCATGGTTGCAGGTTACAAAAAAGCCCTGTTTGGGAATATTTTCAAGAAGCTCCTGTGCCACTGGAAGAAAGGGGAACACATGGCGAATGTAAATAGTGCAATAAAGAGATGCAAGGCCTGGTAGCTCAAATGAAGAAACATTATGAAAAATGCTTCTCAGGAGGCAGTGAAATTGAAGATGGTGTTTGGGACGCGTCTGAGCCATCTAGATCAATTGGTTAGTAAACTTACTATTTTTTGAACCATTCTTATGGATTGCCTATCATATTTTGCAATGCTAGTAAATTATAAATTTGACAATAATGTTAACTTATTTTGGGTGGATTACAGATTTCAAAATGTTTATGTACCAAAATTAAATGGACATGCTAGTTTGTGGGAGTATTAGTCCATTATACATTTTTAATATTACCCCTGCACTTCTGAAATGAGGTTTATTGATCAGTATAAGCAAACATACAATCCCTAGGTAAAGTTATCCTGTGCAGAATAAAGTTTTAATAAGAATTTATGAATTTAAAATAATAATGTAATTTTTCAAGCTATTGTATATTGACAAAGAAAAGGATTTAAATAGGACCTTTTATGATTTATTGAATATTTTCCCTATAGAACTGGGTTTGGAAAAAAATTATAATTGAAGCACTAGTTAAAAAACATCTGTAGAAGGGATCTTTCATTTATAATCCTTTTACAGTAATGCACTGAGTAATACTCAGCATGAGTCACTTTCTCCGCATCTTGTTTCAGGGTCCAGTTTAGATGTAAGAAGTTATGAACATCCATGATCTGCAATGCCTGCAACTTCAGAATCACCTACTGATACTACCAACAATACTGTAACTAAACATACTTCAGACAGTAAATTATGTGTATCCAAAAAATAAACTTTCTTCACTGTCAAGTAAAACTGTAGATGAGTTTCATGATCAAGACTGGAAAAGTCCAGCAAGACAACATAGATAAAAAGAGTGTTCTGTTCATTTATTCAACAAATACTCCCTTTCATCTTGTTCAGAACAAACATTTCACTGACATGGTTTAGTAATTATGACCAGGTTACACTCCACCCTTTCAGAACAGATACTGCTGGAAGGCACCTGGATACATTGTATGAGAGAGAAATTGAAGTGTGCAAAAAACATTGAAGGGAAAAGTGTTAATTTGAATCTTGATGGATAGAGTAATATACACAATGATCCAGTAATACGTACTTGTATGACAACAGAAGACATGATTGTTGATCTCGCAGACAATTGATACGTCAGGAAAGGCCCATACTGCAGAAGACTTAAAAGAAGCAGCAGTAAAAGATAGAATAAACTGGGCTTGTCTACACGTTCATTAATGCAACTGTAATTGTGGTGCATTAAGTTAGTACCTGTAAATGGTACTAAAATGTAACTACTTCAGGAATAAGGAAAATGCTGTTGAAATTGCAAAACCTTTCCATAACAGCCAGTTTGCATTAGCTTTACTGAAGAGAGCTGGGGGATCCATGCTAATTCTCCCCCAAGATATATAATGGAATTCATTGGTTGATCGCTTTAAGCTATTTATTAAGAACTGGCTTATTCTGATGACTGTCTGTGAAGAAAGTCATGACCAAGCTGATGGAAGTATCACAGCTGGAGTAATCAACATTGGACTGAAGAGAAATGTAGAAGATATGCTGAATACACCCAAACCTATTTCCATAGCCTCGAACAAAGTACAGAAAGATTGCTGCTGAAATTTGGAAAGAACTTAAAAAAACAAAGCAAGAAATGCCCAACAGCAAAGTTGAATTGCAGGTAGTAAGGAAGTAGATGGATCAAGCACTTACTCCACTTCATTTTCTTACCAGTATTCTTAACACAAATTACCAGGGTAGATAACTAACAGCCTAAGAGGAAAATGTTGGTATGACATGGGCTCTATTACCTTTTTTGTGTCCTTGTGTGACAAGGTATTTACCAGAATTCTCAGATTTGTTGGAATCTGACAGGGCTGTGCTGTGAGCTCTTCCGCTATAGCCTCACACCTGCAACCTCTGGGCTGCCAACTGTTCATCTTAGTACCTATGCCACCCCCCACTAATCTCCCATCAATCATCCATAATAAATTTCAGGGCTAGAGAGGAACCATTCAAGGAGTATACGTTTGCTGAGGATGTTCTAAAGTCACACCAGCGAACTGGTGCAAAACACCTGGAACCAGAATTTGCTAAAGTTCTAAATCAGCTTTTACCAGAAGTAGCTTCTTCTGCAGGTGCAGAAAGAATGTTTTCTTTGTTTGGACTGGTTCATTCGAAGCTGAGAAATTGATTGGGAATTGAAAAAGCAGGAAGGCTTGTTTTTCACTTCCAGCATATTAATAAAAAGGGGAAGGAGGATGAGATTTATGAGTTCTAAAAACTTGAAAGAAAAGGGGATACACATTTTCAAAACAGCCTAGGTAAAAAAAATTTTAAAAAACCACTTCCATTTTAAAGCACATTAGGCAAGCATGTAGGTTGTAGCTGTGTTGGTCTAAGGACATAGGCAGACAAGGTTCTTGTCTACCATTAGGCAAGTGGGCACTTAAGCTCAAAGGACTTTCACTTGGGCATTTTAGAAAAATTTCCCTAGGGTAATCTAAAATAATTGGTTTAATCCAATAACCACGTCATACCTATAATGCTATAATAGTTAATACTAGCATTTAATAAATTAGTGGTGAATGTGCCCCATGTTTTGATTTATTTTTATAGGTTGTTTAATAAATCTGAAGTGTTGGTTTTGTGTGTTTAATTAAATATGGCGGTGTCGGTTGTAGCCGTGTTGGTGTAAGGAAATAGGCAGACAAGGTTCTCTGGGTGAATCAGATATCTTTTATTAGACCAACTTAAATAGTTGGAAAAAACATTTTTAAGCAAGCTTTCAGGTTCAAAAACCCTTCATCAGGCTGAGGAAGTTTCTGCAGTTGGTGTGTTCTCTTCCTGGATGGAATGAAAAGTAAAGAAGCCAGAGGCTGAGCTGGTATGCATACAAGATAGGCAGTCAGTGAAGATGTCGATTGAGTCAGTGAGTGAGAAGACAGGCTGGCTGGGGGGGGGGGGAGGGGGGTGGAAAGGGGGGGGGGGATGTCAGGCAGGTTATAATGTGTCATAAATCCAATGTCTATATTTAGTCCATGATTTTGTGGCTTGTGCCCCTTTGGTCCTTTTTTCCCCCCCACTGCTTGTCTTCCTGCAATTAAAGCTGATACACAAAAGTTTTTCAGTGTCATTTCTTGCTATGATTCACAGGTGCAAAGCCATTAGAGCCACATTAATTCAGGCAGTGGATAAAAAATATGCTAAGGAACCTAGGTGTTGCAGGTAGTGCCGAAGAGTACAAAATGAATACTACTTCTTTCCTTTGAACTTTGTACATGCAAAAATGTCAAACTAAAGTGTGGAAAGGGAGGGGATTCTTCTCTAGTTTCAAATCATAATGTAGGTGGTAGTAATGCACAGTATGCTAGGCAGTTTACAGACATAGGAGAGTTTAAAAAGATAAAGATTTTCGTTTTTCCTTTTGGTATCCACAGTAGCTTCTCTGCCTAGCCATTTTTTAACATATTGACTATTTGTGTTTCTTAACTACTTCAGTGTCCTAAAACTTGGCTAATTATCGCTTTGTATCCTAGTGTGTTCTGGGTTTTTTAACTGCATACATTAAAAGATCATTCTAATTAATTATGGCAAAATAAGAAATAATATTAACTTGTTAGCTGTAATGCTGTCTTTTCCACCTGTTAGTCTCTTCTATTTACCATTAAGAAACATTCTTGAGACTGATGGCAGAATGACAGCCCAATTATTGTTTTAGCTCCCTCCCTTGAGTCAACAGAGATACAACTCTGATTCCCTACTCCATCCCCATTCGTGTTTATTCTTGTTCTAAATGTATGTGATATCATTATCCAAACTCTGAGAAAGATCCGTGATGTCAGTTTTGCATGGGCAGGCTGCTAAGGGGTACTTAACTCTTAGATACTGGAGTCTTCATAGGATACCACCCCAAGAACTGATAATAGGTAATGCATTTCTCCAGTTGTTCCAGAAAGTCATCCTGACTTCTCTTCTTATCCCTTGTCTGCATCGTCACCTCAATTCAACTGCCATTTCAAAATTAGCATCAAAGCTTCTTAACTTTTTCTGTCACTCTATATAGGCATCTTTCTTAATTCCTCTGTTGTGCTGGTAGTGTTGGTGACAAGTCTTTGCCCTGCCTGCATTAACATTTAGTGTGTGCTACAGCTTTTGGAAGTTCAGTAATAGGAAATTTCAAGAAAGACGATATAGAGAAGTGCCTTACCCCCCAGGCCCTTTTCTTACGTAGGCTGTGTTAGGCCTTGCTTTGCTGCTTAGCTGGCTGAAAGGCAGTTGGCTTATTCTAGTGCACAATTATAGCTCTCCAAAAAGTCTTACTTTTTTTCTTTTTTGCAATGAGAAGTGCTAAGGAACCATAATACAGGAAGCTGCTGCTGTTCCCTGTAGTGTGAATCTGTTTCTTTTCCATTGTTTCCAGCTCAAACTCTGCAATGGGAGCAGAGTACCACTAGGATCCATGGGATGTGCCTGCCTGTTGGAGGGAGTGGGAAAATAAATGTTGTGAATGGAATGAGGTGGAGGGGAATTGTCTTGTGGGAATTTGATGGAACAGACTTTGTTTTCTTATTTAAAAAGTCTGTCCATAGTGCAACAATAAGCAGGGTTTAAGTTGTGGAGTGTTAAAATATAAGAAGAGAAACCTGGAAATAGGAAGTTTCTTCAAAGAGAACAGGAGCACCATTAAAAACTTATTCCATTCCAGGACTCTACATCTAGCTAATGATAAGGATTTGTAGTCTTTAGAATGAACACACTATTTAATTGCCCTCTTTGTGAACTATCCAGTGATAAATAATTTGAATAAAATCATTAGTTTATCTGTATCGATGGAGGCTTAGTAACCTTTATACTTTTAAAATGTACTATGCTGATCATCCTTTCAGTTAAAGTATGCTCATACTGGATTTTTTTGTGGTCAATGACAGCTTGGTCACTCTTTTTCCTCTTTTTCATGTCTCTTATCTGTCACTATTGCTCTCTAATGATTCATTATCACTTCTTATAATGGCTGCCGATTCATGTTCTGGCATCAGATTTCTAGAAATATGAATCCTAGTTCTTTCACAAAATACGTTTGTGCAATGGCCCTCCAAGTCTAATTTTTCAGGCCATTTTGCAAAAGAGTGCCTATGTCTGTATATCCGTTATTTCCTTGCAGAGTTCTGTGGGTAGCAAGCTATGTATATTACTAGTACTTGTACTCCTGGCACTATATCATGGGATAATAAATTAAAAGTTGTTTTTTTTTCCATGCATTACTATTTGCTTTGAAAATATTAGCCTAATACAAGCTTTTCTTCTTTCCTTTCTAGGTTTTAACAACCATCCGCTCAGGACACAGAGCTAATATTTTTAGTGCAAAATTCTTACCATGCACCAATGACAAACAGATTGTGTCCTGTTCTGGAGATGGAGTAATTTTTTATACTAACGTTGAGCAAGATGCCGAGACCAACAGGCAGTGCCAGTATACGTGCCACTATGGAACTACCTATGAGGTATTGCAATATCACTTCTGCTTGAAAGTCCAAGGTCTCTTTAATATTTGGAGAATAGAAGTTTGTTGTTGGTGCTAACCAAGATTTCAGTCAGACAATGACAGCTTTATTTCTATGCTTCACTGTTATATATTAATTTTCCTTTGCTTGTAGCTTTCAAAGGTTGTTTATGGTCTTTGCTTTAGTACTGAAATATGTTACCTTAATGAAGGATTCTCAGAAGTTATGTATTGGTATCATTAAGGCTGCTTTTCCTGCAAAGTGAAATACCTAGCAGTATGCATATGCTTGTACTGTAAAGGGATCTCACCTCAGTATCAAGCCCACAAATTATTTGTTTTCTTTGTTAAGGAAGAGGGAAATACAAACTTTTTATTGAGCTGTAGGTGGTCTGGCACAGAGGAAGGTAATCTATGGTAGGTTTATGCTGTCAGTGGAATAAGAGGGCAGACTCGTACTTATTTTTCAAAACTTTAAATTTCTGGACTTCTAAGCCTTTTCTCATAAACATAAACTTTACCAAAAATTTCCTAACTTTTTTTTACATTTTTTAGCTTGAAGTTATTGTCTGTCTTTGCAGACTTTGAGAATTTCATAGTGAAATTTCTGTGTGTAGAAATAATCTTCAGTGTTCCTTAGTAATACCCTATTTACCTGCATACCACATGCACCCTTCTCTAAAAATCAGCCCTCCAAACTTAGGGTGCATGTCTTAAATGGGAAAGCTGATTTTTCTTTGCTAGAACAGAAGCATTGAGACAATGCTTCAAGATGGCTGCCAGGCTTCCCCTTTGCCAGGGAGGGAGGAGAACAAGTTCAGCCTTCAGGGTTTACCCTTCCATAGCCCCAGGTGCAGTTAGGATCCCCTGCAGTCAACGTTCAGCAATGATTAGAAAAACTTATTTTTCTTCATTCTGACTTCCCAAAACCACAGGTGTGTCTTATCTGGGGGCACGTGAGAAAATATCCACCTTTATTTATTATGTAAAGAAAGTAAGCTTGACTGTTAAGGTTATTTATAACTCAATGGGAAAGCTAGTGGGTAAACTCAAAACTGCATTAAACTAGGAGTCACACAGTTCACTAGACAGATTGCTTCTTTTGTGTCCTAGGCCACTGGTAGAAGTTAAAAAAGAAGGTGGTGTGGGGTCTAATGTGTGATCCCAACAATTGCGCTTTTGCCATGTGATGCAGCCATGCACACAAGAGCACTGGCCACATGTTCAGTTAAAGGTGTGATGGAAATCAGCGACAAAGTTACTATACATATTTTCTTCAATAACTTTGTCACTTATTGCTGGTTTCATCACACCATTCATGGAATGAATGTGTGTTTAATCAGTTAATCATGTCTTAAGTGTAACGTGTATCAGGGTCATTAGTGACATAGCCCATATACTATGTTTTACAAAGGTTGTTGAAAATGTAATTTTCATCTTGGGGTTGCTAATGTTCAGTATTATATTTTCAAATAATTATGTGAATGATCTAGCTCTGAATTTCTAACATAAGTTTTGGTAAGTCCGTTGCTTTTTATAAAGAGTGGACAGAAGAATCATACAATTTCCATTTCCTTTGGGGTTTTTTTTAATGTTAATATGTTTGGTTTGTGTATGTTTAAAGGAACATGTCTAAAGAGCTCTCAGAATTAATTTCTTGTTATGTGGTAAAAATAAAGTCCTTAACAGTGTATGTCTGTATCCAGTTAAAGGACGTGTCAGGAACAGTTGCTAGCCACAGGATAATGATTCCTTAAGGGGAATGCAGGGCCACCTAAGGAGCTCATTTTATATATGTACACATCCTTTGTCTCTGGATGCTGCTTCAGGTCAATAGTTCAGATATTGTTTGTTGGATTCGCTGAAGATCATTCTAGATCTCTTCTTATTTAGTGTTTATTTTTTTTAAAGGTGTATTTTTATTTTAACCCAGAAGGTATTGTTTCCCTTAAGCAACATTAATCTTTTGATTGAGAGAGATAAGGACTTAATCTTTTTAAACTGCATCGAATCTCAGCACATTCGCTATAAGATGTTTGTAGCTTTTTTTATCTAGCTCCTGACTGGATAGCATGAGGTTTTTTATCCTAATTTCACTCCATTGTATGCCAGAGGATAGTATAACCTGTTGTTGCAACTTCTTTTTTTAATAAGACTATCTGATGATTGAAACAGCAGTTACTAAATGTCGCATCTCCTGGATAATACAACTTACTACTGAGCAATAGGATGCATACTGTAATACCAGGTTCTGATTCTCCCATGGTAGAGGATGTTAGCAGTAACAATGCTGTCTGTCTATTTTGTTAACTCATGAGCGTTATTGGGTAATATAACTTTTCTATATAGAAAAGGTTGGGTTTTTTTCCTTTGCAAGAGAGAACAAGATGGTTGAAGATTATTCTAGGAGAAAAAAGGATGGTCAAGCACTAAACTAAGAAATCTAGGGCAGGGAGCCTGCCCCTTGGATGTAAATTTGCAGGCATGTAGTTACAGGTGCAGAAGCAATTCAGCACCACATTCAGCCAGTGATCAGAGAAATTGTGGGATGCAGAAAGTGTCAGAAGAAAACAGTTTAAAGAATGACTTATGAATTTGGCAGAGATGATTCTCCTAGAAAACTGAACCAGCCTAATCATCCTGTATCAATTAGCAAAATACTCCAAATCTGGTTCAAGTACCTCATTCAATAGCACAAAAACTTCACCAGTCAGTATTGTAAGTCTTTCCTGAGTTCTGGTTTTCTAGTACGCAGGGGTTTTTAGGTCTGATGTGTTTCTGGAGTCTTTGATTTTGAAATTTATATCTTCATTATGTGATCATGCCAGCCATTTTGTTCAGAAAATGATTCTCAACCAGGGTGCCATCTATAGTGTTAAAAAATGCTGACCTGTTGGGTGCATGCCCCCTCCCTCCCTCCCAGCCCTCTATATATAGAGAGAGGAATCAGTTAGTTGGGCAATGCTTTATTGGTATATTTACAGTGTTAAAGCAATTTGGAAGCCTACCAGTGTCTCTATCATCATGATAAAATACATTCTAAATACCTATATGTCTTGATGTTTGCTTTTGGTTTTCTTCACACACGATGGGTGTGTGATGGGGGGATGTGGCATTTGCAGGAAACGGGTAGGAAGAGGTGGGGGAGGCAGGTGGGTGTGTGTGTGGAGGGATGTGGGTTTGTGTGGGGGTAGGTATGAGGCAATTGCTGGGGGGCCCCCCCCAGCGCACGGCCCATAAATTACCTTTTGCAGGAGCAGTGGGAGTGGGCGCTCTGAGGCCGCTGCTGCCAACTCTAGGGAACCGCATGCCGAGCCAAGTCATGTCCTGTGGCCCTATGGGACTGGCCAGTCTGGGCAACACAAGTGGCCCCAGGGCTGACAGGACCCAGCTGGGCTGGGTGCACTGTCCCTGTGCACCGTGCCGAGTCCTGCCTCCGGCAGCAGCGCTGCCTGCCCCTCTGTGCCTGCAGGGAGGTGGTGCACGGTGGGACCTGACCCAGCCTGGTGTGTCTCACTAGTCCGGCTTTGCACCAGAGCGGGTTGCATGGCTCCAGGAACCGTGCAACCTGCTTTGGTGCAAAGCTGGACTAATGAGCTGGGCCGGGTCTTGCTGCGCACTGCTAGCTTCACCACAGCTGCTTCGGTGCCCCCCCCAACATGGGCTACTATGTCCCCAGCCCCGCACACTGGGGGGCTAGCGCACCCCCCCGCAACTCCCCCCGCCCCTTGACATCCCCCTCCACTCCCCATAGCCCCCAACAGTTCCTGACACCCCTCCAACACCCCCCTGCCACTCCTCACACCCACTCACTCCCACCCCATGTCCGTAACTTACTTTTGACAATGCTGGGGCAGCAGAAGCACTACAGAGATGCTCTGGCCAGAAATCAGATCATCTCTCCTAGAGGACTGACTCCCTGCTGGCTCCAGGCACAGTCTGGGACTGTGCCTTGCCCAACTGTCCTGTGGAGCAGTTTTTTTGGAGCCCTGGATGTGTCTGATTTTGTCCCTGCACTGCAAACTTGCGGCGTAGTGAACGTTTTATCATTCCCGTGTGTGCCTCTTGACCTATCTCAAAGGGGTTTGAGATGGGGCAAGAGGCACGTGCGTGTTAATCCGGACACGCCCCCTGTGGTCTTTTTAAGCTCTTTGGAATAGAATTGTCCTATTATTTTTCTATGATCAAAAATGAGTGAAAATTTAAGAGCTGGCATATTTTTGAGGGGTGCTTCAAATTTGAAAAGTTAGAGGATGACTGTCTTAAGGAGCAAATAAATGGCATTCCTTTTTCACTCTCACTGAGGATCATGTTCACAATATTTTGGTTAAGTAGTATGGATCCTATAAAAAAATAAATATTCTAAACACCATGAATTTTTCCATCATGAATTATTATTTAGGTACATCTATATAGTAGGAAGAATTAATCAGCACATATCTGAATGATGCAGGTTTCAACTAACTTGTCAGTTGTACTCAAATGTTGAAACACATGCTGTTGCATGGTACAGCAAGAGTTGATTTTTTTAGATTCCTGAAACATGAAAGCAAAGGGTAAGTTGGAGGTAGTAACAAAGAATTTCAGTACATTGAATTCATGTATTGTAAGTTAGTTAGAAACTTAATATTGCTTAAACACATTTTTGACTGTGGGGAGAAAATGTGTTAAAGCTGCATGACTGTTTTTCAACTGTATTTAACTGCCTCCTCATATTAAATATAGAATTTGACTCACTGGATTCTTTAAATAACAAAAGCTGACATAATTTGGCCTCTGTTAGTAGTCCTAAATTAAATGGCCAACTAGATTTTAACTGGCCTTGAGCTTACATTATGAAGCTTGTAGTAATTTCAGATCATGACTTACACCAAATAAAAATAAGGCAGCTCAATGAATTTGCAAGGAGTATAATTTTTTTGTGAGACAACGTAAGGGAGAAGGGAGTTATGGAATATTTTAAAAACAGTAGGAGAGAGCTGAAGAGATTCACAATATGGGTTCTGGGAGTATTTGTAGTTATGTCAGGGAATTTAAAAATGATGAATTAGTCACTCTCGGGTACTTGACTTTGCTGCTATTCACATTAATTCTGTTTAAAAAGAGAGAATGTACTTATAAAGATAATTCTTACCTTTGTATTCCATTTTTTTTTATCGGTAAATCTTTTTTAAATTTAGAATTGAAACACAGCAGGGTCAATACACTAACATTCAGTTACCAATGTTGAGGTTCATGTTTATAGAGGTAGTCACAGGGTATCAGAGCTAGTGATGTTTATATTAAAAAGTGCATTTTGTGTGTGTGTGTGTGCGTGTGTAACCCCAAAATTTTGATACCTACAAATTGCAATATTATAAAATAATGAAAACTACTAAATCATAGCTGTTGAAATAAATGCACATAGTGTGTTTTTCCTGAATTATTATTGCTTTTGCCTGGTGTTGTCCATTTAGGGCATTAACCCCATAGGATGAGGCTCAGCAACATACAACCCATGGGTCAGATCCGGCCCACAGCCAGTGGAGCCAGCCTGTAGAGCCTGAGGACTTTGCATATGCCTGTGCCAGGGCTCAGCAGTGAGGAGGTGCTCTGGTACCAGTCATCTTCTAGCTGTGCCCTCCCCTCCCCTTGGTTTGGGAGCAGATGCAACTTCCAGCCAGTGTGGAGCTGGGCTGGGTCCAGACAGCTGTGTTCATACTGTTGCAGCTTCCTCTCTCCCTTCCCACATCTGCCTCTCAGCTGCAGTTCAGCTGTCTGGCCCAGAGTGGATGCAGAGAAAGCCACCTAACCTGCTTTCAGGTATTCTGGCCTGCAGCTTGAAATGGTTGCCAGGTGTGGCCAGAAGTGATTTTTTCCACGGACTTTGGTAAAAGCAGGATTGCCAGTCTGAATTCAGTAATTTGCAGTAGCTGCTCTTTTCAGTAGGCTGAAAGGTAAATTCTGATATGCCTGACTTGGTATGAAGTGGTAGCTATTTGTTAAAGGCATCTGAAAACCTAATAGGAAGGGTGGTGCAGTCCAACAAATATATGGAAAGAATCTAGTGAATTTAATAGCAGTTCTAAGCTTTGGAAACTAGAAAAATGAAGTAACTTTGGATACTTCATTCTGTGTAAATTGAGTATCTTGAAAAATACTGCAAGAAAATATATATATGTATGTAAAAAATGCTGCTGTCATTACCATATTCTTAGGAAATTATAGTAATTCTGTGATCAAAAATGGTGTAATGCTACTATTAAAGAAAAGTGCAGAGAGTAATAATTAATGAATTGAAGGGTGAGGATTAAAAATAGACCTCACTTTGTTACTGTTCAAAGGGGGATTATTTTGCAAGTAAAAGACCAACTTGAATTGGAGGAGCAGTACCAGTTAATGTACTTAACATAACAGTGTGGACTTAATGGACTTAATAGTGTGGACAATTCTGCATTACTAGGTATTTTGATTTATTAAAATGTCAGCTTGTTGCATAATAGAAAATAGACTGCACTTGAGTTTTATTTATAGTTAAAATGGTAATTATTTAATTGAAAATAATGTGCAACTCGGCTATCAAATGAAAATGGAAGTGTTGTTTAGCTTGTTTCAGCTCCTTCATGACTGGATTTTTAAAAAATATATAATTAAAACTGCTGAAAATGCAATATTTCATTTGCTCTTGATTATTTTCATAGAAATCTTCATCACAGCTAAGAATCAGTGCTTATTCTTGCTCACAAGTACTGAAAACTTGGAAATAAACTTTATATTGTTTCAAGAAAAAATAATGTTTCTGATTTTTTTTTTTTTTTTTTATTACAGATTATGACAGTACCAAATGATCCCTATACTTTTCTCTCTTGTGGTGAGGATGGCACTGTAAGGTGGTTTGATACTCGAATCAAGACAAGTTGCACAAAAGAAGATTGCAAAGATGTAAGAATTGCATGTTCTAATAGCAGTGACCCAAATATGTGACCACATTCTGAACATTCAGAATGTGAACCCCATCAATATCATGTGAGCTGTGTGTTAGATTTTAAAGTCTCCTAATGAGCTGACTAAATCACATAGTAACAGAAGTTAGTTTTGGTGGTGCAGGTGCATCTGTGATGTATCTATGATGGTCTGGGAGATGTGCAAGTGGCAAGGATTTCTGTGGGTGATATCTTTTATTGGGCCAACTGCATTGTTGGACTAGACTTAGAATGCACTGCATTTGAAAGCTTGTCTATCTCTGCAGCGTTTTAAGATATTATGATGCATCAAACCTGATTCAGTTTACTTCAGACTTGGTCGAAAAATTCTGCCTCTAAACTCACCAATTTTGAGGGTATTATGACTTTTGTGGAGTATAGGGGTGGTGTTGAAAATTGAGTTTCTAAATGGAAACTCCGCTAAAATGTTAAATAATTGATCAGTCTCTGTCTTACTGTAATAACATAGAAAAAAGGTGGAGTAGTGAATATATAAGACCACCTTAATTGGAGGTGTAGCACCCTAGAAAGTGCTAATTTTGTCCATAGTGTTTGTGTTCCAGAAAAACTTTTGGCCCTGAACACGATAAACTGATCTCGGAACATGGATTGTGCACGTTGTACCGTTTATTTCTCTCCGTCTTCTTGTCTGTATTTTTCACAGCATATCTTTTTAGGTTTTAGTTATGTTTGGTCCCTAAGCTTGTTACATTATTGTTGCTATAAGAAATTCTACTATCCAATTATCTGTCCATAAATCAAATCTATTCTAAGCCTTTTAAATTAGCTTAGATAGGTGCTGTCTATTTTGTGGTTCTTGCTGTCCACCTCCTGGTCTCTCCTTCTGTACAAGAAAATTTTAATAGAACAGTTTGTATTTCTGTACTGTTACACCTCCCATTGTTGGGTTGAATGTGATTTCATACTGTTTTGCTCTCTGATCATTTTCATCCTCTGCTCTTCCCTTGTAGCATGTTCTTGCCATCTATCTTTCCATGGCCAGATCTTGATTTTTGCAGCAATCTTGCAGCCCCTTCTCTAAAAATTTTTGGGTAGAATTATACTTCACATGGTATGGGGATATTAAATGCCTTTTTTTTTTTGTTTTATTCCAGGATATTTTAATAAACTGCCGGCGTGCTGCCACTTCTGTAGCCATCTGTCCACCAATACCATATTACCTTGCTGTGGGCTGCTCTGATAGCTCAGTAAGAATATATGATCGGCGAATGCTTGGCACGAGAGCAACTGGTAGGAAATGCACATGAAATAAATAACCTTTTCTAACATCAGGTAGAGGTAGTTAGCCATCCCTCCCCCCCTCTCCCCCCCCCTCTGCTTAACCTTAGACCATTTGGGTTGCTGTAGTTTTTTTAAAAGCCGGCTTTTTTATAGTTTTTCTGTATTATGTAAGCATTCTTGCAATAATAAATCCTATGTTAGGGCACCAAAAAAGTAATTATTACAGCCTGCAGGGAAAGGATTTGAAAGATTACTTGAAGTCTGCAAAGAAACTCTCCTCCTTAGGTGGCCAAAGAGCTTCTGAAGGTTTAGTGCAGCACCATGGAGTTTGTGTCTTTTAGCCTTATTTGGGAATGTGAAGCCACCTGATGATTTCAGCAGACAACACTCCGTCTTGATTTATGTAATTTCTACATAGATCTATGAAGGTGCAGCATTGCATGCCTGCACTTGTAGATCATGTGGTGGTCATACCTGTACTAAACTAGAGAGCTCAGTAAAGTACAGATAGGATGCAGCCGTTTCAGCCCAGCTTTGGATGTCTTTAATCCATTATTGTCTTTTACACAAAGGGATCTCGTGAGTTCTGTAGAATCTTGTAGAAAGTATTTATTCTTCCAGTAGTTCTCACTCCATACCACTTCTTGTCTAAAGTTATTACGCAGTGTCTAAGGTAAGATGGTAGATTAAATGATCTATTGTATTTACTACAATATAAAACAACCCTCCCTCTCCATTCAGCATGGGGAAAAAAGCCCCTTGTCTGACATTTACATATGAAGTGGAGTCGGGGAGCAGGCAGCTGCTGCAGCTCCAACTCTGGTCATGAGCCTGGGTTGAAACAGTGAGACTCACAGCAGTCTCTTGCCCCCTCTCCACTTCCTTTCTGCAGCTTCTGTCTCCCTCCCTACCCACCCTCTCTCCTTCCCCTCACTGTCAGGTGCAGCTTGGCTCTGCTGGGGCTGGGGTTTCTCCTTGGGCAGGGAGCACATGGAAACGCCTTCCTTTGCACAGCCAATCAGCAGTGCCAACACTGCTGCACTGCCTGCCTGGCCAAACATTAGCGCCAGCACTGCTGCATGGTAAGGTAAGGGCTGAGCTTCCATGTGCTGTGGGGGAAGGGGCAGAGACTGGGAGAAGGAGGAAGAAGAGGTGGTGTGTGGGTGGGGATGGGCAGAGGCACTGGGGATAGGGAAGTGCAGAGGGGGCAGGAAGCCTGCAGGGGGGGAATAAGTGGGCAGGGTAGGGGCCAAGGGGGGCCTCCTGCCACTGCTTTCCCTGCTGTAGCAGTTTTGGGGACGGGGTCAAGACAGCCCTCCAATGCTTAGATTCTGTACCTGGAAAATTGTAACATTTATCATTTTTCCCATATATAGAGTATAATTGATTATTGGAGTTCATCTTATATTTGAGTATATGGCAATTTACCACTCTTACTTTAGAACATGGGAAGTATATATATTCTGATGTAGGTGTCTGGGAACTAAGCATTTTTACCATCAAGTGGCTAGCCAGCTAGCTTTTGGTTTATGAGCACTAGGAGAAGCAAGATATGCAGGCCTTATTGTTTGCTCTTCCTGCATTTATGGTAGTTTTATTAAATGGTACCATAGCTTGTGCACGTTTTGCGTTCAGGCATGTAGATTTCAAATGCCTAATGCCACTAACCTTCGTCCTGATCATGAAGCATCTACTGCTTTCTTTCTTCTTGACTGGAGGGTAACTTCTCCCTTGGGAAAACAAGTCCCTGCCTAGAAAAATAAAATACACTAGGTTACATCTAACAGCTAGTGAAGGGGTGATTTTGCATATATGCACATATGAATTTATAGCAGAGCATGTAGCAGTATCTATAGCTAAATCTGGCAGAGTGTTTCCATTTTAAAGCCTTTTTAACTTGCTCTTAAAATGATGAAACTTGAGATGTTGGGTGAAACATGGTCCTGGTTTTTTGCCGGAAGGTAATTGGTTTTGTTTTGGAATCTTGAGGGGAAAAAATATTTGATAAAAGGAATAGAGGGGAAATACTTCTTCCTGTTGTTAAAAAGTAACACTTTCACGCATGACTGTGGCCAAATAGTTGGGCAGGAAAATTGGCCTTCAGAGCAAAGAACTGTCTTTTTAATCTCTAAAGCACTATGCAGTATAGCAAAAAATATTTAATTCAGTTATTTTTTCCTAGTACTCCTGAATGGAGTTCAGTCATCCCCAAAAAATGCCAGTTAAACATGTGGTACACAACAGCATCATATATTAAGGTTACACCTGTACAATCTGAAGAGAAACCAAAATTTTATTTTGGTTTCAGGGGAATTTTATATATCTCTTTGCTTGCAAAGCCTTATTTCTGTTTTGTTTCCAGCTCAGACCTATTGGGAAAGCTAAGTTTAGAAAAGAAAATATTTAACCTATCCAGTCTAATCATGAAGGATCAGCCCCTAGAATCACTAAGTTATTGTGTACAGAAAAATTAATGTTGTCTTATTTAAAAGCAGAATTCCAGCCTACTTGGAGTGATATGAAGGATCAGTTTTAGCCTTAGGTGGTGAGATAGTAAGCATTGAACTTGCCATTGGTCAAAGACTGAATGTTACTCCTGGTTGGCCATTATAATTCTGGGGGGAAAGCCTCACGTGGCAAATAGAAACAGTGTTTGTGAATGATGTATGATTTTTCTGTTTTATTAAAGACTGTTTAATTACTGGGTAGATCATAGATGAGTTAGTCAAAGGAGCATGGTAATTTATTATGCAATTGTGTAATATTAAAGGGAAGGAGTGCTGAGTGTGCAGATGTACATCACCATGTCCATAAATGAGATGATCCAGATGCATTTAAATAATTGTTTCCATTGTAAGCATTCTTTTTGTTGGTAACATTTCCACTCCCATAATGTGTTGTGCGCATGTGCGTGTGTGTTTCTATATTTCTTTCTCTATTAAAGCACACACAAGATAAAAGATCTGACTTGGCATTTGTTCATTTCATATTTAGCAAAATGTGGACACTACAAAATGTCTGGCACTTCCCTAGCAATAATTCAGACTTTGCTTGTTAAACAGTGCATTTGCTAATTGAAAATGTGTCAAAATAAGTTCATGTTCTTTTGCTTTTACTATTTAGGTAATTATGCTGGCCGGGGCACAGTTGGAATGGTTGCACGTTTTGTTCCTCCACACCTTAATAACAAATCCTGCAGGGTAACATCTTTATGCTACAGCGATGATGGTCAGGAGATCCTTGTTAGCTATTCTTCAGATTACATATACTTATTTGATCCCAAGGATGACACAGCAAGAGAACTTAAAGTTCCTTCTGCTGAAGAGAGAAGAGAAGAGGTGAGTATTCAGTAGGATGAACTTTTTATACCTGTTTCACTATTTTTACTTAGTGTGCCTTAACAGCGGAGAAGAATTTGACCTATTATTTTCCAAGATCTAAGAAGTATGTTGGAAAATGTAGGTAATACTTTGGAGGTTTATTTTTTGTGAGACAACTTGCTAAGTTACATTGTGGTTGATAGCTCAGATGGAGAATAGTCCACTTATTGTCCAAATCCAGTTTTACCATCTGGTGACTTTTCAGTAACTTATGGAAAATGAATTGAGGATTTCAGTGCAATTCCCACAGTTCATGTTGCAAAAAAGCACAATTAATACTAGCTAGCCACCTGTGTTGACAGTTTCATTAAAAGCCAAAGTTAGAATGGGCACAGAGCTAGTCCTTCCATAGCAGAGTCAAGACACTTTAGATGGGAGGTGGTGCTTGCATTACTGGTGCATATTCCTCAAAAACCTGTCATTTTGGTACCTGTTACAAACTACAAATGTATGCATCCTTTTAGAAATGTCCTGGTCTGTTCTCAGAACCGGCCCTGGATTTTGGATACTGTACTTTACTTAAGGATTTGCAGTCCCTACCTAGGTTTCATTTCTACCTGTTGATAGTTCATAGTCATCACAATGGTTTCTGTAGGTTGTGCAGGCATAAGGTCACCAGTGTCAGTGCTCCTCAATGTATACAGTTAAACCTATAAGACCCAACAATATTTCATAAAGCTGAAGAAACTCCCTGTTTACCCATAAAACCTGCCAGTGTGTAGGACTTCTGGGCAAACTTTTCAGGTCTCTAATTTCAGTGAAAATAGTTAAGCCTCATAGATGTATGGTTTTAAAAACATCTTACCTGTGGCTCTGCCACTTGAGAGGAGCAAAAATAGTGTGGACTGTTTGGAGATACAGATACTGGCAGTGTTACTGAAATGGAAGTTATATGGGAGAGCCCTGGAAACACAAGGCTGTGCACCATTGCATAGGTTGTGCAGACATAAGACCATCAATGTCAGTCCTCTGTGTGGATGGTTCAACTTGTATAGCTCAAAAAAATCTTAGAGAACTGAAGCAATTCCCTTAATCCAAGGTTTTAAATAAAATACAAGTCTTAAAAAACAAGGTGCTTAAATGAAAATGCTTGAACTGCCTTGTTTTGTCACTAGTTCTGTAATCTAGACAGAGAAGAACACTTAACAAAAAAAAAAGGTAAAATGCAACAGAGATTTTTTTTTTAATTAAAGAGCCTAGTTCTGTCAAATAGAGCAGAACCTCCTAAATTAAGGGTTTTAATTGGCTACCGATACTGTCAAACATTGAAAAGAGGGAAGGCAGGCTTTAATATTGGGTTGAGGCCATGCTTGCCTGTACGTAAGTCTAGTAATTACACCTAATTTATGTAACGGTATTCATGTTTGTTTGTCCTTCCTATTTTATCTTGCCCTGTAGTCAACTCTGTGGACATCCAGGGCAAGTATGGGTATGAAGAGTTCCCCTGAAAAGTTGTTCACCTGCTTGTTAATGTAGAAATTGTTTCCCAATGCCTTGGGCCTCACATGGATATGTTTAAGATTGGATTTGTAATAAATACTGTTTACAGTAAAATAGAACAAAAGACTTAAATTTTATTTAATTAACAAATTGCATTCTGGTTACACTGACCCTCTGCTTGGTGTGAAGTTTGTTCCATGGTGCTGGAATTTTGAATAGTTTCCCATTAAGGCCAGTTGTCCTTACATGCAGCATTGGCAAAAGTTTTACTTTGCTGGGAATTGCTAAATGCTCTGGAACAGTTTGCTAATCTGAAATTCTACTCTAGGTTTAGAAGCAGCCATGTGTGATAACAGAATGTTTCTCAGAACAGAAATAGCAACAAGCAGGATCAACAGACATGTTTTTAGAAACTCATTGATATGTTTTTTCAAATCAGATTGTTTGAAGAACAAATATGACTTAGCTTTTTCTGTTTGCCGTATACCTGAGATGAGAGAGAGAAATCATGTTTGTTTCTTATAATTTACAAGCTTTGTACAACCTTATCATTATGAAATATTCAAATATGTATCTTTCATAAATTCAACATTATGTATGCAGTAGGTTACAAAAACTTTCAAGTATTTTAATTCAGTAAGAACTTTTTGGTTTAAAAAAATTCTCATTGTCAATATTATATTAATAATCAGTGACTTTTTTTGTCCAGGTTTTTATGAACACTCATTATTAATCAACATGACATGCTCCCAGTGTCAGGGGGCTGCACCTAGATGCTCAGCACCCACCCGTGGGGCTGGAGCCACTGCCCGGTGCCACAGGGCTCCCAGCTCTGATCCTGGGAGGCTCCGGGTTTGGGGTTGGGTCCTCCCCCGCCCTCCCGGTGCTGCTGCCTGTCCTGAGTACTGGGAAAAGCCCGGTGCTGCTGCCAGCCCAAGCGTGCAGTGGCAGCCCGCTTCAGCGAGTCCAGGCTGCCACCTGCCCTGAGAGCCAGGAAGAGCTTAGTGCCAGTGGCAGCATCAGGCTCTTCCCTGTGCTTGGGGCAGGTGGCAACCTGCTCTCATCCTGTGCATGGACCCAGGGGAATGCACCCCCTTGGGAAGAGCCTGGCACAGCCCCTTAGTCCTCCTGGGGGGCACACAGTAGCAAGACCCATGCCCCTGTGCCCTGTACCCACCGACAGCTCCCTATGCTTTGCTCCTTGCTACAGCTCTGGGAGTGGCCGACAGGCTGTGCTGTGTCCTTCCCCCTGTCCCCTCTCTAGTCCCAGCCTTACTCTCTCTCTCTCTCTCTCTCTCTCTCTCTCCCCCTCCCTCCCTCACTGCCCTTTACCCCCCATTTTAAATTAATATTTTCCCTTTTCCTCCTTTTTCCCCAATTTTCATCTTGCTTTTTATGTTTTGAAGATAAATCCCCAAAAATTCCCATAAAAACTGAGAATGTGGAACACTACTTATTCATCAGACTCTCTCTTCTCCCACTCTCCCCTTCTCTTCTACTTTTGGTATTCAAATGTGTCTCTTCTTGTACACTGTTTTGTGCAGGTCCTTTCACAACATCTAATGAAGTGGTCTTCAGCCCTTGAAGTGCACACGCTCACACACACACACACGTTAGTCTGTAAAGTGTAAATGTATCCTGCCTTCTGCTTGACTTCAGGCTAACACAGTGAACTACATCTCTCAGTAGTGCATAGTTTTAGAGTCTAATGACATATCCCTTTGCCTTTTGTGATTAGGAAGGGACCACTCTCCTAGTTATTTCCTCAAGTCAGTACATGAGAGTACAAGGAAGTCAAATGCCAGCATTTATCATGGAAGCAAATGAGAGATTGAGAATGGTATAACGTATTTTTAACAAGGGGACAGGCATCTATTGAGACATTTACTTCTGCAGCAAGTATCACCGGCAGAAGGATCCAAAAAGAAAAAGTAGACTGACACATTTTCTTCTAATCTAGAGTAGCCACAGCAACGTTTTGATTCTTAGACATCCTGTAAAGCATGTTCCCATCAATAATGTAAGCATTATAGTATCAGACTTAATGCTTGCTGCATGTATAGTATAGAACTGAAGATAAATAGCCTGTGTTTCTGCCGGCCGATGCTAAAGTACTGGTGGCTGCCATAGGAGAAAGTAAAGGCAGCAGCCCAAATTGACATAGTGAATAAAGCAAAGTAAAGAGGCACTACAGTAACTGCAGCTTCTATGATATAGAAGTAATCTGGGTGAGTGATGGGCAACTTGGATGCCATGCTTTTTGGGGAGAAGGAGCTTGCAACAACCATTTTTTAACTGTGTTAATAAACAAGGATCTATGTATTTGGCATTTCTGCAGGTTTGTCCTGGAATCTCCCTTTTGCCAGTGAATTTTGCTACAGGATCATGTCTTTCATTTTTTAAAACGTATGTTTCGAACCCTCAGTTTTATAGGATAATCTTGGAATTGTGACTAGGTTGGAAGTAGCAGCATCGCATTGTCAAGGCGCCTGGGGCAGCTGCTGCATACAGGGGCAATAGTAACTTCCGGTTGCCACTATGGTCGCAGTTGCAATTGTGATGACTCAGCTGTGATGAAAGCCATTTTTTTTTCATCCCACACCCCCATTGGTGCTTGAGGCAGTTGCCCCTGTTGCCCTCACTCTAGTAACGCTATTGGATGGAAGCAGTACAATGTTATCTTTCCAAGTCTGCAGACTCTTGAAGCAATAGGCTTTTGCCATGAATTTTCCCCACCCCTTTCCTCTCTCTCTCTCTCTCTCTCTCTCTCTCTTTTTTTTTTTTTTTATTCAGACATTTAAGATAAGTGTCAGCACCACTCTTTCACTTTTGATTGTTTAGATAGAAATATCCAGCTAACTCCTAACTGACCTTCCTGGGTGCTTAAAGATCCAGATGCCTCTTACCAAACCACTAAGACTTACACTTCCCCAGGCATATAGTTAATGCAGAAATCTGTATCTAACTGAAAATCCAAAATGAAAGGTGAAATACATTGCATTTAGTATTTTAAAATAATTGCAAGAAGTTACCATGCTTGCTGATTTAACATTTAGTTAGAAATTCCAATTAGAGTAAAAATGGAAGTTGCCTTAGAATTTCTAGTCTGGTACAATGGAAAGCTGCTGAATACAATTACCCTGCTTCAGAATGTAGGCCCAACTTCCTATGTAATATGCACATTTTGATAAATGCATTAAAGTTATTACTACGTAAATTATGCTAAAAAATCTGTACACAAAGAACAAAGACTCAGTTGCACGCAGAACTTAGCTTGGAATTGTTGTACCTTTGTATGGCTAAAGTGAACCTTAATGTCTGAATATAGCATTGTGCTTAATGTATATGTTGTGTATTTTTGGACTTTTTGACTTTTTGTGGTCAAATCATGCTTTTCCTACTAGTGTTATTTTATTTGTAGACACAGGTTATCATTCAGTAATTACTTACATATATAAAAGAGAAGAATTGAGTAATAAGTTTTGTGTTTGGGTAATGTCCCTCCTTATCTTTATTATTCTAGTTGCGGCAGCCTCCTGTTAAACGACTGCGATTAAGAGGTGATTGGTCAGATACAGGACCGAGAGCAAGGCCTGAGAGTGAACGCGAAAGAGATGGTAACGTGTGGGGAAAGGAGGGTTGGGTTTCTTTTGTTAGTATTCCTGAAGTGTATGTATAGTTAAGATAAAAATTACCCTGAGTTTTTATGAGTTGTGTCTAATTTTAGAATATTTTATTCATAATTTGACACATTGAATTGACAATGTATTGAATATAGCAATTTTGAGATCATTGTCTACGTTAAGGCCATTCTTACTGGTATTGTTTCAACCCTGTATTTACCTTAAAATGAGGGCTACAAATTGAGGCATATGTAAGTGGTACCCAAGTATTTGTTGTATTATATTAACGTAGCTTCATCTCTGTGAATTTTCATAATGTAGTTCATGCCTTAAGTACTGGTAAGGGTACAAGAGGAAATACTTTTATAACGGTAAAATCAGGAGATGCTGGGTCATATCAGTAGGGTTCCTATACTGGTTCTGTTACTGCCTCATGAGTAACCACGATTAAGTTGTTAAAAACTAACTTGAATTCCTGCCTCTGTAAAGTATTACTCAGGGTGCACACAAGCATTATGTTTCTACTGGGAGAACCACTGGGCATTTATACATGTGCTCTGGGAGTTAATTTATCTGATATTCTCTGCTTCAACTGCCATCCCTACTCCCTTTCTTTGTGTTTGTACAATACTTTTACCAATAATCCTAAAACCCATAAATCACATTAATTTTTTTTTAGTTTTATTTCTTCTCACATATCCTTTTATCTTGTTTCTTGTTTTTCCTTCTGTGTTCTTATGTTACTTTTATTGTAACACAGTTTAAACTTATCTTTCTTCAATCAGCAATGATCTAATGTGGAAAAGATTTGAAAAATAGCTGGACTAGTTCCCTGAAATCTGGCCACATTTTTTTTCATTTTTCTCCTCTTATCCTGGGTTGATATGGTTTGACTGGGATGATCTAGTTGGGGAATGGTCCTGCTTTGGGCAGGAGGTTGGACAGGAAGACCTCCTGAGGTTCTATCCAACCCTAATTATCTATGATTCTATGATTCCTCTGTTTTCAAGAACTAATCCATTTATGTTTGCTGTTCCTTTTGTTGTAAGCTGTCATCTCCATATAGCACTCTGTCCTTCTCTCCTTAGGTGCATGGATATTTCCTTCCAATATCTTGACTTAGGCTTCTAGGATCTATTGTAATAGGGCAAGTGGCAGGGGGGCAGGCACAGGCGTGGCGAGGGCAAGCGGGTCAGGCAGAGAGGTAAGGGCCTTGGGGTCTGGCCCCTCAGCCCCTGATGTTGCTTTCCCTGCCACAGCACTTGTGGGGTGGGGTGGGGTGGGGTGGGGAAAAAACATTTAAGAGATATCTGCAATACTTAGAAACCTGTACATGGAAAATTATAATAAATTTATATTTTCCCATGTATAGACTAATTATTGGGGATTGTCTTACAGACATCATGGATTCAGGTAAATACACTATCTCCTGCTAGTTCCATTTTAACTCCAGTCTTCCCCATCTTTCACCCCAGCTCACACTTTTTGAAAGTACAGTCTAGTAAAAATGTCCTATATCAATAAAATAAAAACAAGAAAATTCAGTGCTCAAATTGTATTTCAAGTTAAAATGTGGTAATTTTGTTCTGAAAGATAGACTTCATTCTCAGGATTCCATCATCTCATGCAACTTCAGCACTGTTCTCATATGGAAAAAGAAAGAATGCACTGGAATTCTTTCTTAGCATTTCTGTATTTACAGGGGAGCAAAGTCCTAACGTCTCGCTAATGCAGAGGATGTCAGACATGCTGTCAAGATGGTTTGAAGAAGCTAGTGAAGTTGCTCAGAGCAACCGAGGGCGTGGAAGATCTCGATCAAGAGGTAATTCTCCTTCAGAAAAATAGGTTGGAACAAGACTATTTTTGTTTTTTTATTAAGGATTAATAAAATGTTGATAGTCTAACAAACTTGATGGGAAGCAGTAAAAGAGATGTTAGATATCTATGATCATTTACAATATAAGCTTTTGGGGGCAGACTGGTTTTATTTTAGTTAGTGTTTTGTATACTGGGTTGAGCATATAATGTGCCAAATAATAATGCAAAAGGTCTTTTTTTTAAAGTAGGTTACTGGCAGGACGGGGTTGTTCTTGGCTTTGTTTGTTTGTTTTTTGTTGTGTGTTTTTAAACCAAAGGTGGGGCCAGTCGTCCAGATGCCCCTGTTACTAGCAGTGTGCCACCAAGGGGTGAGTCGGAGACTGCAATGGAAGTAGATGGTCCTGAACAACCTCCATCGTCATCTTCCTCTACCATGTCAGCCCAAGCTCCTTCAACATCTTCCTCAATGGAAAGCCCACCCTCAACCTCTTTACTGTCATCTCCTGACAACGAACAAAGGCTGTCTTTGGAGGCCTCTGCTCAACCTACGCTCCATCAGTCTGGTGAGGAGAAATAGTGCTGTATGGTTTATTGGGAAAATTTAGAATACAAAAATAAGTTTTCGCTTTAGTACATTTTTAGTAGTTGAACTTATAACCTTGAATGCAAACTAGGTACGTCTATTGCTACCTGATCATCCGAAGTGTGGCTATAAGGAAAAGCTTTTCTGAACAGCTCTGTTCTGACTCCAGCCCGTTCTGTCACTGGTGCAAGATCACTGGTAATATCAGTGATCCTTTTATTAGGAGAGAGAGCAGTTACCACCTTAATAGGCTGCTTGTCCTGCAAACCTGTAAAGGGCATAGAAGTGGCCCATGGATGCTACCTATAAACAATGTTGTGACTGCCTAAGATTTTCTTATGATAATTGGTATATTTCTTAAGATCCCCAGTTGCCTCATTCAAGAGTTTATATAAGGATCTCCCCTTCCATTTTTATTTTTAAAAGTGAGGATTTTTTTGTCTTGTGCTTATATAGACAAAATATGGAGACCTGACTGTACCCTAAGGCTCAAACTAGCACACACATTAAAATAAGTAAAGTTGTGTATTTTTTATTCAGGGGGAGGAGGGAAAGAAACAAGATTTTTTTTTTGATGCCCTGCTCTTGTCTTGAACACTTGAGTTAGAGAGGGCACCTTACATAGTATTGTCAATCTGATATTTGTTGCAGGCGGTGTGTGTTATCTTTATCAGAGGAGGAGATTGTCTCAGGTCCTAAATGGATGTGCTTGGGTGACAGAGAGATGAGATTTTCCTATTTCCCCCACTCTGAGAAGCAGTCATCACAAGGCTGCTTCTGTTATAACATAGCAGTGTTTTATTTGGTGTGCTGTGATTGCTGCAACCAGACTCCCACCTCAAGACAGGTGTCAGAAAAAAGCAGGGCTGCTGCCTAAATATCAAAAAGAGTGGAAAGTTAGATTTAAGCTGGTATTTATTAAAGAGAATGTAATCATGTAGCACGAACCTGATTCTAAACATCCTTCTAGTAGGCTACCTCCTATGAAGGAATCCACATTACTTAGTCTGGTTGGTTTTCAGTGGTGCATAGTTTTTGCTCACAGCATGTTAATGTTGATACTTCATCAACCAGTGATTCAGCCAAAAACTCAAGAGCTCACCTATGTAAAATACAACAGGTTTCAGCTATTCTGGTCTTTGAGATAGATGAACACCAAAGACCACAAATTCCAATGCTGAAGGCTGTGTTCTGAGCCATACTTTCCATATTAAGGAAGAGACCTGTTGCAGGCCACATTATCATGATGCAGGAAATCAGAATTTAATATATTTCTGTAGCAGCATTTATTTAGTTTCTTTCCTAAATAACACATTCACTTAACCAAATATACCTTTCTGCATTTCTCTGAATCGGTCTGAATTTCAGAGGAATAGTTTCTTAGGCTGGCATGTGGAGTCAGGCTGATGCCATTATTTTCTAATCCATGATTCCCATTGCATTTCTAAAAATTTCAGAGCTCCATTAAGCAGGAAATTAAGCAGCAACCCTCCCTAGAAAAAACTTCATAGAAGTTTTTGAAAGCAATGGACATTTTTAACTCACTGTATATACTTACAGTGCTCTTTAATGTTTTATACAGATGCTAGTTTAATTATGAATAAAGGAAAAGTGCCATCCTTTTATTTATTAACGTTCCCCTTACATAAATGATTACAAGTAGTACCTTATTGATCAAGAACAACATGATTCCCTAGGATAATAAAGTTACATCTATTGATGGCTAATACCTACAGCTTGTTCAGACAGAATGCAATGGTGTGTCAGGAATTTCTTTTTCTTTTTTTTTGTTTTTTTTTTTACTGTATAATCTCAAATGACTGCTAAAATAAACCTGATGGAGCCTCGCACCTCAGAATTTGAAACCACCACTACTGTTGCATTTTTAAAGCTTTTATTTATTAGAAATCGCTTGAGTATCATACATTTATGTTAAGCTCTGGAAACAAATAGAAAATACTTTGTTCGTGACTGCAAGGAACTTCTGGTCTTAGATACAGAACAATGAGTAAGTAAAGTAAGTGAATAGAAAACCTATTGCTGAGGGGAAACTATAAATAATTATCACATGAACTGCATTTTAAGGAGAGTTTTGAAGGAGAGGAAATAGGGCTCTTGGAAGATGAGGACAGGGAGTGCAAAGGGCAGCACTAGATTTAGGTGCAAAGGGCAGCACTAGATTGAAGGTATAAATATGGGAACAAGAGAGCAGTAAAGCAAGGGGATTGAGATGGGGCTAAGAGATTGAAATTAGAGAGTAGGTATAGGTGAGATGTAGACGGTGGTAAGATTTTGAATAGCAGAATTGTGAAGGTAAGGAAGAAGAATTTAATTTAAAAAACATAAGCAATGATTTGAGTGGGGTAACAGGAAAAGAAAAAGATGATGCCAGTAACAGTATATTGAACGTAACGGTGAAAAGGACAAAGGCTAAGTGGAAGAAGATTGCAAAATATATAGATTAAGATGTTACTGGGAAACAGGTTTGGAAACATCAAGAAGAAAATAAAAGACTTTTAGGATCAGTATGGAGAAAGCAATAACAGATGCTGGATGGAGTGGGGAGTGCCAGTTTTTAGTGACGTGTGAAATTGAGGTCAATCACTACGTTGTGGGTCAGGGTGACTTTCTTAGAAATAGAGCATGAATTCGTGAGGAGAATGGATTGTTAGACAAATAGTTTCGATTCCTCACTACTGTAATTTGCTACATTCCCCACAGGCCCTTCTAATAATCTGTCCCTTGAAATTGTAAGTAAATATGCTTGAATGTAAAAAACATTTAAATCCTGGCCATGCTGTGCTTTCAGCAGTGCGCCATGTGATGAACACCTGATTTCCTATCTTTGAAATGCTCATTATATCCTGTAGAATTTTGAAATGCAGCTCTGCAGACAGTATCCAAGACAAAAATAATACAGTACTTGGAGTCTGGTCACATATTAAGCCACTTCATCTGAAGCCTGTGCATGTTATCCTGTTAGGAAAGTACAGCTGAAACCACTTAAATGTGTTTCAGATAATCAGTAAACCTGGCTGATGAGCCAAATTTCAGGAAACTGTTTTTTCTCTTGAGCTAGCCTTCCTTTTCTTAGTGGGTGGAGTCATACTTGCTGGAAACTTTTATTACCTTATGATTTACAAAAAGTTGTTTATATTGCTATAAAGCTAATGCACTGGTTTTTGCTTCGCTTTTCTCACTTCACAAAAGCTAGGCAATATCCAGTAACATGATAATTTTCACATTAATTTGAATAAGTACTCTTTCAAGCTACTTACAAATTACAAGGTTATGCAACAACACATATATAGAATGTAATTTAACTGTTTTTCTCTGCTCTACATTGCACAAACATTCTTTGTATTAAGTGATCAGTTCATTGGAGGGAAAAAATGAAATCCAGAGATGCATGCATTTTTAAAAACACTTAATTTTGAACTGAGAAGAGAAAGTAGTGTAGCACTTTCCCCCTCACTCTGTTTTCTGGCAAGATACATTTTTGATCAAAGATTCTGACTGATTTTAAAACAATTTAATAAAGTGAAAATTTATATAAAAAAAACATTTAAAATTTGAGATGTAATTTTGAATAGGTTTTTGAAATTATGATCGTGATTTATGGGTGGAGTAGAACTAAACCAGTAAACACATGTTGAAAACTAGAATTTTATCTAAAAGTTCAGGCCTAACCTTTTAAAAAATTTAAGCGACTTGAAGTTTTATTCACAGAGGGCCTTTATACATGTGCTTCAGGAGGGGAGGGGAGGAGGAGCTTTAATTAGAGAGGCTCCAAGAGCCGCTCTAATTAAAGCGCCTAGAATGTTATGTGTATCAGCGTCCCCATGCTGTAAAATGGTGGTGGGGTGCTTTAACTAAAACTTGTTGAATGAGCGTTAGGTAAAGTGTCCCCGCTGCCATTTTTCAGCTTGGGGACACTGATCCATGTGACGCTGGAGTCTGCTGGAGCATGGTAATTACCGTGCTCCAGCAGACTCAATTAAATGAGTCTGCTCCAACGCATTGCAAGTACAGCGCTTCGAATCAGCCCCACTGCACATGTATAGGCAGCCAGAAACCTTGAGTCCTGTGACATTTGTGAACCCGCTTCATAGTAAATCATCTTTTCATGCCTTTAAGACATTTATTTTCCTTTTCCTTTATGTCACATTTCCTCATCAGTCACTGAAGGGTTGGTTGTATTATGCAAAAGTGATACTAGACTAGGGTAGTCAGGCCCCAAGATCCAAGTAGGTTCTGAGTCTTCCAGTGATTTGTTTTGTGACCTTGGGCAAGCAGTATACTTTGTGAAATAAGTTCTAATCCCTGTTTGCCTCACTGCATGAGGTTGTAAAGCTAAAAAATTATGAAGGCCTTTGAGATCCTTGGATGCTGTTTATTTTAAAGCATAAAGCAATAGAATATTTCCATTTCTAGTGGTGTTTCTCTTTCTAAGCAGATTTCCTCATGTCTGCAAATTGTGGTGTGCTTATGTGAAGATGTGCTGCTCTATAAATAACAACAGATACATTCTGTACCTTATTTTTTATTGTCAAAGCATAAAAAGGAGTAGAATATAAAGAATATTAGGCTATAAGGAGGAATGTAAGAACATATAGAGAAAAGACTTAAATTCCTAATTGTAGATTTCAGTTAACCAGAGGTAGGCTGTTTCTTGAAGGAAAAGGGAAAATGTAGCAGCTATAACTGGTAAATAGGAAGAAGAGGACATGGTGAGAGTAGTTGGGTTTCAAAACTGGTCTCTGATGAGAGGTTTCTTTAAGCAGTCCATTAGCAGGAAATCTTTGGTGATCCCTTAAGTTACTTCTTTGTGGGACCAACTTCCAGTATTTTAAAATTTATTTTATGGTTTACAGTTGGGAGAGTAAAAATGAAGACTAACATAAAATAGGTTGAACACTGTTATAACTTGTTGTTTGCTCTTCGGAAGCCATGTCCTGCAACCTTTGTGCATAATCCCCTTTCCAAATTTAAATGTTTTCCCATTTGTAAGGAAGGGTTATATCAAAATTCCATTTAAATAACTTTATGAAGTAAGTGACTTAAACTTTATCTGATGGATCAATACATATTTAAGCTGTTAAATGGAGAAAATTAAATGTTGGCAGAGGAAACAATCATGTAGCATGAATACTGAACCTCTTCCTGGGATTTATGCATTTAGGAAGAAAAAACCCGTATTTAAACACATTTTCTTTATGTTTCTAATTTGTTGGTTGTTGGTAGCCTTCTTCATAAAGTCAGTACTTTGCTTTTATTCCTCTTAATAGCTGTTGCTTCATACTTGAGTCATTTTTACATTCTTTTTATTGTATGTTCTATGCCTCTTTCTTTTACACCCTTTTTTCTTTTTCCTGTCTGTCAGAATTAATGGCACCTGAGTTAGCTATACTTCGTAGGGGTCTGCAGCGGCTGAGGCTTAAGAAGGCCGAACAACAGAGACAGCGAGAGCTAGCTGAGGGTTCAGCACCACAGTCTTCCAGCTCTGATCAGTCTTCCAGTAAGGGCTCCTCACAGGACCCTCAGACTTCAGGTTATCATTTGTCAAGGTTTCTTAAGCAGCTGATGTAGTTATAGTTTTGTGCTGCTGTTGTTTGCTGAGATGCTTCCCTTTAAGAATATGATAGCTAATGCACTTGCTGCTCATATATACCTTGCATGTGGTGGTGTTTATCATCACATGATTAGAGAGATTAATTATGGTAGCATCAACTTATTTTCTTGGTATTTTTGTGGCATGTAGTTATGCATAAGAAAATTCTAAGTAGTAAGTCAGATCACTCAAATATTCCCCAAATAGTCACATTGGCAACTTTCTGGGAGGGTGCTAAGAGCTGCATATGACCAGAACTGGGATACCTTGAACAAAGTTTATTAGTTGTTGTGATCTTGATGGAGTAATTCATGACACTTGGGACTTTTTAGTAGATAAGATTGCATTGAAATGTGGGCTTTGCTCTTGGTATACTTGTTCTAAACCATTTCATAATAACAAGCCAGTAGCGAAAAAAATATAGGTATTTTTGCTCATAACTGAATATTTCCTTTATAACAAATGCTTCCATTCTGCTCATTGTCAACATGCCTCTAATCAAAGGCTGCTGCTGTATCTTGGCTTTGAAATGTAAGGCAGACCACATAATGCGGCTCTAAAATGAGATGGTATTGACTGTCAGGTCAAAAATTAGGTTGAAAAAATGCTGATACCAGTTTATAAGTCTTTCTTACATATAAGTACATCTGGTTTTCCCAGAATTTGCTAATCATTCGTTTGTGTTTGATATGGTAAATTTTTGTATATACAACACAGACATGTAAGATCTTTCCAGTTATATTACTCCTCCATGTAGGATGTTCCATAAATTCTTTATGGGAATATTATACATATAAAATAAACCATAATCAGTGGCTGTAAGCAATTAAAAAATAATTGTGCCTGATTTGGTCTAAGATTCTTAAACCTAAGATTAATTAGCAGTTAATAGATGTTATAGGAGTCATTAATTAGAAATAGGGTACTGTGTCATATATATGCACCCTTAATTTTGCAGTTCCTGGATTATGAATGCTTAATTTTTTAGTTTTAACATTTTTTCTAATATGCTGTAGTTTTTGTATAGACTCACCTTTATGTTTAAAGCCAGATTGTCACCTTTATTCACATTCAGCTCATTGTTGTCATCATTATGTCTAGAAGACCTAGCCCTGGACCAGGATCTCATGTACCAGGCCCTGTGCAAACAGCACAAGACTGCCCCTGCTCAAAAGAGTTAACAGTCTAAATATTATTAAATAGTACTTTATTTTTCCAAAAGTTCTATTGAAAACCTGAGTAAGGGTGATGCAGTCTAGTCATTATCAGCTAGCCAGATTTGTGTGCCATGTTGATATTGTCATTTTATATACAACTTTGCAGTTTTGGTATCCCATTAGGTCACGTGGGTTAATGAAGCCTCCAAATGTATTGTCTGAGGTGCGGCTTACTATATTCCAGCTATACACCAAAAACAGTGTAGTCATCTATCATTTTAAAGTGTTGAAATATTTTTAACAAATACCTTGATTTGTTAATTGTGGCACAAGTGTGAATTGCCAACACATGGGTCAGTTACAGAACTTCCAATTCAGTCAAGTAACAGCTGTATATAAACACATCTTTCTTTCTTCCTTAAGAGCTCTTCCAAATATCTGCCCTCAACTTCCTTTGGAACTTGAAGATTTTTACAAAAAACAAAGGTCCAACATATTTTTGTAAGTGAGAAGAAAAAACACACACCTCTGTCAAACCCTGAATTTTTCACAAAACAAAAATATAAGCTAAAACTAAAACATTTTTGAGTGGTTCCTGAGACTGCATTGTCTCCTTTCTCCTGGTTAAAAAAAAAAGAGTATATACAGACATTCAAAGGCTTTCTTGTGGAAGAAAAACGTCTCTTCTGCAAGAATTCAGCTAGTTACCAGAAAGAAGATCTTCCTGATTTATTTATTATTATTTATTTATTTTAGAGAATTGGATATAGAGAAGGTTTTAGGGTTGGTGAAGGTTGGTTTTGTTTTTTTTGTAATAAACTAAACAGGATAGCTTTATTTCTACTATTTTGGTTTTTTTAATTATAAATTACTAGGCAGACACAATCTCTCTATCTGACATTATTGCCTGAAAACTGGATTTTGATGCACGGACTTACGCGCGCGCACGCGCGCGCGCTCTCTCTCTCTCTCTCTCTCTCTCTCTCTCTCAACAGTGTACTTCATTGTAGTGTTTCTCTTACAGAGTAAGAACTTGCCTTTTGTTAATCTGTGATTTGGCTGAGGTGCAGTGTCTTTAATGTTGTTTCACACATCTAGCCCCTTGCAGCCCAATCATAGATTCATAGATGTTAGGGTCGGAAGGGACCTCAATAGATCATCGAGTCCGACCCCCTGCATAGGCAGGAAAGAGT
>NW_005841916.1:2879943-2892368 GCF_000455745.1 Alligator sinensis
CCCTCGGCTGGAGCTCATCCGGGCCTGCCGACTTAAAGGCATCCAGTTCTTCCAAATGACTCTGCACCATCTCAGGGTCTACACATGGTAGTCTGGCGTCTTGCTGCTGCCTCTCTACAACCCCAGTGAGAGACTTGTCGTGCCCTTTGCTTAGGCACACTGAGGCAAAGAACTCGTTGAGGAGTTCAGCCTTGTCCCCTCTGTCTGTCACCAATTGTTTCTGCCCATTTAGCAGGGGTCCTATTCCTCCCTGGGCCTTCCTTTTACTCCCTATATATCTAAAAATCAATTTCTTGTTGTCTTTTACTTGGGTTGCCATCCTCAGCTCCATGGCAGCTTTGGCCCGTCTGACTGCCTCCCTACAAGCACGAGCAGAGGAGGTGTATTCGTCTTTGGTGATCTCTCCCTGTTTCCACTTTTTATGTGCTCCCCTTTTGTCCCTTAGGCTGCCCTGGATTTCTCTGGTCAGCCAAGGAAGCCTCCTGGCCCTTTCCCTCTTTTTCCTCGCATCAGGATTATCTCCCTTTGTGCCCAAAGGATTATTTCCTTAAGGCACAGCCACCCTTCTTGGGCTCCCATCACTTCAAAACTCCTACTCTGCAGTGCGTCCTTGACTAATCGCCTGAGTTCATTGAAATCAGCTTTCCTAAAGTCTAGCACTTTCACCCTACTAGTTACCTTACCCACTCGTCGTCTTATGGTGAATTCTATTATTAGGTGATCACTGTCCCCCAGATGGCTACTGATCTGTAGGTCCTCTACCATGTCATCCCCCGTTGCCAATACCAGATCCAGTATGGCATTCCCCCTAGTGGGCCCATGTACCTCCTGTGTCAGGTGGAGGTCCTGTACACAGGTTAGAAACCTGTGTGAGCAGTGGGACTTTGCCGTCTGTGTCTCCCAGCAGATGTCTGGGTAGTTTAGGTCCCCCATGACTACCGCCTCTTTAGCTTTTATGGTCTCCGTGAGCTGCCTCAGGAGCCTCGCATCTACTTCTTCCCCTTGATGTGGGGGTCTGTAGCAGACCCCTACCACCAAATCCCTTTCTCCTTGCCCCCCATGTAGCCTAACCCACAATCCTTCTACTTCCTCATCCTTGGATTCCGTCTTGATGAGGGTTGATGTATATTGCTCATTGACATAGAGCGCAACCCCCTCCCCCTTTTTTCCCCACCCTGTCCTTTCTGTACTATCTATAACCCTCAATATGTACCGCCCAGTCTTGGGACGAATCCCACCAGGTTTCCGTTAGCCCTACTAAGTCATAATCTTTGCTGTATATTGTAAACATGGCAGGGGTCAGGTGGGGTGGGGTGGGAATTGCCTTCATATATCAAAAAATAAGATAAAATGTCAAGGGCAGACATTTTTTATCAACTTAATAGAAAAAAAATGCTACATTATTAGGCTATCTGGTAATTATTTAATCTTTCTACTAAAGGATTGTTAATGATTGTATTTAAGAGAGAAAATTGAATGCAATAAGTGATCTTCACTGTTCTGGGAAATGCTATCACAGCTTCATCCTGCTTGAAATATGGGAAAGGAATTAAGTGTTCATTTCTGATGGACTGGATTGACATGGAGGGGAGAAAAGTTTTGCATCCTCTAATGGGAGAGATCACTTGTTCAATTTTGTACCCCAGCTGAAGTATTATGTAATTGCAGTGGCATTTCAGAAGCAGAGCATGCTTCCCATACTTAATTTTTTTATACATTCTCTTATGCAGCACAACAATTTTACTTTATTTTATGTAAATTAAATTCTGAAGTCCTCAGAGATTGAAAAGCATGTATTTCATTTAATTAGGAGTCATGCTGGAGCACAGATGTAATAGACTAAGCAAGCACTCCAGTGTTGACCTATCATACTTTTCCCACAGCATTTAGATGCTGTACAAGATTAAAGGACAGTATGCAAGAAGAGTGGATGATTCTAAATTGTTGTAGCTACTTAAACCTGCTATTGACAAAAGGTCATATATGTCACCAGTTATCAGGGAATTGGCTAAAAAGATGTACAAGTAACCTAAAGATTACTAAATTAGAATTTTGAAGAGGACTGAGGGTTTTTTCCCTTTAGAGCTTCTGGCCACCATTTTCTTAAGAGTTAAATCTGAAAAGTGACAGCAAGCATAAACTAGCTGATCACAAATCTTATGTTTCACGGCAAGGGAAAAATGTCTAAGGTTGAGAGAGTGCAACATCATGACTGATTATAAATGAAGGCTTTCTGCTAGGAGTGGATGAGTGACTGAAATTCTCAGAACCAAATTCTTCACTTGTAAGTGAAGATCTAAAGATGCCTCTAAATTCCTTAATATGCAATAGAGTGCTTATCGCTTTGGGGAATTAAATTTCACAAAACTAAGTACAAAAGTAAATATATATTTATTAGGTTCTCCATATTAATTTACAGTGTGCACAGTGTTTCTCAGGCTTTTTAAAGCATCTTTCATTCCCTGCTTGATACTTAGTTTGCACGCAGATTGTTGTAGGTTGCCATTGTTTTGGGAGATGGGTATGGTTTTTTTATTTAAAAAAACCAAAATAGGTAAGCTGACCAAAAGATTTGTATATAATCTTTAAGTACTGATTGCCTTTAATTAGAAGTTTAATCCAGGATCCTCCAGCATGCAACTGAGTCCTAAATTATATTTTATCCTTTACATTTCTGTTTGAGGTTCTCCAAGTATACTGCTCTCCAGCTCCCTTGCTAAGTGGTGCTTCAGTTTAGAGTATGCTGGGAACATCACAACCTGTGGTGAACTGCATTTGGATATAGATCCAGCCTGTGGAAGCTCAGGTAAGTGTAATTTTTTGGTTTGTTTTTTTAACTATATGGCACAGTTTTGCTAATATTCTTTTTCAAAATCTTCATCCCAAAGGATTTTAAATACTATTTTTTCAGAATTTTTACAAAACCAAGCCATATATTAAAAAAAGAGGCACTTACCTGACCTTATCTAGGCTGGTTCCATGCTCCTGATTAGTTCCCTGCCTGAGCTGTGGTGTCCCAGCATTTTGAATCCTGCAGTGCCACTTGGAATGGGAGCTGGCGATCTGTGGCTTCGGGGGACTTGAAAAGGAGAGAAAAAGTGAGTTTAAAACAACTACATGTTGATTCCTTTTCTTTACAGTGCCACGTGAGATGTTTAGCCCATTCTCTATTTGTTTTTTAATTGCTTGGAGATTGTATTCCACATGAAATATTTCAAATGCAGTAAAATCAGAAATCACTGAGCTGAATTTTAAAAAGTACAGCTTATTTAATTCTGCCTTAGCAGGAAGATGGTTGGGACAGCCTAAAAATCTTCTTATTGCTAACTTCTATTGATTAACTCATGCCAATACCTACTTCTTATATGTGCTACTGTAAAATATCTACATTCCATTGAATAGCTATGTTCTTTGTTGTTTTGGTCTGCAAAATTAGATACTTGAATTTGTTATTGAAGGTTTGTAAATACAGGATAGACGAACGTTTGTTTGGGATGGTGGAGATGCATATGACCCTGGTTTGAAAAACAGGTTAGACTAGCTGCAGCCTCGTTTATGTGAAACTACAGTGAATATACAAGACATGGCAGCAGTTAATATGGTAGTTTGGTCACACCCCAAATTACCTAAAACTGAATTAAGGAATTGATGTGAAGATTTTAACGTTGCCTACATTTCAGGGCCAACAAAGTATTTGATAGAATTCTTAATGATTTGTCATTTTAAGGGCTCTTTTTTATGAAAGAACATGTACGCATATAGCAAGAACTGGAGTGCTTAATATTTGGCTAGACTGTGACTAGCTATTTATAAGCATAAGAAACTTTCTTTGTCCCCATCCCTTTTGCCTCTTGTATAGAGGCTTATAGAAAAGGGTGTGTTAATGGTCCTGGATTCTACTCTGTATGTGAGTGAAGCCAGCCTGGCATGGCAGAAGAGGTGTGTGCAGCATCATTATATAGACCGAGTTGTACACAGTGCACATGGAAGTTCTTTTGAGGTGATGCTTCTCTACAACACCTTTTTCCTTGGACCTGTGATTAAAATCACGATTCAGCTTACAGTTTAAATACTGCTGTGCTAAGTTATAGATGCTCTTATGAAGTGTATTACAGTTCTTGGAAAGTGCAATACTTTACTACAGTGACTCATTTTCATCAGAAAGTGCATCATTTGAATCTGTGGGAACATCTTTCACCATTTCATTTCCCAAAACAAGGTGGAGCAATCTGAAGGCCATAGCCTCAGTTAAAGGAATGGTCAGCATAATGAAGGAATGACCCTGCCATTTCACCTGCACTGCAAGGGAGGGAACGCCATCTGATTTCTATTTGCATGGCAAACCTTCATTTGTCCATTGAAGCAGAATTCATAGTTACAGTAGGGACAGTTGAGCCACCTCTGTTTCAATAATGCAGGTCTTCATCTTCTGTAAACAGTATGTAAACATTAAGTCTCTGTTAGTATACTATGAATCACTTTATAATAAAGGGTATTAAATCGCTTTTTCATGTATTATAACTGTTCACAGCAGAAGACTAACAAGCAGAACCACGATATAGTAGCCTAGGCATTGTTAACATATATTTGAAATACTGAACTAATTCATGTATATTGCCTAATATTAAGAGTGACTCAGAAATAAGATCTCTGTAGTTCTAAAAAATGACAAGGGAAATAGTTTTCACAGAGGTTGCTTAATTTCTGCATGAATGGTTTGTGCACACCATGAGATAGGTAATTAACTGATAAAGTCTAATCGAAAATTCACTTTTTGATCTTAGTTGCTGTTTTGAATGTTTCCGCCATAAAAGGAGGCTTCATAGAAGTTTGTAAAGAGAATTTTTGTGTTCAGGAATTTTTATCAAACTACTGAGATTATAGAAGTGAAGAGTCTGCAGAACTATTGAATTTTCTAATATGCCAAGTATGAGATTTTGGTTTTTTTCAGTATTTTAGGCTGCTTACAGACTTAAAAAAAAAAAAAAAAAAAAAAAAAAAAGCCCCCAAAGTATGGTGTTTTACTTTAAACTCTGTGAGCCTGCGCCAAACCCAGTGCATGCCCAGAAGAGGCTCATGTTAGTTGGACCTGGCTGTCCTAACATCTGTATAGATTTATTGCTGTAATGGGGCTTTTTTGCGACTTTTATCTAATAGATGATTGAACCTGCTATTAGATAAAAGCACCAAAAAGTCCTGCTGAGTGAGTTTAAAGTAAGATGCTGCAGAGCCAGATCGAACTAATGGGCTGCTTCTTCCGATTAAGCACACTTTTTTCACATCTGTCAGCAGCCTCAAAGTCTACATTTTAAAAATCTTTTGCTACTATTTATGAACTCTTTTCAACTCTTAAATGTTATGGGCGAATTCTTAAAACTTAACATTGTATAGTTTTGAGTTGAAAGTTGAAGTATCTTTGAAACTTTTTTAAATATTAGACAACAGTTAGTCTAATAAAACTGAGGGGGTGTTGCTCTTGTTTTGTTTTTTTGCTTGAAGAAGCAATGCAGTTTAGTTGGAGCATGAGATTTAAGAGTTGTGACTGTTTGCTCTTCCTAACATGAGAGAAGTTTAAAATATGTATTATAGTTTATTGTCCTGAATTAAACTCTGTCAGCTAATCTCAACTAGTTTGCTATAAAAAAGCTGATAAATATATTAAGACCCTGGGAAGAATTCATCTTTTTGGTTTTGATACTTATGGTATGAGTTAAAATTCTTAGACCTGGAAGGGAAAACACAGTTGCTTTGATATAGTGTTGTCAGCATACTTTTAGGGCAGATACTAAATGCTTGCCTGAAGGAATGAAACACATGGCTTTGCTTCTTTTAACACAGGTAGATAATTACGGGCCACTCAAGAAACAAATTCAGTGCTTTCTTACATTGCTGCATTATTTTAAGCTAACATATGATCATGACATTGCTGTGCAGTTTTCTGCTGCTTATATTTTAAGTTGAAATCTCATTTTTGTTTCAGATTCTCCCTCTTCTGTGGTTAACAAACAGCTTGGATCCATGTCACTTGATGAGCAACAGGGTGCGTGTGACAGGATATGCACTATATCCAATCATAGCTTATTGCAGTACATACACCAGGCTTCCTTTTTAAATTGCATTTCAGGATGATAAACAGTCTAACATGCTGTTTATCTTCACAAAGTAGAATTCCTTAATTGTACCTGCAGTTGAAAGCCTCATACTACTTAATTATAAGCTCTTCAGGACTAGTGTAAACTAATAAAAACAAACAAAAAAAACAAACCAAACCCTTGCCACCAACTTATTTTGCTTTTTATCTATATAATGCTATTCAGTATACAATAATGAATATATATAATGATTCAATAGATAATAATGCAGTATACAGGGAAGTGATCTGATGAAGAATGCCATGCATTCAAAAGCTTGTCTGACCTTATCCCAACCATATAATTGGTCCATTAAAAGTTATCACCCACAAAGATCCTTGCCTCTCATTCAGTATATATGTGATGGCTTTACTCAGGTACTGTAAATGTATTAAAAAGATTTGGATTTCTTTAATCCAAAGTGAAATTACATTTTTTAAAAGCTGATGTTTATAGATGGCGAATTTCTGTGACCCCTCATGGAGAGTCTCTTTGTGAAACTCTCTTTTAGCAATATGAAGCAAGAGTAGTCTTACTTTATGCAGGGGGTGTTTACAGATGTCAAAGGAAATTTCATACAGGATGCTAAGCTCCACTGAGCTACATTCTGCTTGCTGTTATGTGTGTGTAGCTAAGGGCAAAATTCGGCCATTCTTTTTGATATGTATACTCCTTGATTTAAAATATTTCTTGATAAGAACAAAATAAAATAGAAAGAAGGTGTGAGCCTCAAAACGGTTGAATACTTAGGATACCCCAGTAGCCTGTAGAATTTTACTGGAAGGCTGAGAGGCTTACCTGCTCTGATCACAGCTAGAACCCAGCAGTGGCAAAATAAATCTGCAAGACATCAAAAAGCTTTTGTTCCCAGAAATCAGGCTAAAGTATAGGAGTTGTTTGTTATCTTTCCAAGTTGGTTAATTCACTTTAGAACTACCTTGTGTAATACTACAGGAAATTGCATAAATGTAGTGAAGTTCTAGTTGCAATTTTCTATAATATCTTATACTCTTGCACTCATGTGAGATTTTTTTTTTTGCAAAACCAGTTGTTTGTTTTTATATGCTATAGAAACAAAATATTTTTTGTTTATTTAGAGCCTTATTGACACCTATTTTATGAAGGTTCATTTACGTCAGCAATTTTTTTACCATGATCTGCCAAATCCCTACGAACAGAGGAGGCTGTCGCCAGGATTGGTATAGATTAGGAATCTAGGAGAGGAAGTAATGCTTTAGAGGATCTGTCTCGCATCATTTGGTCAATGGCGGGGGGGGGTGAAGCTGACCACAATCTGCAAGAATGCACCTGCCTGACACAGGACATGGGTGTGAAGCTGACCACATTCTGCAAGAATGCACCTGCCTGACACAGGACATTGTGTCAGTGCTCCCATACAGTTGTGCTTGTCTATCTTGATTCAGTGTTGAATCAATACCAGTTAGTTTGGTGTTAGGGCTGGAAGTGATGTTGACATTACCATTTCTTATGACCAGTTCTGGTCTGTAAAGATGTCATGATATGTATTGTAACCATATGCTTAAACAGCTACTATTCTAACCACATTCTACTGTGGGTTGTTGAATATTGTCTACATACATATAATCTTGAGACTTCAGGTGGATTATGATAGTCTTCACTTGGTGTTTCACCTCAGTAGTGGCTGCAGTTCAGTAGCAGATGGACACTATGCAAGGTATACATTAGTTTAAAAGCAGCATTGTGGCTTTAAACTACTGCTTGAACTGGCAGGTATGGAAAGGTAAAGAAGTGCTGTACGCACCCAGAAGCTTTCTCAGGCATTACGCTTGTTGCAAAATGCTTTGGGAAATGTGTAAGAGGAGGCCCTTGCTAGATCTGGGGGTGACTGCGTACCCATCCTGTGCCAATACATTACTTCTTAACTGGGGAGGGAAGGGAGGATGGGGATAGAGACAAAAGATCTAACCCTAACCTCTCCCTTGCCCTTCTTCCAGTTTCTAGACCATTCTGGGCAGTGGATTTCCAAAATTTTACAAGTCTTATAAAGTGTGGGCTTTGAAAAACAGAGGCTTTGAAAAACTCCTTATCCAGTAAGAGTGCATTATACTCTCTGATTGAACAGTATACCTAAAACTGGATAATAATTAGGACACTTGGATAATGGATTGATTACTGGAACTGACTAATCTTGAATCCTTGTTTTGTTTCAGTTCTTCTCCTAACCATAGCACTTATTGAGCCTTTTACTGACAGACAGCTGCATCTGGGCCCCTGACAGACATTCACTTTAAGATGTAATGGGATCCAATTCTTGATCCCAACAACTGCATGTCCTTCCATGCCACATGCAATTGTGGGACATGCAGGACACGCAGTTGTGGGATTGGGGATTTGATCACTATTGTGCATTACTTGCTTCAGCAAGACAAACCCAATCAGCTGATTGTCAGTTCCAGCCAGGAACCTAGCCAGTCCCTAGCCCCAGCTGACAAGTAGTTCTGCATGTAAGGCTCTATAAAACAATGTGTGCTGCCCAGCTGAGGCACATGTGATTTTGACAGGTCTTGGTGCATGGGGAGCCTGGCATGGGGCTGCTGCACACAGGCAGCACATGGAGTTTTGCAGGTCTTGATCTCATGTTCAGTCTAAAGCATGATACAAACAAGCCAGAAAGTTTTTTTTTCTACGTGAATAAGCCACGTTGTGACTCATTTACTGCAGTATTATGTCTTAAATTGAGTTGCATAGCTGCCCATTTACTATTTAAAGCACAGTTAGCCTGTTAATTGTTTCTTAAATGTAATGTGCGTCAGGGGCGGTAATATTTTCCAGTGTACAGGGTTTCTCCTATTACCTCTGAAGTCAGCTGTTGCTGATGATTTTGTGGTGGAGAGTCTTTGTGTAGAACTTACTCCTGTCCCCTGAAATTCATCATAGTTTTGAACCTCTTCCATTCAAAGAAAGCATACTTGCAGTTGTACCTCTGGAGTGGGCACTCCTGATTCTCTGTTGACTTCCTTTTCATGAGGATAGGTGGGTAAAGGTTGAGTATGAAACTGAACGTGTGAAGATCATCAGGAGAGACGGATGAGAAATGATTCTCTCGTCTTGAAAAGTGTTTCATGATTTCCATTTTTTTGTTCTGCATCCAAATGGATCCAAAATGTTTTGAATTGTTTTTCATGAAAAGCTACCTGCCCACCTACCCTGCAGGAGACTACTCTGTATGATTCAGACAAGGAACTTAGTCTCCCATGTTAGAGATGAGCACCCTACCCACTAGGCAGTGAGCTTTTTTGGGAGTGCCATATCACCCGGTCTCTTCTGTTGGAGCTGTTCCACTTTGAATAATAAATATTCATTGGAGCAGAGACTTGAACCATTGTCTCCTACATTCCACGCAAGTGCCCTAATCACCACGCTGTATAACATCTCTCTATCTGCCTCAGTCTGTCTGCTCTGCTGGAGCTGATCCACTGTGTATAAATAACTAATAAAATATCTATTGGCCATAGAGAAGTAAGAGAAATGAACTCAGTAGTTTAACTGGAATAGGGGAGTATGAGGTTCAGATTCTTGCTCTGAATCGAGCAGAGAAGACTTGAAAGCATCCCCTAACTTTGGGGCCATTGGCTGCTCTGGGGAGAGTCTCTTTGGTTTTGACCATCTTGGCTTCAGGAATCCTTTCTGTCCAAATGGTTGCTCCTGAAGCTATGGTTTTGAAGACATCTTTATTTTCTGATGGAAAAAATACTGCATTGAAGCTTCTCTGAGCAGCTCTTAATTATGATGCAGACTGCGTGGCAACTGGAATGAAGGGTGGTCTGAAGCCAGGAAGGCTTCGTATTTCTCAGGATATGAGTGAGTGATTATCTCAGACTCCATTAAAATTCATTACTAATCATAGTTTTAAAGCTTTATGCTTCTTTCTGTCTTAGTATACAAACAGTTTTACATTTTCAGTACAACATTTTACAGGTTACCTTTAATTTACACGCAGGTCTATTCAGAGTACTGCTTCCTAGCAGATGGCAGAGTCTTTAGCTTCTAACTTTTAGCTAGGCAAAGTACAGATGTGCCTCAGCATTCTGAACATTTTGCAGTGCAAAGCTTTATTTTTTATTCATTTGATGTGCACAGATTCAATTTTATGAGAATATAAATGGATTTTGAGTTTTTCTCTTGCTCTTTATGCATAAAATTGTGAATAAAATTAAATATTTCTAAATAGAAAAGGAACAAAAATTCACTTTTTTTGTATAACAGCAACTGGAAAGTGGACTTTGCCCTAGAGTATACTTTCCTATTGCAAGGAAGTAATAATTTGGTAATTTGTGAAATAATTTGGTAAATGTCTGATACTACCATTTGTCATATATGCTGATATCACACCTAGGACAGCTTTTCTGATATGGTTATTTCTTCAGAGTACTTTCCAAGGAATTTGCAGCACTCACTGGCTCCCTGTAACTTAATTTGTTAGTGCTTCTGCATAGGTTATTAGCTTTGGAGATAGAAATTCACTATTTAATTTCAACAGCATAGCTTCCTCACTAATGTCCTGCTTGGTTGAATCAGTTAGGGATGTGGCTATATAGTACATTTACCCTGTCCATTCTTTCTTTATTCTTCCTGAAAATTATTATTGTGATTGGAAAATAGTCTGTGCTCGATCAATTTTCTGTTGTAGACGCTGGTCATTTAAGTACCAGATGGGAACGAATTAATTTATAACACGTAGCACCCACACAGCTTTCATTAGCAATGTGGATTTACCTAGATACCCATATTTCAATACCTCATTACCAACCTCTTGGCCTGTCTGTTCCTCATGATTTTAGTTTTAATTTTATATCATTAACATTTGTTTAAAAATTGAATCAAATCCAATTTGGAGTTAATGTTACAAAACTTTTTAAATCTAAGATTATATATTGGAAGATAGCCAGGAAGTATCTATTGAAAGTTTACCACTATTTTATCAGTTACTTTTCTCTAAACTTTTTTCTCCAAACAGTTACTAATTCCACTTTAAAGCTGGTTGTGATAGTTGTTATTATAGCTGTCTATATAATTTACTTGAAGCAATGTCTTTGTGCACTCAAGTCTTGAAGAGTTAGAAGTCACTACAGCAGTCAAATGGAGTAGGACAGGTACCTGGAATATCCTGGAATAGTTTCTAAGGTCAAAAATAATCATTCGCTCAGTTCTGTGCAGCAGGATATGGTGGCTGCTTTATGGGTCACCAGTAGTGATGATTTTTGCACTGAGGCAAGCATTGCAAAGCAAGATCAGGACATTGCTTTGTGATTATTTTATGGCTTGTATTGTATTCTATTCAAAATAGTAAATCATCTTTCCATTCCTGTTCTGACTTCTGAAACATGTTGTCTCTCATTGGCCTGGCTTTTATGGGTTGGGGGATAAAGATTCCATAAGCTCCTTTTTGACTCCTACTGTTGCAAACTTTCCTATGTTTTGATTTGCTTACCACTTTGTGCATCAGAATAGGGGTGTGATACAAAGGGCAGGTACTGACAAGTTGCCATGAACTTGAAATATGTACATTTTAAAGCAAAAAAGTACTAATTTTCACTCAGAATCTAACCATATTGTTTTCTTGTTCTTATTCAGTCTGTGATGAGTTTGATTTCAGGAGCAGTAAAACCATGTGTTTGACCAGATTTCTCTTCTACCTTGACAGGATAGGGCAACTGAAGCCTTTATTTTTAAAACAGCCAGGACCTCCACTCTGAATACCTCTTATGCATAGCTACTATAGTGAGGCTTGTGTGTAATTGTCATAATGACTTATACAAAACAGGATACCCCTTTAAAAACAGTTTTGTAAACGTATACTTCATATGTCCCTGCTTCTTAATTTTTTTTATATTTTAATTGTGCTTAAGATACACATTTAACATTCTTAATATCAAACGATTGTTGCCCTGATACCCTGCTTGACTTCCATCAGTCAATAGTTTATACATCCATGAGTTTTCAGAGGCAAATTATGCTCTCAGATGTATTCATTTATGGCTCCTATTGACTTTAAAGGAAGTCGTATATAAGTATCTAGTTGTGGAATTGTTTCAGTAAGCCTGATATGCCTTTGCACTGTATAGTTTCTTCAAGTTATTTATGCATGTATTGAGAGAGATTTTGAAGTATCTTTAGAATAATTACAAAATAAATTAGTCAGCCAATCATGTCAGAGTTTTAACTGGTCTGTTAAACTGCATTATTATGCAGTTAGTTGCGTATTTAACCATTGGATTTAAATTACAGAAATTCAGTTTGGAAAAGGAAGAG
>NW_005841916.1:2892445-2930293 GCF_000455745.1 Alligator sinensis
AATGAAGAGCGGACATCCTTCTTAAACTTTTAATTTATCATTCTCAGTTTTAATTTCACCCTGTAGGATATGAGGTGACATTGCTAACAAAGCATTTATGATCAGGTTTGCACGTTCCCAGTAACCAACCTAACATGACTAACTCGGCTGTCTAGAGGGCAGTGAAGTAAAAAGATGTAGACATATTTGATATCAGGAAGTAGTCATTATCTGTGGGGTTCTGTTTCCAGTTCTGACACTGGTTTATTTGGTAATCTAAAATAAATCTTGGGATAAATAGGGATGCTAGATTTATCTCCTTTGTGTGACGTATTATAGTTTGAATGACAAAGTATTTAATGCTCAGTATGCATTTATCAGTCAACAAGAAGCAACAGATAGCTTTTCATGTTGAGAGTTTATTTAAAAAAAAGCAGGTGATTATTTACATTACAGGAGTCTTTGGATGTTAACACTATGGTTATCAGTTGGATCTTTGTCTTAAAAGAGGACTTTTGATCTGGAGAATGCTTTTAAAATGGCATATTTAATCATGTCCATTTTCCTTCCATTTGTTTTTCATTTTGTTATCTTTATTAGGAGAGAGAGGTGTGTTTTAAAACTGGAATTTTTCTATCACATAAGCTTAGCTATTCTTTTAGATTTTGTAGTGGCACTGTGAAGACAGAGTTTGACCCTATAATTATATAGAGAAATATAATTTACTTCAGTGGGCAAAATTTTAACATTTATTGTGAGTCTTTTACATTATGGAAATAACTCATAAAGTTAGAGACTTAAGGTTATGGTTTCATAATAAGATCAAGCAAAAAAAAAGCTTTTTTGTGAGGAAGATGGGGGTTTTATTTATTTTTTTTAAACTTCAGTACCAACAGTAGGGAACAGCACATTGATCCTTAAGAAATAGCATATGAATACTATATCAATAGCAAATCATGACTAAAATTTCCTTTTTTATGCAAGGGTGGGGTCAGGGCCTGAACATTCATGCTTATACCAGTATAATCAGCATTACTGATGTAGAAAGGAGCAGACAAACAAGGCAGGTCATAAAACTGGAATAACTTTACTTATTTGGTTTGACATTACCAAAAGAATTGGGTAAAATTCAACTGGTGTAAGTAACACTGGTTTAAGTTGACTGTCTACTGTCATTCCTCAATAGCCATATGCCAAAGATAGACAAGCTATTACTGTGCTTTGCCACTAGGTGGTATTGTGCCCCCTGTTGCTTACAGCTACCCTGGGAGAGCTGCGTGCCTCTCTCTTCAATTTCCTGGCATAACTTACAATGGTAACTTACAAACGGATGTAAATTATACCAGGATATGTATATGGTATAGCCAGGCCTCAGGTAGACTATTGATGAGATGTATTTGGGGTGTGGAAATCCAGAATTCTCCTCCTGGGCTCGGTCCAGAGCAAAAAAATGCAACTTTCAAGCAAGTTTGTATCTGATGCTAATCACTCTGACCTTTAGTAGCAGACATTGACAATTGCAATCTTAAGTGTTTTTGGTGAGGAGGACTATGGTATAGATGGATCTACTGGCCGTGAACATCCTTCAGGAAAGAATGTGATGATGTTTGTCATTAAGTCCATTCCACCATTGCCCCATGATCTGTTAATTCTATTCATCAAAGTTCAGAACTCCTGTGGTCTGGTGTTTGTTCTTTCCCAATGTGGATTTCTCCTATTGCTGAAGTTTGAAAGTTCTTTCCCCATCCACTTTTACCATGTAAAACAAAATTTTATGTCCCTCATCTGACTTAACAAAACTCTGTAAGGGCATTTGTAAGTTCAGGACATTTGTCTGGTTTCCATTCATAACACAAAAGAAATGGAATGGGTCACATTTGTCCAGAGTACTGACTGTCACCCACTATCTTTCTGAAATATGTTCTCACTTCAGGCAGATGTTGACTACCACTGCTGAAAATGCATATTGTTAATTCCTGCTGTTTGTGCATTACATACACATTGATTCTTTTCGCAGAGGACCAAATTATTACTTTGTGTTTATGGCTCCTATGCATGTCAGTGAGAATCTCATATGCTCTAAGGAGAGCATATCCCTCATTAGTTGGCGTGAATATATATAGTTAATTATGGGCTGAACCCTAACCTTTGCAAAGTGTGGATTTGGTGTGATCAGTATGAAATGTTTAACTTCTGTTTGGGCTGTATGTGACTTCTGAATAGATTTTACTGGAGCCAACCATGTTTGGTTTTGTTAAATGAATGATAGAACTATCTTTACAAATATAAACGTTCTGTGTTAAATACTGACACTATTCAAACCTTATTAACCTTGTTACAGAGAGTGAAAAGCCACGCACAGGAACAGGTGAACCAGTTTTAAGTTTGCACTACAGTACAGAAGGAACAACTACAAGCACAATAAAATTGGACTTTACTGATGAGTGGTAAGAAGGGTGGTGGGGTTTTTTTGTGGGGAGGGGTTTGGTTGACAGAGTTTTTCATATTTTAATATCAATTATTTGGTTTTATTCTTTCAAAGTTTTATTACCACTTGCTTCCTCCTGTTTCACAGTTTTGCTATATTACTGTGATAGTGACCATCTACTTAAGAATAACCTATTTTATTTGTTCTGTTTTCATACAGTTGTAATAAGAATGCTAAGAAGTAGGCAGTATTCTTTTTAACCAAAATCTTTAAACACAGGAAAAGAAATAGATAGAAAGTAAGAAAAAACATGGCTATTATTAACACTGTGTAGGTGAGCTCTCAAAGAACATCAGTATTAAAATAACATGGATTTGATTTTTTTGAACTAAATAGTTTCTGAGCAGACAACTGCAGAAACATTTTGGTTGTGAATTTTGATAAATAGTTTTAACAATAATTATAGTAATACTTCAATATATGGATCATCTTCAGTAGTTTTGATGCAAATCTTAAAATACTAAAGGAAAAAATATACTCTTGGGATATATATCAATCAAGCCTCCTCAGATTTAAGAAAAGTCATTTAAAACCTGGGGGGAGAGAACCTCATAGTTGTTTTTTCTTTTCTTGGTACTCAGCAATCTAAAACTTTGTAAGAAAAAGAAAAGTGAAGTTAACTGAAAGGTGATTTGATAGGCTAGGTACAGAAGTTAAACACAAACCATATAAGTGATCAGAAACTGGTTCAGATTTGTAACAAAACACAAATTCACTGCACATAAACCTCTTTCAGAATGGCTGAAACCAGTTTAAGATAAACCTGGATGGATGCAATATCAGATTTAACAGATTTAAGTTAAATTGGTTTATTGAACTTCTCTCCCAGATCCCCTCTAGATTTCAGTTAATTGACAGTCCACCAGCATCCCAGGATGCTTTGCACTTCTTCTGCAACCCTTCCTCACAGTGTGGGTGGGCTAGCCTTAGCTCAAGCTTGTCTGCTCCAGCCAAGGGGGGAGGTGTGCTCTAGCACCCTCCCAGCTTCTGGTCTGGGCCCCTGCAAGCATGGGCTGCATTTCTGGAATTAGAAGTGAATGTCTGTTCACTTATTGGTTCAATCTTAGACTAACCTGTGAAGACAGAATCAATTCTGTGCAACGTCTGAAAAATTATGGTCGCCTCTACCACCATCACCCCCCTATGCAAAATTGGGGCCTTCTGACAGTGCCATGAGGAAAAATATATTTAAAGACTGTGAAGTGGTTGGATACTGCAGTGTAGATAAATCCATTACCATCTCTTTTGAAAATGACTGGCACTACAGCCATCGTTTCCTCCATCCTGGTGGCAGGCTCTAGAAGTTGCTTCTGTTCCTGCTCCACTACTTCAGCAGACTTCAAATCCATTCTCTAACTGGCCAGATCTAATGTTGTATATACTTGTCCATCACTAGTATCTGAATATCTTCCAGGCAAACAACATGTCCTTTTCTATGCTGGCAACAGGCAGGCTAATTTTTAAAAATATTATTGTTTAAAGAAAAATGAACAACATTGAGTACTCACTGCCAGCTCTTATTCATTTAAATGAGAAGAAAAGTATAACCTTCCTTAAAAACTGTAGCTTAAATACAGTGCACAAACTCTACCCTGTAATAGTTTGAAACTCATTCCCCTAAGCACTTGACTCCTGACTCTATTATCTGCATGGGGGTACGTTTGACTTCGGTGAAGCTTCTGTGGGTTTGGAATATGCACCTGAGAAACCTTTTGTGATGGATGTGATTAGTAAAACCTAAGTAGAAATATGGGTTGATGTCTACCCAGCTCAGCACTGCACCTTGGAAAGATACCAAGTTCACTCTGAACTAGGGTTGGCAAGCTAGTTGATTGACCAGTCAAATCATGTCAGTTGACTGCTTATTATTTGATCCCAGTCAAAATTGTCAAATATTCTATAAAGCCAAGAAATGCCCTTGTATATGTGGTGGCCTACCTTTTTTATAGTATGATAGCGTCATCTGTTAGCAGGGTCAGGAGACTACACCAGCAGCATAGTAAAAATAAAAAACTAAGCGGCATAAAAAAAACCAAAACTTCCCCTGATGGCTGTCTGCTGTGACTGCAGGCATCTCCAAATGCAAACATGAAATGCCTAAAGAGTTAGCCTATTCCCTGCTTTGTATAACTGAACTTTAAAAACTGACTATGTCTTTTATAGCTGCTAAGTAGGGCTATGTGAAGCTTTGGTCCCGGATTTGGTGGCTGAATCTCTGAATCCAAATCAAATCAGGAGACCCTTTAATCTCTCTGAATCGAATTGGAACCCTCTGAATTGATTCGGAGAGATTCGGATAAATTTGATGATTCAGACATAGACACAGCTTTAGATTTTTTTTCTACATACCTCAAGGTACCAGGAGGCTCGTGAATGCTAAGATGCTGGGGCAGGTGAAGCATCCCACAGGAATGGGGTGTGCTCCCCAGAGCGCTTGGCAGCAGACCTGGAAAGTGGAGCAGAAGCACTTCTGGTCTACTTCCGGGTCTGCCAGGGAGTGCACTGGGGGACCCCGTGCTCCCCCAGCTTGGCAACTGGTGCCTCCTGGGTCTGGTGGGGGGACCTTGGGTCCTCCCACAGCCAATGGTGAGCCGGGGGCACATGGCCCCCTCTTCCCCCTGTGAGCTCGGCAGGAGACCTGAAAGTGGACTGGAAGCACTTCCGGTCCACTTCCGGGTTCATTGCTGAGCTCGTGGGGGGCCCCCTCACGCTCCATCTGCCCCAGCATCACAGCGTTCACGAGCTGTGCCTGGTACCTCAAGCTGTGTAGAAAAAACATTTAAAGTTGTGTCTATGGCTAAATCGTTGATTCTCTGAATTAGCATTGAATCTTCAGATTCGGATTTGGCTAAATTGAATTGGGAACAGTGATCCAAATCAACGAATCTAATCACTGTCCCTTATTTGGGCCGAATCCAAATCGAATACGGCCTATTTTGCACACCCCTACTGCTAAGTGTGTTTTGTTTCTGTTTAAGTTTTGTTGGCAACAGTTCAGGCCTGAGGCTTTAGGAGTCAAGTCAAGAAAAAGAAGAATTGTTCAGTCTTTAATGTCATTCACATTCCCACTTGCCTAACATGGATTGTTACAACAATTCTTTACTATTTTTTAGAATTTTGCAATAACTATTAACTAACTTTTTTTTAAGTAAAAGTATCTAACTTAACTGAAAATTCAAGTCTCTCTCTTCACTGTTGTAATCAATTCATGCTTAAAATATTTTACCATTATTTGACAATATTTGACTCGTCAGCTGATCCGGTATTTTTTTGATGACTCAAGTGCCCAACGGTATTGGGTTTTTGACTGGTATCCAATGTCTGTGGTGTACTGATAGCCATACTGGCTGCACCCATACAGCACCACATACCACACGTTCAGTTCTCCTTGCTGCAAGGAAGCAGCGCAGAAGGTTTTTTTAACCCCTGAATATCCAAGGGTCAAAAAAAATCACAGGAAAAAAAAAGCAGATTGGCGCACATGGTGGTAGCATGCGCCACCCAAAGTTGGAGCCTGGCCAGCTGGATCTGCGTTTCACTGCTGGCCAAGCTTCACACAGCAGGATCACCGCTGCTGCAGCCCTGGGAGGCCCTTAGGACTCCAGGTAAGGTTGCTAGGGCCAGCCCAGTGCTGGCTCCAGCCTCCTCTACTTCACCCATGGTGACTTGCTGTGCACCAGAGTCTGCGTGGTGCAGGTCTTTCCTATAGGGTTGCCAACCCTCCCGGATTGGCTGGGAGTCTACTGGAATTGGCATCGATCTCCCGGTGACTATTGAAAGTAATCCAGGAGATAGATATTGTGAATGGGTTGAACAGCCAATAAATGCCCTGTGCATGTGCGCAGCCACAATGCAGCATGCAGGAGATCAGGAGCACAGCCTGGCAGCATGGAGAGCTCAGCAAGTGGGCGGACGAGAATCTGGTGGTGTTCAACGCCGATAAATGCAAGGTTCTCCACCTTGGGGAAAAAAAACCCGCAGCATCCTTATAGGCTCGGCAGTGCTATGTTGGCTAGCACTATGGAAGAAAGAGACTTAGGGGTCATCATTGACCACCAGATGAACATGAGCCTGCAATGCGATGCGGCAGCTAGTAAAGCGACCAAAACTCTGGTTTGCATCCATAGATGCTTCTCAAGCAAATCCCGGGACGTCATTCTCCCCCTGTACTCGGCCTTGGTGAGGCCGCAGCTGGAGTACTGTGTCCAGTTTTGGGCTCCACAATTCAAAAAGGATGTGGAGAAGCTTGAGAGAGTCCAGAGAAGAGCCACGCGCATGATCAGAGGTCAGGGAAGCAGACCCTACGATGACAGGCTGAGAGCCCTGGGGCTCTTTAGCCTGAAAAAGCGCAGGCTCAGGGGTGATCTGATGGCCACCTACAAGTTTATCAGGGGTCACCACCAGCATCTGGGGGAACGTTTGTTCACCAGAGCGCCCCAAGGGATGACGAGGTCGAATGGTCACAAACTACTTCAAGATCATTTCAGGCTGGACATAAGGAAGAACTTCTTTACTGTCCGAGCCCCCAAGGTCTGGAACAGCCTGCCACCGGAGGTGGTTCAAGTGCCTTCATTGAACACCTTCAAGATGAAACTGGATGCTTATCTTGCTGGGATCCTATGACCCCAGCTGACTTCCTGCCCTTTGGGCAGGGGGCTGGACTCGATGATCTTCCGAGGTCCCTTCCAGCCCTGATGTCTCTGAAATCATGTTGGAAGAAAAAATCTCCTGGAATAACTTGAGTTTTCCAGGGACAGCTAACGGTGACACAAGGTGCGCTGCCACTAGTTGTCCCCAGGGAACCAGATGTCCATGCACATCTGGACACGGCCATAGTGACCTTAATTTTGCATGTTGCTTAAGCTAATATCCCACTTTGTCGGCTTCTGTTAGATCTTTAACTGAGTCTACACTTGCAGTTTTTGACATTTTTTTTGTTGAATGATTTTAGAATGTGCAAGTCCTGCAGCAAGTGCAGAACACTAGAATTTTTGTTAATTTCAATGACTAATGCTGTTTTATGTACTAAATTATTGTGGTAACAAAACTACCGTCTGTTGTGTGACGGGTGTGATACCATTGTTACATCACATAAATAACATTAAAAATCTATCTTCTTTTAAACTGGCCAAAGCACACTACAAAACTCAGACTCAAATTTCTGCTCGTGGGAAGAGTGATTTTTGAAAATGACATAAGGAGATATGTATTTGTTTTTCCCAGAGATTCCACATCAAATGTGCTTGGTTTACAGGGTTTTTTCTTACTACCAACATCATAAACACCATCTGGCATCTGCAAATCCAGTTGAACAATTTCTTCCTTTTACATAATCACCTGTGGTAGTTTGACTTAGGCTGACATTTGGTGATGGATGAAAACGAATAGACTCCAGCTTGCTCTCAGGTAGTCTCTTTGATTATATAGTAGAGGTGTGCAAAGTGGGCAGTATTCAATTTGGATTTGGCCCGATTCAGGGGACAGTGATTTGATTCGCTGATTCGGATCACTGTCCCGGTTCAAATTCGGCTGAATTGAAGATTTGATTCGGAGGATTTGGCCATAGACACAGCTTTATATGTTTTTTCTATGTACCTCAAGGTACCAGGCGTGGTTCGTGAACACTGAGATGGTGGGGCGGATGGAGTGTCCCACGGGACCGTGGTGGGGTGCATCCCTGTGCACTCAGTGGCGGCCCTGGAAGTGGACCAGAAGTTCTGGTCCACTTCTGGGTCTGCTGCTGAGTGCGTGGGGGACTCCACCTGTGCCTCCCATGGGACATTCCATCCGCCCCACCATCTCAGCGTTCACAAGCCGCACCTGGTACCTCGAGGTACATAGAAAAAACATAAAGCTGTGTCTGTGGCCGAATTGTCGAAATTCTCCAAATTTCTCTGAAATGATTCAGTGGGTTCCGATTCTATTCGGAGAGATTAAAGGGTCTCCTGATTTGATTTGGGTTCAGAGATTTGGCTGTTGAATCGGGCCAAATCTCCTCCGAATCGAATCAGCGACTGAAGCTTCACACAGCCCTATTATATAGGAGTCAAAATCCTTGGCTTCTCATGCAAAAAGCTCATCTGCTACCAATCTGTTACAAGAGAGTTTCTACTTTTGGGGCCACATGGTAGAAGAACTAAGGTTGCTTACAGACATTACATTTTTTTTTAAAATGGCGCTTCAATATAAACTCAGCGCACCCCTGTGCCGAGCACAGCGCATGCCCATAGAGGCAGCGCATTAGTTGGAGACAGCTTGCCTGACATCTGTATAGATTGGGTATTTTAGTAGGGCTTTTTAGGTGCTTTTATCTAATTGCTGATTGACTCAGCTTTAGATAAAAGTGCCAAAAAGTCTGCTGAAGTTCCTGATCTATACAGATGCTGCAGAGCTGGGTCGAAGTAATGTGCTGCTGCTTCTGGTAAAGCAGGTTTTTTGGGAGGGGGGTGGGGGGAAGTTAAACATCTGCAAGCAGCCTGAGTTGTCAGATGGGGCAAGTATCTTTAAGACCTGTTGATGGAGGCTACTGTTCTGAAAGCATGCATCTCTGAAAGGCTACTGGAAAAAGCAAAAGAAACTTCTCACTTGCACTCAAATGTTCTCTCCTGGTTTTTTCCTGTTTTGTTGTCTAGCCTTTTTTTTTTAAACAAGTGAATCTGATATTCATTTTATTTTTTATCGGTTTCCTGGAGATTCTCCAGTTTTTTCTTGTCATTCAGGTGGGACAGAATTTTTAAGTAGTTCTTGAACATAGCTGAATGTGTATGCTGGATGCTGCCCTTAATGCAAGACCTTTTTTCATAACGCATTTCCCATGGATAATTGTCTTATCCTACCATGGAGGATAAGTAGGAGGAGGCTGTGAAAGCCCAAAGAAAAACAGAAGTATTTGATACTCCATATTTCTTTAGTCTAGCCTAAAGCGTGACAATCCCCACATGGATCAAAGGGGGCAAGAGTGCTCAAAAGCCCCCATGGCTCACCAAAAGCATCCATGAATGCCTCATAGCCAAAAAGGAGGCTTACACTCAATGGAAGGGAGGGACCATCACCAAGGAGGATTATACCTCCTTGGCTCGAGATTGTAGGGGGGCTATTAGGAAGGCCAAGGACGAGATGGAGCTGGGAATAGTGACCCAGATGAAAGGTAACAAGAAGTCCTTTTTTAAATACATAGCGGGTAAAAAGAAGGTACCATGTAACATGGGGCCTCTGCAGGACATGCTTGGTAATCTGGTGGTAGCACCAGATGACAAAGCTAACTTCTTTAACAGATTCTTTGCTTCCATTTTTCTGAGCAGGGACAGGGACATCCCCCCCCCTCGGATCCCCTACGGACACAGGGGAGGTGCAGCCAGGCCCAGGGTCACTGAGGACCTAGTCAGGCAACTTCTGGAGGGACTAGATGTGTTCAAATCAGCAGGTCCTGACAATCTCCACCCCAGAGTGTTTAGGGAATTGGCAGAGGTCATTGCAGGACGCCTGGCACAGCTTTACGAGCACTCATGGTGCTCTGGCAAGGTGCCTGATGACTGGAAAAGGGCCAATGTGATCCCCATTTTCAAAAAAGGGAGGAAAGAGGACCCAGGAAACTATAGGCCTGCTAGTTTTAACTTGGTCCTGGGGAAGCTCTTTGAGAAAATTATCCAGGAGCACATCTGCGAGGGGCCAGCAGGGGAGTTTATGCTTAGGGGCAATCAACATGGGTTCATTAGAGGCAGGTCCTGTCAGACCAACCTGGTGGCCTTCTATGACCAGGTCACAAAAGCCTTGGACGCAGATGTCGTGGTGGATGTAGTCTTCCTGGACTTTAGGAAGGCCTTCAACACTGTCTCTCACCCCATTCTCATTAAAAAATTAGGTGTCTATGGTGTCAACGCCTACACAGGCAGATGGGTCGCAAATTGGCTGGAGGGCCACACCCAGAGAGTGGTGGTGGACAGGTCATTTTTGACCTGGAGAGATGTGAGCAGTGGGGTCCCCCAGGGCTCGGTCCTCAGGCCTGCACTGTTCAATATCTTCATCAGCGAATTGGACGAGGTGGTGAAAAGCACCTTGTTCAAGTCTGCAGATGACACTAACATGTGGGGAGAAGTGAGCATGCTAGAAGAGAGGGGACACGCTACAACTAGATCTCGACAGGTTACAGAGGTGGGCGGATAAGAATAGGATGGGTTTCAACACGGACAAGTGCAAGGTGTTGCATCTGGGGAGGAAGAACCAGCAGCATACCTACAGGCTGGGGAACTCCCCTCTCGTCAGCGCAGAGGCAGAAAAGAATCTTGAAATCACTGTTGATCCCAAGATGAACATGGGCCGCCAATGTGGGGACGCAGTCAGGAAGGCTAACCGAACCTTGTCATGCATCCACAGATACATCACGAGCAGGTCCAAGGAGGTGATCCTCCCCCTCTGTGCGACATTGGTCAGGCTGCAGCTGGAGTACTGCATCCAGTTCTGGGCGCCACACTTCAGGAGGGATGTGGCCAGCATGAAGAGGGTCCAAAGGAGGGCCACTCGCATGATTAGGGGGCAGCAGGGCAGGCCCTACAAGGAGAGGCTACAGGACCTGAACCTGTTCAGCCTCCACAAGAGAAGGCTGAGGGGATTTAGTGGCTGGCTATAAAATTGCCAAAGGGGGGCAGCAGGTTATGGGAGAGTCCCTGTTCCCCCGAGCACTACTGGGAGTAACAAGGAATAATGGCCATTAGTTGACTGAGAGTAGATTCAGGCTAGACATCAGGACGCACTACTTCACTGTCAGGGCGGCTAGGAGCTGGAACCAACTTCCAACGGAAGTGGTGCTCGCTCCTACCCTGGGGGTCTTCAAAAGGAGGCTAGACAGCCATCTAGCTGGGGTCATTTGATCCTTTCCTGCCATGGCAGGGGGTCGGACTAGATGATCTGCTTAGGTCCCTTCCGACCCTACCAACTATGAAACTATTAGAAGATCATCAGAAAAGGGAGTGTTCAGTAGGTGTTAATTTTCCTCAGATTCACTCACCATGTTCAAGTTGTCCAGGATGAGCATTTAAAGTGTTTGTATCTTGTTTTTTCTTGGGGCTAATTCATATTCCTCTAGAGGGTATGTGCTACATAAAGAGAAAAGAAAACAGGGACACCAATAGTTCCAGCCAAATGAGAAGCAGAATCCATGTACTTCAGGAGAAGCTGTGGCCCCTTCCTAATGCATCATGAAGTGATTCCCCAGAATTCATGAGCTAAAATAACGCTCTTGTGGCTACCAAGGATTTGCCTGTGCTCTGAAATAGATGAGGAGCTCCTACTGCCAGCTGCTCGTGCTCCAGGGCTTGCATCTACCCTGCCACCATGGCCTGGCTGCCACTGCCACCCCCTCAGGCTGCCTGCACTGCCCACCACCCTGCCTCCCCTCCAGGGTAGAGGTGTGGCCTGAGGGGGCTGGTGGCTGGGCTGTGGTGGTAGGGTAGAGCTGCAACCTAGGAGGAGGTGAGTGCAGAGCAGCCCCCACATCTGTTACTCCTCATGCTGCTGGCAGCGTGACTTATGTGGGGGTCCCGTCAGTGACAGCAACAAGTCTTGCTGCCCTGCTCCACCCTTTTGCACTGGGCTCTGCCCCCTGGGCTGCAGAGGTGGCTCCTCCCCATGCCAGTCCAGCCAGTCTGCCGCCCTGTGCCCGTTGTGGGCACACAAATCTGAGGGGGGGCATGCCCCCCTGACACACTGCCTGTGCCTGCCCCTCCCCAACACATCATCTATGTCCCACTTCCTCTATCATCCAATATACTTACCTGTGAGGAGCTGCTGTCCATGCCGTCTGGCTGCCACATGCGTGTATGTGCACGCACATACATGTGTTGTCCCCTACCTGATCACCCTCTTCCTGCAGCCACAAGCAGCCCCTAGGAGGCTGGAACTCTGCCAGCCTACAGGCAGAAACACACATTTTCCCACAATTTTCTCCTTTAAAGGAGAAAATTTATGATTTCCTGCATCTTCCCATGATTGTTTGCAACCCTTTCATATATTCTTACAACCTACTTTTGGATTGCGACCCACAGATTGAGAAACACTGATTTAGCCTAAGTGGAGGAGGGAAACATCTCAAGTACCATTTATGGTAAATTTTTGTAGATTTTGATTTTTTTTAAGTTAGTGCTATGGTTTTTGATTGTATCTCATTTGTGCCATAGCCAAAGGTTTTTATGCATCTTGCAGAGCACATCTGAAAGTGCCCTTAGTCTAGAAAGTGTATAATCCAGATTAAAAGCAAAGATAGGTAACCACAAATATAGGAAGATGGTATACATGGTATATTATGGCCGATATGTGGTAATTTGAATTTATTCCAACTGTTTTTAAGTTGTTGTCTGTTTCCTTACTCTGGGTTTATGCTAATGTGTCAGTTCGTGTGTGGGCGTGTTCAATTTACATCAGTTTTATTGTGATTTGTTTTCTGGGGGGTTTTTTGTTAGACTAGTAAATACCTGTTAAGTTATCGCAGGTGTCTGCTTTGGGGAGGGGAAACCTAGAGACCCTGACCTTTGCTGTTGCAACAGCAATGGCAGAGTGGCAGCTGGGCAGGATGCCACAGGGTGCATGCAGCCTGTGGGCCACCAGTTGGACAGCCCTGATCTAGTCTGCCATTTCTGTAGCCTGTTAATGATACTGGCATGAGAGACACTGTCAATGTGCTTTTATTGCTCCCGTGCTCACTACCCAGGGTGATTGCCCATATCACTCTACTCCCCACTCCGCCCCATTACACCACTAATTGACTGATAGGAGGGGGAACCAATGGAGGAATATAAAATGTGAAGTCAAAATAGGTAGTTATGAAAGTAAGGTTTCTACCTGCACCCTGGCGCCATGGCATGGATGTCATTGGGACATGGTTGTATTTCTGAAGACCAGAAGGAAGTTTCAGTAGCCAAAATGCAACATGATGAGTGTGTTAACCTTCTAAAATAGGAAAGGCATATCTTACAGGTGCTATGAAGGAAAGCATTTGGAAGCTTGGCTCCAGAGAGGGGTCAGAGATAAAAAGATGGCAGCCACATTACAGGCCTGAGTAACTGGCAGGTTGGTAATATGTCCAGAGTCCTCAGGAAAGGAGGAAGCAGACAGGGCTTCTGGGGAAAGTAAGTCTATGGACATGCATTTATATCGCTACAGAAGTATAGCACACTAGGGCGTACAGCAGGGCTGGGAAAATAGGGTCTACCAATTGATTGTATCCAGCCCATGGTTGCCCTTGTGGCGCTCCGCATGGGGCCGAGCTCTGCACACTCCTGCCTAGGGCAGCCCATACCACACTTCCGCCCATGCCCACTGATGGCCCTGGCCCCAGCCAGCATACACAGCTTACTGGCAAGGATGTGGCTGCAACTTCCTGGGGATTGCTTGGCTTCCCCTGTCTCCAGCAGCTGCTCCTCCACTGCCTCCTGCTGTAGGCAGGTGAAGTGGGTGGAAGAAAGCCAGGAGCTGGAGCCAGAGCCCCTTGTCCTGGGGCGAGGAGTCACCTGGGTGCAGGCTCTCCTCCTCCTCCCTGTGGCTGCAGACCTACGAAGTTGCCTCAAAGGTGAGCTCTCCAGCCAGGGAGTGACCCTTGTTGGGTCCACCCTCCCCTTCCCCAGCTTGCCCTCTTCCCTGCTGAATGTGTCCAATGTGACATAAGAGGAATGGAGGTGCTGAAAGGGACAGAGGAGGGAGGTAGTGAGAAGCATGTTGAGAGAGGGCCAGGATTGTGGCATATATTTCCATAGGTGGGTGTGAATGAATGTAGGATCTAGTTTTGTGCTGTAGTCGGGGGGGAGGGGAGAGTAGGTTGGGGAGACAAGAGGAGTGAGTCCTACCTAGTGGGAAAGGGGAAGGAGGAGGACAAGATGCTATGAGCAAGGTGAGTGGCAGATGGCTGTGATAATCCAAAAAAAAAAAAAAAGTTTGAAAAATGTTGTGAAAATGGCTTGTGGGGAGCAGTCCTTGCCAGAGCAGTTAAATTGCATTTTCTTAGTAAGGGTCCAAAAAAACCCAACAAAAACCAACAAAAAAACCTCCCAGAAACTGGGCTGTGTCCCTACATTGATCATGCCTTGTTTCTGAACCATTTTATGTCTGTTCTCTTTTTAGGAGCAGTACGACTTCCAGCTCTAGAGGGAGTGGGAGTCACTGCAAACCTGACAGTCAGGAAGAATCTCTAAGAACAAAAAGCTCAGAACAGTCAACACCAGAGAATGAAGAAACAAGTAAGATGCATAGTTATTTCTATAACAATAGTCAAGACTACACCAGTGTTTCTCAACCAGAGTGTCATGGGATCCCGCACAGTGTTAGCTGCTAGGTGTGCAAATATAATTCACATGATAAACCCAGAGGTTTCAAATGAGAATCTGTAGGCATTAAAAACATGTTGGCCTGTTGTGGTCTTTCTGAGTTCTTTGCAGCAACAGAATAGCTACATTATTTTTCTGCACTTAAAAAAAAAAGTGAAAACTAAGAGCTGGCATTTTCCGAGGGGTGCTGTGAGTCTAAAAAGGTTGAGAATGACTCCTCTTTCCTAAGATGTTCATAGCTACTGTTGAACTCAATGGTGGTTGCTGTGCGGGCCGGGAGCGACCCGAGCCCTTTTCGCGCTGCATGCGGGCTGTGGCCAGCAGCCCGGGCACGCCGGGGCGGAGAGGGAAGGCCTTCGAGCTGGAATTAGGCATGGACGCGTAGCGGTAGTTTTAAAAGATTGTTTACTTACACCGAGATGGCAGTGGTGTAGGCTGGAAAGCTTGCTTAAGTTGCGGTTACAGAGAGAAAAGAAAACAAAACTCGAACCTGCAGGGCACAAGGGTATGTCGCATAGGGTTCTGGCGATGGGAAGATGAAAATACGAGGGTACGTCGCAAAGGGTTTCGGCGACGGGAAAGTAAACCTGCAGGACTCGAACCCGGGTAGAAGAGCTCTGGAGTTGTCCGGCAAGGACTCACACGAAGTTTGCTAGGCTCCGTGGGTCCTTCTGCTACATGAAGTTTGCTAGGCTCCGTGGGTCCGGTTCGTTGCGCGCGGGAGGGATACGTCTAGGAATCTATCGGCGATGGGGAGAGGCTAGAGGCTGATCAGACCTCCGTTGCCTGCTTGAAATGCGCTGGGTCTGTAAGGATCCGCAGCGCTTAGAGATCTTCACACAGCGTGAAGTCTCCTCCTCCCTTGTTCGTGGAGTCCTCCAACTTGGGCGGAAACCACTCAAGCCTCTTATACGGCTAGCAAGCCAATCACTAGCCGCCACGTGTGAATAATTTAGAACTGGCCAATAATGGGGCCCGAATTAGCATACAAATGGCGGGAACTCTTTGCAACGAGCATTTGTGTGCTGCAACAAAGAAATGCACCCTGCAAAGAAAGCTTCAAATTGGCGGGAAACTCGTTCCTTGCACCGGGGTTCTCTTTTGCAGCAGAAAACTCCACCGTGCAAAGAAGCTGCAATTTAGCGGGGACAATTTAGCAGTGCCGAAGCGCACACAAACAAAAATCACACCTTTTGGGTTGTGACAGTTGCATAGAACACTATTTCTATTGTTGTTTTCAAGAAAGTAAACTGAATAACAGAACTCAAGGAAGTAACAAATTACCAACTTTAAAAATACAGTGTTAATCAGAATAGTCAGATGAAAAAGTGTGTAAATGAAAAAAAATATTTTATTAGCTGTAAACATCTTGTCCTTTACTACTTATTTGTTATCGGCATTTTCTACTGCTACCTAGAGAAGGTGTTTTGCCCAGGCCAGAATTAAGGAACTTTTGGTAAGGTGAAGGACCTGTATTACTGTTACCAGAAGCAGCTTTGCACAGTAGAGAAATTTAGTCTTCAGGGCTGAAACAGTTGTTATAATTTCATATAAAACAGTCTTTTTCACACTTTAATCTGTTTAATAAACAGGCAGTGTAAATTAGCAGATTATAAGAGAGGTTGAAGCCCAAGAAAAGTGATTTGGCACCAAAAGTGGCAGTTGAACCAAATGGTTGGATCCATAGAAAAGCCTACAAATAAAAAAACAAATCATAAAAGGTTCCCTTTTACTAAAAGGAAAGTTTATTACTGTATTTACTTGTATATCACATGTACCTTTCTCCCACTAAAAAATTAAATTTCCAAAATTGAAGTGTATTTTTTAAGCAGGGAAGCTGATTTTTCTACCCAGAATAGAAGCAAGAGGACAGTTTAAGTTTTTCTTTTCCCTCCAGGAGCTTCATGGGAGGAGGGATGGAGTCCAACAGGGACAGATTCAAGGGGATGAGGTGGGAATGGAGTAGTGCCATCCCACCCACTTAAAACCCTGCTCCACCCAAAGTTTAAAACCAGCTGTCTAAGAGCATCAGTGGCATTCAATTCGGGCACTGCTGAGGGAGTCAATTGACTTGATTGCTCATTATAATCTACCTCTACAGATGGAGTACATCTCCACGTATGTTGACTACTTTCTGTTTAGTCATGTTCCACTAATAACGCTATCCTTTCTATGGCAATTTTACTGTCTGTTAGCTACTCCGTGTCTCTCTCCTCCTATTTCACAGCCCTGCAGAGTGGGCTTAGCTCTTTTCAAAATCCTAGGTCTACCCATGGAGTTCAGCCTTTAGCAGAAGCCACAATCTCAGTTTTTGGCTGAGTACCAAAGAACTGCTGAAAGTTTAGCTGTGAAAGTTCTAAAACTGTAGCTTTTTCCTGAACAGGAAAGGGAGGATGAGCGAGCTGAAGATTAGGCTCTGCCTTTGCTTGATGCAGCCATTGAAAAAATCTTTTTTCCCCCTCTGTTCTGTCCTTCCAAACTCAATGCCTTTGTCTTACATGGGGGCATGTGGTATGCAAGAAGATACAGTAACCTTTACAACCTTAGGAAATAACAACTATCTGTGATTTAATCTTGTTTTACACAGTAAAAGCATATTACATCCTAAAATACTTACCCAATTAAATGTCAAGATGTAGCAAAGACCAAGAAAATGTGTTTCCTCATTCTTTAATATACAGAACTGGCATGCAGGTAGATGCATTATGGTTTCTTCTGCTTTCTTCTGAAGCCTTAGGTTTGGGCCAGCAGAAACAGTATATTAGGCTAGCTATTCCAGTGTTCTGTAGGAGTATTTGTAGGTGGATGCTCTTGTTATTGAAACATTTACGATCTAGCATCAAATTATTTAATTACAGGAATTCCTGAAGAATCACAAAATGAAGTCACAGGTGCTGAGGAGTTGAAATCTGCAAATGAAATTGCAGCAAGAGCAGAAGCAGGTACATATCTGCCTTTTACATGTAATTAATTGAAAAGCAAATGAGAACTTTTTAAATTCTACTCAAACAGAAAATGTTCACTTATGATCTCTTCAGAAGCAGGCTGTAGCCATTAATGTTATAGCTCAGTTTGACCCAGCTATTCTGTTAGCTTTATCAGATAATGTACCTGAGCATCCTGGAACCAGCACAGAAGGAGAAAATGGCCCTGACATTGAAAGTACCAGCAGGAACCCAGAGGAAGGACCTTCATGTGAAAAAAGTGAAGAGCAAGAGATTTCAGGTCAACAAAGTACAGAATCCACTGCCAACTCAAATAACACAAACCGTGAACCTCAACTACAGCCAGAATCCTCAGGGCTTGCAACTCAAGAAGAATCATCCACTAGGGGAACTGCTTTCCAAGAAACGGATGATAGTGATGATGACCCTGTCTTAATACCTGGTGCAAGGTATCGAGGAGGACCAGGACACAGGTCAGTAACACTCTTCTTTTCAGTCATTACTTAGCATCAGATTCTCTGAGGAGAGAAATAGAAACTGATGCCCCCACACCTAATGCTAGCATTGATCAAAACTTGCAGCTCTTGGTGTCTCATTGGCAACTTGCCAGGATCTTGAGATCTGCATCTATTTTGGTGTACATGTTATATTTTTCAAGAGAGACAAACTCGCACAGATCTAATAATTGCTTGTGCTTGTACCTTCCTTGCTCTCAAGTACCCAGCATTGTTCTTACCAGAATTATAAGAATGGATTTTCCATAAATGCATTACAGGACACCATAGACTACATTTGCACTGTAGACATCCTTGCTTTAAAAGGGTATTTGCTTTTGGTTGGCAATGCTTTATTTTCCAGTAGCATAAGCTCAGTAAACTGCCCATTTTCTCCACTAACAATTGATCACGTCTGTTTAACTTTTCCTTTTGTTTCTTTTTTTTTTGGTGAGAAGAGAATTTTCTTCTTCTTCTTTCCTCGTGTTAACATCTGAATATCAGGATTAACAGTGATATGTGTTTAGCAGAAAACTGATAGTATAAGACAGGTTTTTATGATGTGTTCTGTACAAGTTCTTTTCCTACAGAATATAAGTACTAATTTGGACCAAAAAAGGCCATTGTAACTAAGAGGACATCACAGAAATTAAGTATATACAGTATTGGCAAAGTAACCCTCCCAATTTTTCAGAATAGCTAGTTTATCTCAACTCCTGGACTGTTCAAATCCTGACATAATTAAGCAAACAGTCAAATTCTAGATTCTAGGCAATTTATTTAAAAAAGGAAATTTGGCTTCAGATTCTTATAGTTTCATAGATTTTAGACACTCTTACCTCTGTCACATTCAGATATTGCATTATGTTGCTGTTTACTGTTTACACTAGGAATCCAAATTCTAAACTGAGGCTTATTACATATACTACTTCCTAAGAGATTAACATAACACAAGAGTGGATATAAAGAGGGTGTGGCTGCACCCCACCTGTCCACACACACTTTTGCACTGGATTACATGCCTATGGCAGCTTCTTTTAAATCCCCAAAGCATATAAGAATCCCCCCACACCCACCCCTTTCCCTGCATGTTCAACGGTACTGCCATTCCCTACCACCCCTTTCTCTGCCTGCTGGTGCTGCTTTCCCTCATGTCCCCTGTGCAGGGGATGTTTCAGAGCTACTCCTACCCTCTCCAGCCAGTCTGAATGGGGGTTGGGCTCAGCTGGGAACAGCCAAAGTAGCAGCGGCAATTTGTGTGCCCAGGAGGTTTTCCTTCCCTGTGCCTGCTCCTGGGGGACTGGACAAGGTGCTCCTACCCATTGCTGCTGCTGCCACTATGCTGTTCTCAGCTGAGCCCAGCCCATGTGCAGCCCAGCTGGAGGAGGCAGAAGCACCTCTGAAGCTTCCCCAACCCTGGGGAAGCAGGGGAAGCAGTAGTTGCAGATAGGAGAAGGGGGAATGGGAGGGAAGAGGAAGGAGCTTGTTTTTAAGCATGGAAGGTGAGGGGAGAGATTCTTATTTGCTTTAAACACTTTAGAAAAGGCAGCAGAGGCTCTCCGGGCACAGTCTTTCCGGGCACGTTAGATTACTGCATAGTAAGACACGAAACCAGGCACTGTATAGCAAAGAGAAGGCAAAATTGTCAGGAATTACTTAAATGATCACTAACCTTTCTTCTGAGTGAGGCAGGGGTCCTATGGAAAAAGTACTATGTGATTGTACCACATAACTTGTTTTGTTCCATATATTAAATTACTCTTAATTTTGAGACTGAGATTTAGTAGATCACCCATGAATCAAAACCTCAAATTCTGACCCCTTTGCTCATACTGATTTTTCTTTTTTGGAGATTTTGGGCAAGATATCTAGCAACTCTTACTTAATATCTTCCCCTATAAAGTAAGTTTTATCCATATTGATTATATGTGTTATTTGAAAATGTTTGTAATAGGGTAATGCATGTGAAAAATTTATCGATATCAGGCACAATCTGTTTATGATGGTGTCCTCTTATAGAGCCCATCCACATCTAGATAGATATTACACTTAATAGATAGATATTACACAGAGGCACTGTCTGGTATTCTCTTCGACTTACAAACCATGACATGAGTTACCAGCCCACTGGGCCTAACTCCTCTGCAGAGAGCCTTCTTACCTCTATTCAAGGGCCAAATATCTGTGTCCAGTCCACATAGGCAAGCAGCTCATGTGTCTTGGGAAGAGGTGGGTTAAAGAGAGGTTATCTGCAGCTAAGAAGAGGAATCTTAGAAGGAAGATTGGGAGGAAAAAAAGTCAGTTGGGGATACTCATGGCCTTGTCAATGGAGTAGGGTTTGGGAGGATTTCTACAGGTAAAGGAGATGTAGGTGTAGTAGCTTTCAGACTGAGATATACAGCCCACAGAATTTATAATTTAGAGGTTGTTCCCATATTCAGAGTATCCCAGCCTGTGGAAGAAGACATTTATTGTTTGTCTTGATGGTATTCTACTTGATCTGAGTGAAATACAACCCCCCCATTTAGTAACTTAAAGAAGTCTTAGGAACTTTTAACATTATCATATAGCACTACCATGAACGTATGTATGTCAGTTACAAGTGAGGCTCATCTTCTCAAATTCTGTAAGTTATTGTCTTAATCCCCTGAAGAGGTGGAAATCTCATTTGGTTTAATTCAACATTATAGTACAGTATAGGACTTCCGTTCTATACGTTTCATTAAGACTTTCAAAGGTAACTCAACTTACTATTATCTATGCTTAGCTAGGTCAGCTTGATACACTTATCTAGTTCACTTAGTGGTGGGTTTTCCTACAAGTATTCTCATTATACTTATATAAAGTTTAAAACTAGAAATAAACTTCAAAGACAGATACTCAGTTCTCTACATCATGGAAAAAGGCTGCTAATCAGCATGTTGAGACTACATAAACAGAAAACAAAAGAAGGTGTTAACTTCTCCAGATGAAAAGTCTGTTGCTGGACATCTGTAATTTATTAGGGTTGGACTGCAAACAAGCGGCCCCACACAGAACACTGACACGCATTGCCCTCTTTTATTCTTTTCAATCTGACTTATTTAATAACTCCTTTGAGGGAAAGAAATGTTTATTATAGTGGCAATTCTGCAAAAACACAGCGAGGTATGTTGATGTGGTGCTAAAAATCTCATTGATTTTTTTTTTTTTTTTTTTTTTCAAATGATTTATTCTCTTAGGATTTTCTATAGGATAAAAAGACTTTTAATAGGATGCTAAAAGCTATTGATCGTTTAAGACCTTATCTAGTTAAAATCTGAACAGTTCAGAGTAATATTTTTAATCTCTGGATTTCTATATATTCTTACAAATTAGGCACTTTCAAATTCTGGAGAAATTCTACAGTTGGAGAAAATGAACTGGAAATCTTAATCACATAGGGTGCATCTACATGTGTGCTTCATTGTAGACTAATTAGCTCCACGGTAAAGTGCCACAGTCTACATGTGTGCTGGAATTAGGGCACAGTAAACTAATTAACTCTGCCATACAGTACTGTTGAGGACAGTACTATCTTATGGCAAGGTACTTCGCTGTACTTGGGACTTGCTCCTCTCCAGCTCAAATAGCTGCTGTCTCAGACTTACATGTAGATGCTGTGGTTTGGAGCCGTAAAATCTAGCACAAACTACTCCAGAGTTTATTCCATCACTTTAATTTCATGTGTAGGTGCACCCACAGACCATGTCCAGATGAGCATGGCTGTGCAGCATGCAGCGTCACAGATTTGCCTGCAGCACCACATACCGCATATTTAGGCGTTCCCTGCACTGCTACCTTTCAGAGTGGGGTTTGATCCCAGGGTCAAAAAAAAACTGCACAGAAAAAAACGTGGGGCGATGCACATGATAGCAGTGTGTGCTGACCAAAACTGGAGTTTGGCTGGCCAGAGCCATGCTCCAACTACTGGGCAGACTCCCAGTGGCAGGAGGACCATGGCTACAGCTTTCCTGGCCCTCAGGACCCCAGTTAAGGCTGCTGGGGCCAGCATAGTTGCTGGCCCCAGCCTCCTCTGCCTACTCAGAATAACCTGCTATGTGCCAGAGCGCACATGGCACAGGCATTCCCCAGGGACAAGTAGCAGCGGCACAATGACCTAAACTAGTGGTGCTTAATCTCCAGTCTGTGGGACCATGTCATCTAGTCCGTGAGAAGCCCTGAAAGCCAGATGATATCTGGCCAGGCTGGTGTGCAAGGCTGTACCAACAACCAGCAGACTGATCCGTGGACAAGCTCCATTTCTCTCTTATAGTCCATGAGCCCAGGAGGTTGAGCACTACTGACAAGAAACAAATCAATTTCTGTCTGTAATGTCAACTTTTTCATAGTGGGATGCTTAAAAATATGAGCTCAATATTCTGTATGCTGGAGTCAGAATCTTAAGTTTAAGGATAATCCATGGCAGAACCATTTGAATGCCCCCTTTTAAGTCCTGTTTGTAATACAAGGCAGATTGAGAACTTCATACAGAATACACTTTATCTGCCTTCAGTGTTGAATAAAATGAATCTGGATGTAGGCTTCAGATGTTCTCAATGTGATTGAGTGCACCTGCACTAATTTTAGATGCAAATCCAACATTTAATGTGTTCTAAACTGGGAATTAGCTCTCTCCAACCACCTTCTGTTCATTCTGGGAAATGATCATGGGACAAACTCTCCTTAGTGCTTGTTTAAATACGAAACACAGAACCAAAAAAATCTTATCTGAAATCTGCTTGAAACATAATTTTACTTTATAATCTCTTCAGAAGGAATTATTTCCTGCTCATGTTGGGGAATCCTTGGGAGACAACTGTTACAGACGTTAGGACCTCTAGTGCTTTTTAATTTAAAATATTGTCACAGTGGCTATTCATGCATTTTGTCAAAGCCAGGCAAAGTTAGCCATTCAGGCAGAAGGCAGTGTGGCCTTAGCTGTGCAGTCTGGTCAAAAAATACTATAAAAATGTAATTTGTGTGCACACAGTACAATTTGACTCATCATAATTCAGAAGCATCAAAACTTTCGCCTGAATAGTGAGAAGAATTTTTCTGCGAGGGTCGTTGTCATACCCAAATAACTGAATTGGTTCTGTTCAAACTTTCTGATAGAAATTCATGCTTATAGGTGAAAGCCAGCCATGGAGCTTGGAAACTTTCAGTTCAGTAGGTAAAAATATCAAAGATGTAAGAGAGTTTGAAATCAAAGTGTTTTACAGGAGCTGCTGCCACTCCCACAGCAATACAGTTGATGAGTAATTCACGCATTTTATAAAATTAACTTTGTGTATCAATAATAATATGCAAAATAATTTCTTGGTTGAAATCAAAATGTTCTCATCTTGATTTGTCTCAGGAAGGTGGGATCTTTTCAAAATAATTTTAAGTTCATTCTGTACTAGGCACTGACCTTTAAAAACTTGCTACCCGGAATTTTTGAATGACTTCAGCTATTGTTCCCTTCACTAGATTTAATATCAGAGGAACAGCGATAGGTGATAGAATAATGAGGTAATTCAACATCTTCCTTCCCTCTGTCCCTCTTTTTCCTTCTGTATGATGAATTTACAAGGCCCTTTTTTCCCACATCTAACAAGTTTTTCCGTTGGCTCTTACATCTTTTAAATTTACTAAACTTCAAATGCTAGAAATTAGAGCGCAGGTTGCTTGATTTATTTAGCTGCACGTACTGCATGAAATTAAGAAAATATTGCCGTGTACAAATTTAACAGCATATTAATCTTATTGGTGTGTGCCACAGAAATAAGCATAATGTAAAAAAAAGTGTGTATTTTACATGGAGCAATACAGTTTGTTCTTCAGTTGTTGAAGCACGTTATGTTTTGCATGTCACTTGATATGGCTTGACTGGCATTAGGGAACTCCAGTTCTGAAGCAAGATGTAGGAATACAGTATCCAAAGTTCTGTTTTGCTTTTGCCTGAATCAGTTTATGAAATTAAACCTATTTTTTAAAGCCAGGATTGATAGCACACGTTTAGGAAGGAAAATGCTGGATTTAAAGGATTTTTTTTCTCATAATGCAGAGAAATGCAAATAGAATAGCTGAGAAGGAATAATACTAAATACCTCACTGAAACACTAGAGTGCATTAATTTTAGGAGCATTTGAGAGCTTTGGACAACAGATTTGACAATTTGTCTAACCTGGAAGAAACTGCAATATGTGACTTAATGCCAGATACTATAACTGGAAGTTAACATATCATGAGGGGGAGGATCTAAAATGAAAAATATGCTTTATAGTATCAAGAGTGACCAAGTGCAGGATGCCTATCTGATGATGTTGATCTATGTGACCACCCCGTAAAGGATATCTATCTACCTCTTTCATAAAATTCTATGAATACAGTTGCACAGAATGCTTATGTGAGTTGTGAAATAGGAATGTCTGAAGGAAAGTAGGTTTGCTGCTCTTCTTGTCTTTGTTTTCAGGTGCAACTCTTGCCAAGTTGAGTAAGATCTGTACTCAAGGGTCTTCATGGTCTGTAATGTGCTGGCTCCAAGTTTGTGTTGTTTTGGATTTCTGTAGCCCTGTGGTGCAACAGATCAGAGGGTCTATGTTAGTTGAAAGGAAACTTTCAGAATTAAATATAAAAATGAATAATATGTTCCATATGGAATTTTTTCAGTGCCTGCTTTTATTTTTTTCTTTTCCTAACGTCTAATCCTCAATGTAGTGGAATTTTCTGTTATCAAAAGGGAAGAGTGAGAGTGTTTTGCAGCTGAATAGGACACACCTGGAAAGGAAATGGAAATGGTTTGGACTTATGCAGTAACCACATTATCTGGATGCTCTGCTGAAACGATCAGTTATTAAATGGTTTATGTTTGAGAGCAAGGACTTTTTGTGCTACCTTTTTATTAGACCAGCCCTATCATTGGGAGTGCTATTGGACAGGCTTTCAGGCATTCTGAAATCAGGGCTTTATCACAGCATGGGAATGTGGTCAAAACACATGTGAGTCTCATCTATACTGCAAGACCATAACTATATTCTATCAGTTTATGTAAACAGAGCCTTGCCTGGTTACTTGCAAATTCAGGGAGGACCACTGTTTTCGATCGCATTTAGATTTTCTGTAAATTCTTACTGTCTAGAAACTTCCTTATAAATAATAATCTATGGTATGTGTGATGTTTCAGTATTACTAGGACAAGCACCATCAGTTGATGTCGAAATATAAATTTGCTGGAGTTGCCAAAACAGTAGCCGAGCCCGCCCCACCCCACCCTGCCTCCGGCACATATGCAGGGCACACACCCCCATACCCTCCTGAGGTGCGCACAGTGGCAGGAGCTGCCCTGCGTCGCCCAGATGAGCTGCTGGTAGCTCCGTCCCACACCCTGCCCCACCCCGGCTGTGCAGTGCCTGCCCCAGCTCCACTTCCTCCCACATCGCGGGGGCTTCAGTCTGCTGCCCCCTCCCCTTAAAACAAGAAAAAAATATATGGGGGTGCAGGAGCTGAACCTTTGAGTCAGAAGGGGTACACTTATTAAAAAAGGTTGAAATCCCCTGACACAGGTAGAAGAACTAGGCTTCTTCACAGGTCAAGTTTCTAACCCCTTGAAAAGATAAAGATTTGAGAACTAGTTGGGGGTATTATATAGCCACAGCAAACATCCGGTCCAGAACTGCATTTGTGCCCCAGCTGATTAGAGAAGCAGTGCCCTTTGATATAAAAGCTGTAGCAAATAGCTCGGCAGCTCATTCTTAATTTGGCAACCTGCTGCCATCTATGTGGGTTTCAAACCACCCTGATTTGAAACATGCTGATTCTGCTATACAAGCTTGGGAAAATTGAGAACTCTTTGTTTCTAGCACTTTGCACAGCATGTTAGTTTCTTTACTGACATGTGTGCGTTGGCATAAACCATATGATTAGAGCACTATCTAATAACACTTTTTTATTTACAGTAATTGGACAAGAATTCTATGAAAGCCTGTGCATCTAAAACTAAAAGGTGCAAAAGGCTAGAACAAAAATTGTTCTTCCAGGATAGAAGTGTGCCTTTTAAATTTAAAATCTTCTCTACACAAAGAACAGAAGAGGGAAGAATCTTGCCTAAAAAGTGTATTCTGTTGCTGGGTCTGAAGGGTCATTAGGTTAGGTCTTTCTGCTCTTTTTGGCGAGGTTTTTCCTTAATTGGGGTCCTGCCATCAACAGCAGGACTTAACTCCTAATCCCAATAACCTGAACCAAGGACAGTTTAGATACAGTCTCACCATGAGATGCAATCTTGTCTTTTCCATAAGTCCCCATCTCAGAGGTTGCTGAATCAAAGTCCATTAGTACCATTTTAATCATGGCTAAAATTTTAGCTTTCAGCAGAGCCAAATCCAAGGCAGTGGTGTTTGAAAAGCAAAGTGAGTACTTTGTTTGCATCTTCCTTTTTATAAATTCAGTACAGTACAGTATACTCTGTAGTCTTAGGCTTTTTGGATTTTTTTTTTTAAATGGCTGCATATAACCTCAGAGGGAGGAAATCAGAAAAGCCTGGCCGGAGCCATGAAAAATATGTATCACGGTGGCTGTATCTGGAAGAAGTCAGTGTTTCCTGCCATGAGGCATTGGTAATTTTTGTACCTGTGACAGTCTTTGGGCATAGACAGATGAAACAGCGGCATCAATATCAAATGAAATTGATTTAAGCTCTTTGATGTAACTGTTCCATCTGCTGTAATTGTTTTGCCTGGATGCTCCTGTAGTAATTCAAGTGTAACAAAACTGCCAGCTTTCAGAGTTAACATTTTAGGGAATTAGCACATTTGTATCAGTGTAGGAGCATGCACACTGAAAGGTTGGTTACCTCATGACAGCTGGTGCCTGCTCCACAGTGGTAGCTCTCTCCCCCATTTAAAGCAGTTAAATTTTATGGTTTTTTCCATGTCTGGATGCACCCATAGAAGATAAGTGCAAATGTGTGATATACGGCACTGCAGACTGCACCAGACTGCTGTCGTGTGCAGCACTGCGCACACCACAGATGCAGGCATTCCCTGCACTGCTGATTTGCAGTTTGATGAGGGTTTTGTCATGAGATCCTGGTGTAAAAAAACCCACACCTTAAAATAGTGGGCCAGCACATGTGGCGACAGTGTGCGCTGCTGGAAACGAGCCTGGCTGGCCAGAGCCACACACCAGGTGCTGGCTAGTCTCTGTGCTGCCACATTGCTGTGGCTGCAGCCCCTGGAGGCCCTCTGGACACCAGGAAAGGCTGCTGGAGCCAGCCCAAGTGCTGGCCCCAGCGTCCACTACTCCACCTGGGGGAATGTGTCATGCACACTAGAGAACGTGTGCATGAGCGTTTCCCAGGGACAAGCAGCAGGTATTGTCACTGCTCTTTGTTCCCAGGGAAATGCATGTTCCTGCTTGTGGGGGCGCCTTATATATGTCCATAGGATGGTAAAGTAGTTTAGCAAGAGTCTAGGATGTAATTCAGTATTACTTAGCAGATTTGTGCAAATTAATGCCTTGGCTCTTTTACTAGTGTTAACATTAATTCATTATTTGATTAAAAATAATAGTCCTAAGCTTATTCCCCCTGCTCAGTGTTTTGTTTTGTTGTTGGGTTTGTTTTGTGGGTTTTTTTGGCGGGGGGGTGGGGTTAGAGAGGGTTGTTCTGTTTTGTTTTTTTTAAGTTTAGTTAGTTCATATCTACAGGGATGTACTAGCATGTTCTGGAACCAAATATAGAAGTGTATACTCTGGAAAAGAAGAGGCCTGATTTTGTTGAATGGACTTATTTTGTTTTTAAAGCTTTGTCGCTTTTAGCCTGGTTGATAATGGAATAGCTAGTGAACTGAGGATTTCTGTCATATGCTTATCATAAATTTCTCTGTTAAAAAAAAAAAAAAAAAAAAGATGATATATAAAATGCATGCATTAAAGGATGATACAAATGTGTATGTGGGTGTAATCACAGCTGGAGTACATGGCTTCACTTAAGGTTCCATAAATATTTTGCATAAGTGCACAACACACAACCCTCCTTTACTTTCTCTTTCCTTGCAAAGGCAACTGAATGAACATAATATTGTTGCAGCCTTTAATACACAGTAAATGAGGTCAAACCTTGTTTGTTTCTTTAATGTTATCCCTAATGTCTTCGGGGTAGTCATAATGTTAGTAAATTTAAGTGTCAAAGACTAAACATCAAAGAGAAAGTAGATTAGCTCAATGTATTACAAGAAAGGGCAAGTAAAATTGAATTTAAATGGGAAAACTTAGCCTGACTTCTAGTTTGACTGTTCGAGGAAATCACTGATGAGCAGTATTGGGCTGCAGTAATGTCTCCCAAAGCAAGCTGTAAAAGTTTACCACAATTCCTGCCACAGCTACTTCAGTCCCTTACAGTTTAATACTTAATTTATATCCTCCAATGACTTGTCTCACTCTGGTTCCACCTAGACCTTCAAGAAGCATGACATCAGTCCTGAAAAAGAAAAGGGGTGAAAGAGCAAATCATAGAAGTCAAGATAGCCAAAGCTAGAGTCAGTAAGAAGTTGTAAACCTGGGGCCACAGGATGGGAGCAGCAGTTAGATGTGAAGAACTCTAAAATTCTTATGGCATCACCAAAATATAACTTCTTGAGATCAAGTAGCCATCCAGTAGAGTTTTTCAGCATGTTGCTTTACATCATCTTTTTGTTCATAAAATATTTTTTGCTATAGCTCTGTCTGCATTAGGGAGTATTTTCCCACTGTAATTAGGCTTTCAAGTCCCCTAGACCCAGCTTTTTTCTCTGTTCAAATAAGTACTGTTAAGTTTTCCTAATGTTCAATCTTGCAATAGAAGAAACACTAACAAGAAACTATCAGAAGAAAGATCTTCTTCCTAAAGCAGGGAATAATAAGAAAGTATGAGACATTTAAAATTTGATCTAATACAAAGAAAAAATTAAAGGTGGCAGCAGATCTGTTTATATTTATTGTTCTAAATAGAAAAATGTACTATTTTGCCTATATCTACCTTTTTACACTTTTGCAAGCTCAGAGTGGATAAGAGGGGGTTCTCTCTATTTAGAAAATATTCTATCTCAGTGTGATATTATATATGATTTTTGCTTGCATCCTAGAGTTTGTACCTTTAAAAAGAATGAAACAAAAATAACATGATTGCTACATGACACTGTCTTGCATGTTATTCCTGTTCTAAACCAAAATGGAAAAACTCTCAAATATGTAACTTAAACAGTTGCCGTGGAATTAGTACCTTTGCCAGACTCAGAAGCGAGTGAGTTTGAGTGGCCTGACTGAGCTGTTTTGTCACCCTTTAAATAGCACTGGTTCATTGTCTAGAAAAGGTCTGTGTGTGAAGCTTCTGGTCTTGTGTAATGGTCTTTCAATAGTGTTTTCTTTTTATGTAATTCATAGACGATCTGCTGTTGCCCGCATTCAGGAACTGTTCAGAAGGAGAAAAGAAAGGAAAGAAATGGAAGAACTGGAAACACTGAATATTAGACGTCCTTTAATAAAGATGGTTTATAAGGGTCATCGGAACTCCCGAACAATGGTACAGAATACTCGCTTATATTAAGAGTTTATCTTTTTTACTTGAAATAATGTAGATGTTCTTTCTAAAAGGGGATGTTGTGTTTCATTCAAAGAATGTTATTTGCATATTAGATCTGTAATTATGTAACTGGATATATGTCACTCATGGGCCCCCATAAGTAATCTAAAGCCACATGGTGGGGAGACACTAACTTTCTCTGCAAGTTGGGACAGCCCTTTAGTTGCTTGGCACTTGGCCCATCTGCATGATGACACATTGTGTACTTCAAAAAGAAATATAAAACTTAAGTCATGAGCTTAATGAATAACGATTAGTTCCTGATCTAGCCCCTTGACCACCTCATCTTTATATATAACACAAAGGCTGCTTACAGACATAACCCCCCCCCCCCCCCAAAAAAAAAAAACACCAAAAAAACAAAAAACCCACAAAAAACAACCAACGCTTTACTTGAAGAAACAGCACATTCATTCAAACCAGCTCCACAGCATCTGTGTAGATCAGGTGATTCAGTAGGGCTTTTTGGCACTTTTATCTAAAGCTGAGTTAATCAGCTATTAGATGAAAGTGCCAAAAAAAACAACAAACCAACCCACTAAAGCATCTGATCTGTATAGAAATTGGGCGAGCTGGGTCCAAATAACATGATGCCTCTTCTGGGCATGTACTGGCTTTGGCACGGGAACATGCTAAGTTTAAAGTAAAGTGCTGTTTTGGGTTTTTTTAAACGTCTGTAAGCAGCCAAAGTGCTTTACAAAAAGCTCTATCTATACTCACCGTGCTGCCTTTTTAATACACATTTTTTTAAGTATCCTTAGGCCCCTACTGTAGATTACAGTTTACATTTGTGCTGCGATTAACATGTTAATCACAGCATGAATAAGAAAGGTACTATATGTGCACCTGATTTAAATCACCATATAATGGGAAACAAGCCATAAAAATGTTTGACAGATACCGTAGAACATTTTTATGGCTCATTTATGTCACCTTAAATTTAACCTGTGGCTGGTGACTGAAAATCAGCTGATTAAAGTCCCCAATAGGAGAAACCAAAGACTCAGCTCCTGGCAGGGCAAGTAAAGGTTTCCCTCTGCTGGGGACTTTAAACCCTGCACTGAGCAGCTCTTGTGCAGTCCTGATTGTCAGGTGCCTGGCTTTCAATTTGCTGGTGCAGGGGGAGCCCAGGATCATCATCATAATCCTGGGCTTCTCCTGCACTGACAAGTAGGGCACGATTGGGATCTGATCCCAGAATCACATATCAGTCATGCCTATGTGGCATGGCAGGAGGCATGATTATTGGCATTGGGGTTTATATCCCATCACGCCTTTAAAAGTGTTGTGGCCGTAATTGTGTGTGGTTGGAAAACCATTGTTTTTATCACCAGCAAAAACTTGGGAAGGGCAAGCTGTCCAAATGAAAGCTAGTTATTGTATTCATATTTTTTGAAAATATTATCTGCTTCCTTCAGGTTCATTCAGGGAGCCTGTTGTTGACTGAAGAAATTTAAAAAATACAAATTTGTTAGTGCTAAAAACAAGTTAGTTTTTTCCTTTTTCTCAGATGGTAGTAGTAACTCTCAGTGGGTGGTTATGGCTGAGATGGATGCTCCTCTTTTTTTTATTGAAAGATTTACTAAATCTTTTTTTATTATTATTAATTCCAGAACTTTTTCTAAAATGTATCTTTTGGGGTCCCAAAGTGTCATAAGAATTATTGGACTTTGTAAGACTAGAGTGATGAATAAAGGGCACACACTTTTTTTCTTTATTAATAGCCTTTTTCCTGTTTTACTTAATGGTTATGGTGTTTAGAAAACATAAAATGCTAAGTGGTATTTGCTATTTTTGGGAAGTTATAGTCAAGCTACTTTGGAGGTAGCTGAGGAGGGATGATTCATCCAATTCAGTGGTTCTCAACCTTTTTAGGCTTAAGGCACCCATCACTGTACTCAAGGCACCTCTTCACAACTTTTTGAAATTGGGTGCCATTCAGTTCACAAAACTAATTTTAAATATTACAGGCTCCCTCTACATATAACCGGTATTGCACAATTAACTGGTTACCGGGAGACCAGCTACACATGCAAAGTAGCTATGACACAATTAAAAGCTCCAACCAGCTATAAAGTTAGACCTAAAAAATGTGTACTAACTTTATAACTGGTTGCTATTGAGCCTTAATTTGCATGTGTAGCAGGGCTTGTCCTTGTAGCTGGGAGCCCTGTCAGTTAACAAACAGGGCTCCCAATCACAGGGGTGCACCATCCCTGGCGTAAAACCTCTGGACCCTGGGGATTGCAGCTACCATGATGTCTAGTGCTTGGGGATGTGGGCCAGAGGATCATTGCAGGGTTGATTCCCCCCTGCCCTGGGGGTGCTGGGAAACCCCTGGGGCCAGGAGATATTGGTGATTCTCTGGCCCTAGGTGCTTCTCTCCACCCCCATGGCAAGGGGATCCCTGTGTAGTAATCCTCTGTCCTTGGGGGTTTCCCACGCCCCCAGGATGGGGTGGGGGGAGTGTCACAGCGGCAATCCTCCAAGCCAGGAAGTGCGTGGGGCTCCCAGACGCAGGAGCTTGGTTTTTGCTGGTATGGCTGGAGATGTGATTGTGTTAACTGTATGTCAGATCCCATTGCACCTTTACCTACACATGTAGAGGGGGCCACAGTGCTTATATCCTTACAGAGGGATTGGACAGTGCAGGGGAAGGAATTGGCCATTAAATAAGCCTGATCTACACATACCTACTCATCTCACACCTCACTTATCTCCTTACACCTAGTGGCACCCTGGTTGAGACTCATTGATCCAATTTCTCAGAGAGCATATTCCAGAATTTGCATAAGTAGCTTCAAAAACTGCTGGGATGAATTTTGCCTTCCTAAATGCATATTCCACTTTACATAGATATTAGTAGAAACTGGGTGACCATATCAGAGGATATAGAAGGGGCAGAATTAGATTTAATGGTGTCAAGCTTTGTATATTTTTTTTTTTTTTTTTAGAGTTCAGAAATGAATAACAATGTATACAACTGCCTTAAATTGTTACTAACATTGTAAAGTCAAGCACTCAGTGGCAGGGTGGATTTGATTTAAACCAAATCTATTTAAATCATTTAAATCACTATTTAAATCACTGGTCAGGAAGCCCCGATTTAATCATTCTTTTCTACAAAAAGTTCATTCTTGTTTGATATAACCTTAATACATATTAGTCACAACTCGGATAGATGTAAGTTCATTATTAAAAGGTACACACTATACATTTTACAGCAGTGATTTATTATGGTATTTTTTTCAGATTCATTTTGCAACTATATCAGAAAACTGAAGTATGACATTTTATTTAACTAAAACAACAAGCTGATGTATTTTAGATATTTTTCTTCATCAACAAACATATATAATTATTTGAACAAAACATGTATTTTTTTATTATTTATCAATTTTAGTTATAAATGTGAAAAATGTTTTAAACAAAAAATTAAATAGATTATTTCATCCAAGTCAACATGAGAAACTTAAAATACTGGGTTAGGCAGCAAACTCAGTCTTCACCTCCCTCTTCCTGTTTATTCATAGACTGGAAAAGAAAGACAAATTTTCCAGCTTTTTCAGTTCCCAAGTCATTTCTCAATTTAGAATGAATTAGTCTAAAAGAAGAAAATATTCTTTCTACACCTGCAGAAGAATCATAAAAAATTAGGGTTGGAAGGGACCTTGAGAGGTCACATCTACCCTCCTACTCAAAGCAGGACCAGCCCCAACTAGATCATCCCAGACCAAGCTTTGTCTAGCCAGGTCTTAAAAACCTCCAAGGATGGAGATTCCACAACCTCTCTAGGTAACCTGTTCAGTACTTCACCACTTTTCTAGTGAAAAAATTCTTTGTAATACCTCATTTAAACATCTCTTGCTGCAACTTGAGACCATTGCTGCTTGTTCTGTTATCTGTCACCGCTGAGAACATAGTTTACCCCTATCATCTTTCGAACCCTGCTTCAGGTAGTTGAAGGATGCTTTAAAATCCCCTGTCAGTGTTCTCTAGAGTAAAAAAGCCCAGCTCCCTTAGCCTCTCCTTATAAATCCGTGTAAAGAAGCTACTGCTGTTAAAAACTGGATTATCACTTCAGTAGTCTCTGATACATCCAGGTGCTTATGTGACTTCCACCAGTTCATTGGTAAGACTTTCTTTAAAACCTCATTAGCAAACGTATATTTCTTGAATGGTTCACCTTTAGCTTTGAAATTTATTATAGCTGGTATTACAGAGGGATGATTGCTGGATGCCCATGTCATAGCCAACTCTTCTACAGCAGTTAAGGATTGAGAATATTGGCAAGAAAATGAGCTGGAGATAGTGCTTGATCCATTCTTTTTTTTAATGCCTGTAATTTAACTCTGTCATTGCATATTTCTCTTTTCAAGGTCTCACTCAGTTCCTTCCAAATTTCACCAGCATCAGCAATAAAACAGTGATTTCCCAGCACTTTGTTCAAGGCTACGGCAGTAGGCTTCAGGATAGTCAGCATACATTTTATATTTTTCTTTAGCCCAACGTTGAGAACTTTGGCTATGACAGTTCCATCTATTTTGTCATAATGTTGTTCACAAATTGTCATCAGATGAGGCCAGTTTTCGATATATCGCTCAAAACAGTTCGCTACTGAGTTCCATTGCATGTCTTATGGGAGAGTTAGTTTGCTTTGTCTTGCTTTCTTCAGAGAAGCTGCTGCAAAGTGGTTGTTGTGGAAGTATTTTGCAATTTCGGCAACATCAACCTTTATTTCTGGAGCACTGAAGTCTTTGGCTAAGAGGTGCATCAAACGAGCACTGCAGCCATGACATTAGCTTGGGATTTTTTCACTTTCTTCTAGAATTTCTTATTGTCTTTGATACATATGCAGCATTGACTGTGACAGCTTCATACTAGACATTTGAGGGTTTTTTCCACAGTTTGTTAATAGCTTTTATTGCTACAGCAGAATACTTACAAGAAGTATGTGCATTTCCTGATGTATCAATTGCTTCTGTAAGGTAGACAGTAGCTTCTGTTGTTACACAAGTACATATTACTGGATCATTGTGGACATTGCTCCACCCATCAAGACTCAGGCTAACAATTTTCCCCTCTAGACTTTTTGCGCATACTTCAGTTTTTCTCATACAATTTATCCAACAATATTGTCTCAACTAGTATATAATTAGAAGTTATAATCCCTATTCCATGATGATATCTTTGAGCTTTAACATATTTTAAATTAAAACTATCTTTATATAGGTTTATTTTTTTTAAAAAGCATCTTAACAAAAATTAAAAATATGATTAAATAAAAAATCTGATTTAAATAAAACATGATTTTTTTAATTTAAAAAATCATTCATTTTTATCCACCCTGCTCAGCAGTTAAGAAATGCCACAATTAAGCTTGCTTGTGCAAACTTAATCCAGCCCAAATCTGCACATGTATTACAATACGTTCTTGAATTACATGTTCACTCCCCACACAAACCCTGGCTCATTAGTTGCATGAGATAAACAGGGCTCGATTAATAATCTCCTGTTCATTATTTTGTTTTGTCTGCGTTTTTTGTGTGATGGTAGGTCTTATTTACAATATTCTGTTTAAACCATGCTCTGAAGATAGTTATTGACTTCCTCATGGACTTTTATATGTGGTTTATTACTATTTCAGAAAACATTAATTAAATTTATTGTTAACCCCACACCCATGTAAAGGAGGTGGTAGTATTATCCCCATTTTAAAGCTGAAGAAGTGAGAGAGAAATTATGGTAATATTTTGTTGTTCAATTTTAGATGCTTAAGACTTGATTTTCAAGGGTACTTAGCACAGTCCAGCACTCGATGTACTCAAGCACAGGTCCCATTAACATCAGTTTTATATGGAAGCTCAGCCTTTTTGAACATCATGCCACAGAACCTCAGATTAGGCACCCAAAAGATAGTGACCATCTGTGGAAAGATTAGTTTAATGACTTGTCTATCATTACACGGGAATTCAGTGACAGAGGTAAGGATAGAAATTAATTTTCCATTGGTGCCTTAGCAGTTTTCAGCTTATCTTCTTGTGGTCTCCTGTTTCATTTGCTACATACCTTTCATCTTCTGCAAAAGATGTCCAAGGGATTTTAGAGATGCCAGCCTCCTTTTCTATACAAACTTGAGTCACACCAGGTCATGTCTATTTTGTGCACTGGATGAAGCAGGGGACTTGTATAAAAACTGATAAAAGCTATACCATAATATTATGCGCAAGGAGGCTGAATTAAGGTTGTACTGGCAAGTTTAATTCTAGAATTTCCTAACTTCAAAGAGCTTGAATTGGCAGCTTTTTAACATGAGGGAGGAGAGGATTGCATGCGTTTGTGTGCGTCATTTTCAAGTTTTTTTGAAAATGGGAAAAGCAAATGAGAAAAAAAATAAATCGAAATATGCAGCCCCATAGTGACAGTACATTGATCATCAGCACAGCTGAGACCTTTAGGTTCTCCAAATAGACCTCTGCCACTTGAATTACCAGAGTATCTTGTTAACAGTAGTAAGTTGTCACTCTTTGTGAAGCAAAATTAAAATAACTTTGTCAATGGTTTTCCCACACGTTTGACAGTAGAGGAATAGTGAGACCCAGATTTTTTGCCAGGCTCTGGAAAGAGAATTTTGGAGAACGAGAAGCCATGTTAGTGGATAGAAACTCTTCTGCCTGCCCAACCCTCTTCCTTCTTCCCTACCCTCCCGTCCTGTATAGATACCTGCTGTTTAATTCCCTCCAATCTGTTCCTGTTCCATTCCTCCTTCTCCACTCTTGATTTCTTGTCTCAGTTATATTAATTTTACACACCTGCCTCTCATTTCTCCCATCTTGCTTTTGTTGCCTGGCCAATTCTGGTCCTTTCCTTCAGGCTCATTGAGCACATCTACACATTCATTAATGTGCAGAAGTTACTGACCTATCACCCCTCCCTTCAACCTGTACGGAAAATCCTCAAAAAATTGCAACCCATACTAGAAAGAGACCCCATTCTTAAAAAGATCTTCCCAGAGCCACCCATCCTAGCCTTCAAACAAGCACCGAACCTCGCCAACCTCATCACCAGAAGCAAACTTCCTCAAGCCCAGAACACACCAAAAGGATCCAGACCATGCCAGGACAAGAAATGCAAAACCTGCCCCCACATCTCCACCACCCCCACTATTACTACACCCCACAACAGAGCCATCAGCATCCCAGGATCTTACAGCTGCACCTCCAGAAATGTAATATACCTCATCCAATGCACCAAATGCCCTGATGGAAAATATGTAGGAGAGACCAAACAACAACTGCGCACCAGAATGAACGCACACTGGAAATCTATCAAAGACAGAAACACCCAATTACCGGTGGGGGCACATTTCTCACAGGAGGGCCACTCTCTCTCCAATCTCTCAGTCCTGATCCTCAAAGGAAACTTACACAACACTTCCCAGAGACGAGCCTATGAGCTCCATTTCATCAACCTGCTGGATACTAGAGATCAGGGACTAAACATAGACTTTGGATTTTTGATACATTATAATCTGCCTGGCAACTGACTCCCCAGCCCAGCCCCTGGCTTCTTTACTTTTCATTCCATCCAGGAAGAGCACACACCAACTGCTGAAACTTCCTTAGCCTGACGAAGGGTTTTTGAACTCGAAAGCTTGCTTAATAACTATTCTCCAACCATTTGGGTTGGTCTAATAAAAGATATCTAATTCACCCAAGGAACCTTGTCTGCCTATGTCCTTAGACCAACACGGCTACAACCTAAACCCCTGCAGAAGTTACTGTGCATTTAGTTTATTATTTGCTTAATGAAGTACTAACGAAATGTGCAGTAACTACAATTACTGCGCAGTAGTGCCGGCATGCGTTTTTTTTAGTGAAGCTTACTGCTCAGCAGCATATTAACATGGTTTTTGTCTGGCATGCTACTGCCCAGTATTGTTAGGTTACTGCGCATTGAGCATCTTGTGTAGATGCCCATTGTGTTACAGTTCCTAACTCTAGTCTCCACA
>NW_005841916.1:2930303-2932879 GCF_000455745.1 Alligator sinensis
CTGTTGTCCCAGCCCCTTCTCTCTGGGTCCTTGACTGGGTGCTCTCTAATCCCTAAACTGCCACTAACTCCTACCCTTAGTCTCCTTCCTCATGTTCCTTACCCAATTTCAGTCTCCTCTCACCCTCTCCTTTTCCAGTTCCTTGCCCTGGCTCTTTGACTCTGTCTTTCTCTCTCCTGGTTTTGTTCCACTATAATTTCTAGTTCCAGTGTCTTTGTTCAATCAGTCCTGGTTTTTCTTATCCAAAATCAGTGTCCTTCCAAGTGGATCCTCTCAAAGTCCTTCTCTCTATCTTTATCTATGTATTGGGTTTTCCTCACTCACTCCCACTGCCCACAGCTCCTGGTCGTCTTGCATGAGAAGTCCCATTCCATTCAGCTCTCAGTCAGTGGCTTGACTTTTGCCTCCTCCAATCTTAGTTTTACAAAGTCCTTGTTCCAATTCACTCCTTTCCCTCTCCCTATGTTGGGATTGAGGGAGCTCTCTGATCTCTTTTCTAGTGCCCAGCTCTGCCCTAATCTGGAGCATCAGTTGGACTGAAGCTGAAGTCCAGCCCAGAGCTAAACCCTCTTTACTCTTGGCTGAAGCTTCCCCATTCATTCTATGAGGATGGGACATTTAATCTGATCCACATTGGAAGCTGAAAGCCAGGCAGGCGCATCTTGATTGAGGATGGAATCTTCAGAGATCTTAGCTTTTATATGCTGTGATTGTATATATTTTACAAAAACCAAAAGATGCACCTCCCAAAGGTTCTTACAGTCTAATCCCAATACAGTAATTATGAGTATTCATAGCCAAATTCTTCTTTGCCTTAATCTTGCCCCTTGTAGAGGCACCAGTTTTTATTCTTCATCTCCAAGTTTTCCTGTTGAGTGCATCCTTCAAGCTAACACTCGCTTTGTATCCCTTAGTATCTCAATTTTGGGGGAGGGCAACCTCATAGTATTTGTCCCACGATTGCTAGATCCTCTCTTCTCCAGCCAACATACCTACTTCTTACCATCTCACGTGACCAAACCATCTGAGTTGATGCTCCTCAGTTTTTACATGATGCTGCAACATGTCTTGCATTATTCCATTATCTCTCATTTTACGTAGCATCCACCTGAATATGCTTCCAGAACACTTCCAGCAATCTGAGTGGAGAATTTTGAAGTGAAGCTGCATTCAAGCTGACTTTTGAGTGACGCTGCATTCTGAGTGGAGAATTTTGGTCTTGGTTTTTCAGTTTGTTATTCTTATTTTGCCCTAGGGCAGGGGTCGACAACCTATTACAAACATGGGCTTCAGCTTGCAACCCAGCCAGCACCCCAGGCCACTGTTCCCTTCTGGCTGCTTCAGCAACAGTGAGCAGAGGCTGCAACCAGAAAGGCCAGCCCTCCGTGTGTGTGGGCTCTCGATGCTGGCTGGAGCAGCCAGAGGTGATCAGCATGCCCTTAGCCAAACTGACTGGATCAAACAGCTGGGGAATTGGCATACCCTTAGTAAAACATGGACTGGATTGGACCTTTGTAGCCCAGATCTGGTCCACAGGCCAATGCCTGTTCAAGGGTATCCTGCCTCTCAGTTCAAGCACCTAACAAAAGCTCATCTGTGTTGAACTTCCTGGACACTTTTTGAAACTCACGGAACAAATATTTGTTACATGAGTTAAAAGTTAAATGAGTCACCAGAAACAATGGTGCTGTCCCAAACCATGCTTACAATAGCACTTGGGTTGCAATTACTGTGGAAGGAAAGATCCATCTTCCTTGTACAGAAATTGATATTTGTTCCTTCCATGATGCATTTTAATTGTTTTTGTGCAGAGTTGAGGTATTTTAGATTTTTTTTACTTTTTAGTTGGGAGTATGTAATGTAAGTGCAAAAGGGGTGTCATAAAACAGATTATTGCAAGGAAATGGAGCCCTGTTGTCTCTAACGCTTTCTCCTGGGCTCAGCTGTATCTATTGCAGTTATTGTCAGTATTTATATTACTGTTATGTCACCAGCATCATGAATTTTAAAACCTCATCTTGACAAGGCCTCATACAAAACTGTAGCGGGTTATCGCCTCGCTTGTCTCGCAAGGACTTTCACAGGTCATCTCTGGCTCAGCCTGTGCAACCAGTTAACACCTCAACATGATATTCAGCTGAGCCACTGTCTTGGACAGACTGTCATTTTAAATAAGACAGTGGTCAGACATCTTCTAGCTCCCGGCATCAAGAAAGACCAGGGGTGCTGGTTCAGCCACGAACACTTGTGGGCTTCAACAAATTCCAAAACTAGATGACTGCATTGAGCTGCCGAGTAAGGAGTCCAGGACTGCAGTGAATCACAATTGTATTCTAGCCTCAAGAAGTTCCTTTTTCTCCATCTCCTTCTTTAGCTAACATCTGTCACAGATGGAGATAACCAACATTTGAACACAGATGACAGAAATTAAGTTGGTTTCTCAAAGCATATACTAAAGCTTGATTACCCTGTAACCTGTCAAATCCTGCCTGATGGAGGTATCCAGAACATTTCATCAGTCTCGAGTGCCTACAGATCTTGGAGCTCAGATGTAAAATAGGCTGTAGAACACTCTT
>NW_005841916.1:2932889-2934096 GCF_000455745.1 Alligator sinensis
ACCTAATGGTCCATGTGTATTCGTAAAGTTTGTATACTTATTCATTTAAGAAGATGTGGACATTCTGAGGGAATCTTATCCTCTGTACGTCCTTTGTGCCTTATGAGAGTCATGAACAACTGGTGCCATTCCTGACCGAAATAGGGTTTCATTTAGAAAAGGAATCTTTCCTTTTTTGAACATGCAGTATTCTGGCCAGCATGGAAGAAAATTACCTTGGATACATCATTTCCAGCAAACTATCACTGATTGGTAGAGTTCCCATTCCTGAGCAAGCTGATTGAGAAGCTTGGTAAAAGCCATCTATGGGATAATCTAGTTGCAGGTAGTATTCTAGGCCTAGAAGAATCTTCGAGAATTCAGATGTGGAACTGAAATCATCTCAGTGGAACTGATGGTGAATAGAGATGACCATTCTCATCTCTTTGGATCTCTAAACAGTCTTTAACATCACTGGCAGTGAGACTTTGTCCTCTCATCTAAGAGAGGTGGGAGTTGTTGAGGGAAACGCACATAAACAGTTTGAATCCACCCTGATGGCATGCACCTGATGAGTAGTCAATGAGGGAAATGGCATCTCTACCATAAGATCTTTCACTTCTGGGAGCCTGAGCTGCATAATCTCATACCAACCTTCAAGGGGTTAACTAGAGCTTATAAACTATATTAACCTCACCTGGTACACCTGGAGAAGGGGATCTAGGCAGGTAAAGGGAGGAATTTGAGTGCATGTGGGGCTGACAGAAGAGGAGAGAGAGGTGATTTTGAATTTCCCTTTGTGGAAGAGCCTTGCAGAATATAAGAACTGGGAGGAATATAAGAGAGTTGAAAAAAAATCTCAAGCCTAGGATGAGAGAAAGTCATCAAGTTTGTATTTTCCTTCTTTACTGAGTTTCCTTGAGGGATAGTAGGAAGGTGTCCGTTGTGTTACTGATCTGAGGGTAGAGAGGTAAGGCTAGAGAGGAGCCCAAATATAAACTTGTATTTATTTTGGCAGGCATTTAATTTATTTAGGGCATTGTTAAACCTAGAAGTGGTCAAGCTATATGTAACCCAGAAAGAGGGCTGAATTGCAATAAATGATGGACCCCATTGGGGCAAAGGAAGTTATTGGCATAGGGTGTCTGCTGCATAATGCCTGGCCATGAGAGAACACGTTAGGCAATAAGTCGCACACTTTTTGGCAGACCCAGAAGGTTCCGCAGTT
>NW_005841916.1:2934107-2944469 GCF_000455745.1 Alligator sinensis
GGTGCAGCAGTTCCTCTGATCCTGTCATATATTTAAATGCAGCCAACATTTACTATTAACATTTACCATTACTATTACTTTGTTTTTAAAATCCATAGGTTAGAGCCAGCCTTGTTCTAAAAGTGGGTATTTATTTAGAGTTTGGAATAATTTCTGGGCTAATTGTGTGAAGTGTAACAAATATTTTAATTAATTTTATTTTCTACAGATAAAGGAAGCCAACTTTTGGGGCTCTAACTTTGTAATGAGTGGTTCAGATTGTGGCCATATCTTCATTTGGGATCGGCATACGGCTGAGCATCTCATGCTTCTGGAAGCTGATAATCATGTGGTGAATTGTCTTCAGCCTCATCCATTTGACCCGAGTAAGACCATCTCCATTTGTAGTGTGCGTGTTCATACAGCTGATAGTATGCTTTTGTAAAGCTGAGTCTTCAATATTTTGTTCTACCAAGGGTCACTTCACTAAATCATTAAGAGCCTGAGGGAGAATCTTGCTTGCCTGAAGGCAACATATTGCTGCCATTCTAGTCTTTTAATAGTAAATGTTGGCCCACAGAGGCTGCCATATCCTACAGTTCCTCAGTTCAAAAAAGGTGGTAACACATGACATCCGACCGCATTTGAAGGTGGTTAGGATACAGAAAGAGATTCTTTTCTACTTCAGCATGCACAGAGAAAGAAAGCTAATGATCCCCACACACAAAATAGCATGGGAAGTAATATTGGGATCTGACAACTTTTGCTTGCTGGCTGAGTCTTGAGCAGGAGATGTCTCAAACTCTCAGACTTGGTAGAAAACAAGTAGAGTTGAGACAAAAGAGCTTTGGTAGTCATATATCTCTTGGGGAATTTTTTGAAAATATTCTAGAGATCTGTTGCTCTAGGGGAAAGATGATGTGATCTGGATCTTAGATGAAAATGAAGACTGAAACATTTTGCAGTTTCTGATACATTCAGAGTAGATGCCTTCAATTCTTTTTTTTATTGTTGTTTTTCCTATGACTTAGGCTGCTTAGTATCATCCAGTTACCTTCTCTGTAATTTTTAGCATTTCTATTAGGTACCTTGCTGCAAAATGTTCAGGTGATGCAAAGGTGAGATATGAAGAAAGATTGGATTATTGTCCAAAAAGATTTAAGATGTGAAGTAGAATAATAGAAATGGTACAAGGTTTAATAGTCTAAAGTGCAGTCATGCAAGTGAGAGCAGTTGCTATAAGATAGAAACTCAGACTTGAGGGAAACAGGAAAAGATGTACTTAGGTATATTGCATATTATATGATGACCATGAGCTGCACCGATGTGGCTGTGAGAGGGGCTAGTTTTATTCTAGGGTGAATTAAGCATGGTGCATGCAGTAAAAACAATGAAGTATTCATACCACTGGCAATACATAGGTACCTCTATTTTTAAAAAAATAATTTAAACTGGAATAGGTACTAAGAAGGATGGTTTAGGGAGTCAAGAGTTATCTTGTAAATTAAAAGAATTATGTTTGTTTAGCATAGCAAAATGAAAGTTAAGGAGGGGATAGGAGTACTTTTTAAAATACCTGTTCATGGGGTCGATATTAGGAAGGAAAAAGAAATATTAAATTCAAGAGCAATAAGGGCACAAAAGCAAATGGCCAGAAATGTGTCATGAGCAAATTTAGACTGGGAATGAGAAGATACCTAATGTAGAGGAGTGATACAGTGGTCAAGCTAAGGAACCTGCTTTGCTTCAAGGTAGGACTTGAGAAGCTTATGAAAAGGATAACATCATAGGCCACAGGTGTTCTCGGATCAATAGTGCATGTGATGATCACTTCTCGGCCTCTTGTGGGCTAAGATCAAGAGCATTCAGTTATTCGCTATCCATGTATTAGGGTTGAAAGGTAACTCTTTTCTTTGTGGGGGAAGCATCTCGTAATGCCATAGTTTCTATAGGCTTCTTCTGGAAGCCAGTAGGGGCCAGGGAGGATTTTTTTCTTCTCTTGAATGCTCTAAGGTTTCTAGGTGTTTCTTTGCCTTTCTCTAAAGCAGGGCTTGGTAGCCTTTGGTTGGTGCAGGCCACCTTTTGTGACTTTGCCCCCACTGTGAACCACAAGTTTCCACTTGTCAGGCAGTCAGCTGCCTGCATTTACTCTTGCCTCTGATCCCATCCTCTCTGCAGCAAAGGGAAGCACAGATACAGCAGAGCAGCAGGTGCTGCAGTGAAGATAGGTGGTACAGTGCAGTGCTATGCCACCAGTCCCCCATGTTGGATCACACTCTTTGCTGGCTGTAGGTTGCTGAGTCCTCTTCTAAAGCATAGGACATTGGCCTCATTTAGAGGTGTGAGTTTTCGCTAAGTTGCATTTAGTAGCTTGGAGGGGCTTTGCCATATGGTCCAAGTCAAAACAGTTGCCAGATTTGAAGTCATGTAGAAATGTTTGTGTTAGCTCAGATTTGCAAGAACTATGGATAGATTTGCATTACTCTGTAGCATGGGACAGAGGACCATCAGGCATATATTTACTTTATTACCTTCTATGCCAGGGTCAAGCAAAGTCTGGCCCACATGCTGGATTGGGCCCACAGCGGACTCCATTTCCTAGCAGCCCCTGTCTGCGTTGCCGTGACTGGTTTCAACAGCAGTGCCATGACTGCACAGGGCCAGGGTTTCTATGGACACCAGACCCAGCAGTGCTGGCAGGATGCGCGGCTGGGCAACGAGCTGCTCTGGGGCTGGGATCTTGTGGCAGTGACAGCGTAGTCTGGAGCTGAGGTACAGCTGTGCTCCGCTGTCGTGGCTCCGGGCCACGCTGTCATCACTGAAAGATCCCAGCCCCCGCCACAGAGCAGTTCCCCGCCTAGCCGCGCATCCTGCCAGTGATGTCACAGCATCACTGCTGTTGGGTTTCCATGGAAACTGGCCACAGTGACGTGGGCAGGGGTTGCTGGGAAATGGAGTCCAGCTGCTGGCCAGATCCACCATTTTACCCATCCCTGTTCTATGCCATTGCAGTGTCAGGACAATGGAAGCTCTCTTGAATCCCCTGCTTTTACAGAAGGCATGTTATAAGGTGCTTTTTGTTACTCTCCTAACGTGCCCTGTGGCTGTGGTGCATGTGAGAAGTTGGCATGGGATGATCTGCTGAACTCTTTGGTCAAATGGTTGCAGTTTCAGTGGACTGGTCTCAGTGGCCTGCTAAGCACCATCCAGTCACATTTTCCTATGAAATGGGATTAATATAACATTGCAAGAGGTTTTTTTTTTAATAGTATTTCATCTATATTAATATCAGAAACGTCATTGGTAAGGCTGAGAATCTGAGAAAAATGTTCGTACTTAAAGGGACACTTTCCTAGTTTGGATAAGCATCTGAACTTTTGAATGTTTAATTGAATTGCCTGGTCCTAGATGCGTGTTAAATGTCCCACTACTTGGCCCCCTGCGAGGGCCAAATCTTTCAGAAGCTTTCCCGAAATATACCTGCAACTTCCCTGACTCTTAATCCTGTGCAGCTTCCTTCCAGCTGTGTCTCTGAAAAAGGAACAGTGGGGATCAGCCCTTGTGGCAAAGGGCAGGCACTTGAATCAAAGTCACGTCAGCTGAAAGCCTCCTAACAGCTCTCTGCTCCGTGTTGTTCTAGTGCAGTAATTCGTAGGACCCTCCAGTTCTTAGTCATGTTGCAGATATTTTTTAAAATATTTTTCAAAACACCTTGTACTTTTGAAATGTACATTAAAGAAATTTGAAGAAATAATTAGTTATTTAATTTGTGGAGCACTTGCATCTGTTGTTGCTTATGGACCTGCAAGTCCTGCGATCTTTACTGTGGCAACAAATATTTTTTGAGTCATCAGAGAGCATAATAGTTGCAGAAACTTTCTAGTTCTAAACTATGCACATTCTGTATAAAGAAAAAGAAATCAAATATGAAATTGGCATTTATTTTCTTCGTGTTTAATCTGTCTCAGTTCCCATAAAAATGCTTGCTACTTAGTCTCATCAAACATAATAGACCCAATAGTGTAAGTGTTGGCAGGATTATGTGTTTCCATGTAAAACGCATGTTTTTAATTAGATGAGGGGTATATTTGGGTGTGTGCAGACATGTGTTTAATGATGTACTTCTGTCAAATTCCAATTAAGATGTGAAGAAAACAAGTATTTCAGAATTTTTTTCCTAATACTATTTTATATGTAAATTTCTAGTTCTTGCTTCATCGGGTATTGATTATGATATAAAAATCTGGTCACCACTAGAAGAGTCCAAGATTTTTAACCGAAAGCTTGCAGATGAGGTAAGAACATTTTCTCTTTTCACAGTAATACTGGAACCTCTGTTTCTGGCAAAAATTTTCTGAAATCTCATCTCGCCTCCAATAGCTGAATGTTGTTTTTTAGATTTAAATAAATCGGTCATCAGTTTTGTTTTAAAAATAAGCTGTTGTTAAAACAATAGATTTTTTTCAATTCTTCCTAGCACATGAACACCCATAAGTAAGAAATACTAGGAAATATTGAAATTTCTAAGAATAGCAGTGATAGGAGACCATGAATGTGAAACGAATGGGGGAAGAGTTTGAAGAAACAAATTTACAAAGATGGGTAATGGGATTCAATAATGAAAGCAGCGGTGACTGACCTAAAATAACTGAAGTAAACCCGTAGATGTACTGCGGACAGGTTAAATTAAAAGCAACTCTATTCAGTAATCTCAGGTACAAAACTATGTTGAGAAACATAGTGAAAGTTGAGAGTTATACTGCTTCGTTTCAGCAACTGAGCAGCTTACAGCAAGCATTTTAAAAACAGGAAACTAAGTTAGGATCAAATAGAAATTCAAAACATGGCTTTGCAATTAGGACAACCAAATAATCTTTGCTTCTCCCTTGGGTGATGGCCTGCAGTGACCAGACAATTATAACTAGGGGTCTGCCTAAATTGTGGGGGGATTTAGCAATTTTCGTGGGTTGATCATGGCATAAAGTTCTAATTGTGCAGTCGTTTCACAGCAGCCCTGCCCTGTGATTGGCAGAGAGGCCTTGCGGGGGGTGGGGAGGATGAGGGAGCAGCCACTATCTCAATTGCTGGCTGCTCTTCATGTGGCCCCATCCCTTGGCACTGATTGGCAGAGAAGCCCTGGTAGGGGCAGGGAGGCAGCTGCCATCTTGTCTGCTGCCCTTCATGCCACCCCACCAGCTGGCACCTGGACCACTGGCTCCCACTAGGGAGCCAGGATTTTATTTTTAGAAAGTTATTTTTGTTGTTGATTTCATGGAGTTTGCAGACAATTCCAGATTTCATGGTTTTCATGTAATGTAATTATAACTAATGAATATTTGTTATGCCAGATTTATTAAACTGTTTTTTTTAATGGGATTTTTTTCAATTTTTCCCCTCATGGTGTTACTGCTGGCATAATAAAACTGGGCCAAATTAAATATTTCTCTCTCCTCTTGTGGTCTTTTCAAATAACTGCTGCTTGGGCATTGAAGAAGTAGCCGCTTGATTTATTCTCTATATAAGTAGTGTCTTGCTTCAAAAATATGTGCTGTCCACTCCTTAAATCTGATGCATTCCAGCAAACCTGTCCAAAGGCTATACCACCTGTCCTTGTGTTTGTTGCAATAGGAAGTGTGTGTGTTCAAGGACAGTATTTGGTTTGAAGTCCCATTGAGAGGACAGAGGAACAAAGGGAAAATGATTTAAGTATGACCAAGTCTTTAAATCTTTCATTATGTCACAAGTTTGGTTTTGTATTATTGATACAACTGTTATATAGTTGTCCTGTTCCAGCCAAAAGGTTTTGTCTTCATTTTTAGGAGTGAGTAAAGTGATCCTTACCCATGTTGTATGATATGTTAAGTCTGTGGCGTGCTGCAAGATAATTCAAAATTAGAAATATTATTAAATGTAGATCCTGTAAAAAGTATTCTGTTCTGAGTTGATAACACTTTAATATGTTCATACAGTGGGTTAGTATTATGGCTGCAGTTCTTTAATTTTTTTCAGGCTAAGTAAATGAAGGAGAAATAATTTTTAACACCAATGCCCAATTCTTAACAGTTGTAGAAATTTTAGAAGTTTTTCTACCAGAAACTTAAATTCTTTTATTAAGTTCTGCTTGGGAGGAGTGAGAAATTTGGGAAAGATGAAGAATTCAGTCTTTGTTAATTTAATGATAGGTGTCCAAGATGAAGTGCCCGTATTCAAAACTAGATGATCAGGGAAAGGTCAGGAGGAAACAGTACTTTTGGGAAACAGTAGCTAAACTAGGAGAGTAGATGAGATCATTCACAAGGAAAAAGTTATGGAGCCATGGACAGAATCTTAAAACAAAGTATTAGAGGGAGGAGAGAGGAGGCTAAAGGACCAAAAATAGGATTGCTAAAGGAACAATTGGACAGGTAGGAGGAGACCCAGCAAAAGGCAGACTCACGGGAGTTCATGAATGAGCGAGTTGAGGAGGGAATAATTAACTGTCCAAAAATGTTGGTCAACAGAGAATGATGGTAATAGGGAAGAGAGAGGCTCTTGGATTTGGCCAGGAGTAGGTCATTTGTGACATTAAAAAGAACATTTTTCTTGGAAAGAAGCACAGGCTTAAGAGTCTTGGAGAGAGCAAAAAGGCATCGGAGCATCCATGTTTAAGGAAGAAAAAAGGGGTAAGAAAAATATGGCAGTAAATATGGTCAGGTTTTTAGCAGTCATAGAGGAGTACTTTTGAAAGCTGAAGGAAAAAACCAGATGAGAGTGGGGAGAGAATAAATAGGAAGGAATGAGAGAAGATGGGAAGGAACTGGGTCCAGTTCAGTTCCAGGGTTTAGAACTTCATAGCTGGAAGAGGTGGTGAACAGGAAATGGTGGGGGGAGAGAGGACACTGTGAGACTAAAAGGAGAGAGGTGACTTCTTTTCCGTGGTCAGGACCAGCATCGGTGCAAGAGCTTCATTTTCTACATTAACGTATGTCACTTCCACTTACCACTTGTCATTCATGTCATATCTTGTTGTCACATTTATTTTTCTCCATTGTTTATCCCTGACCAGGCACTCCAATACCATAGTGAAGATCACATTAAAAATATTACCTGGATAGAAAAATAGGTATATGTGGATAGATTCCCCCTTCTGTGGCTGATTTTTTCCTCACTGTACAGTACATCTGTGACATCCTTCTCCATAATTTATGCTGTCTGCTCTGTTATCTGTCTATAAGCTTTTTTGCAGAGTCCAAGTTACATAGTGTTTTATATACACTACACACTAAGCCTGGTTAAATACATTTGACATTTTATTAATACTTTTTTTTTCCCCCTCCCACCCTGCCAATCTCAGGTTATAACTCGTAATGAATTAATGCTGGAAGAGACGAGAAACACTATTACTGTTCCAGCTTCTTTCATGTTACGAATGTTGGCATCGTTGAATCATATAAGAGCAGGTAGGAGACTATTGGAGCAGTTTCTGTGCAGTCTTGTATAGAGGTGCACCGATACATCAGTCTGATATTGGATTAGCACCGATATAAAGAAAATTTATTATATCAGAAATCAGCCATATCAGGCTGATAATTTGGCCAATAAATCACCCGTGCATGCACGCAGCCGCAGCACAACACAGGTGGCAAGGAGTACAGCCTGGCAGTGTGGGGAGCTGCCTCCAGCTGGTAAATCTGGTGTGGTGGAAGGGGAGGGGGGAGGGAAAGGGGCTGGGGGAGCAGATCAAGGCCCCTGTGGTGAGGGAGGGCTGGGACAGAGGATGGGACAAGTGCTGTCCAGCCAGGATGAGGTGGGTGCAAGATGGAGCCACAGCTCGTCCGGGGAGAAGAGTGGGGTGGCGCCTGCTGCTGTGTGCTGCTGGTTCGGCGGCTCATCTGGCAGCCGCCTGCTCATCTGGGGGCTCCCGCTGCTGTTCCTGCCGCTCGTCTGGGAGGGGGGGAACGTGCCCCCAGATCTGCATGGGGTAGGGCGGGCTGGGGCCACATCTGCGCCAAGCTCTTCCCGGAGGGGTGGGGCTGTACTGGAAAGGGGTATGGGGAAGGGGCTGCAGCCACAAATTTACTGTAGCCCTTTGCCAGCGCAGCCCCACCCCACCGGGAAGAACTTGGTGCAGCCTGGCCACAGCCTGCCCTGCACAGATCCGGGGGCACAGGCCCCCTCTGTGCCCTCCCGGACAAATGGCGGGAACAGCAGCGGGAGCCACCGGACGAGCTGCCAGACCAGCGGCTCTTGGATGAGCAGTGTGCAGTGGCAGGAGCTCCCCTGCTTCCTGCGCCCCCCCGGATGAACTGCGGCTCTGTGCCATGCCTGCCCCACCCCGGCTGGGCAGCACTTGCTCTGCCCCAGCCCCACACCCTCCCTTACAGCAGAGGCCTTGATCTGCATTCCTCCCAAGTCCCTCGCCTCTCCCCTCCCGTTCCACCACACCAGACTTACCAGCTGGAGGCAGCTCTCCACGCTGCCAGGCTGGTATTGGAAATCGTATCGTATCGGGCAATATGCCTCCTTAAAAATCGGCTATTGGTATTGGCTGCAAAAATCTCTTACCGGTGCATCCCTAGTCCTATACTATATATAATCCTTGTCTAGTATAAATATTTATTGCAAAATTAACATAGCTACTGTTGTTAGCTTGTCTGTGGCTAAAACATCACCCCAAAACTATCACTATTAGCTTGTCTTATTTTCAAGATTCCTTGGGATATATGTTCAGATGCTACACGCTTCTTTATACAATTTATGACTTCCTTGTTTGGTATATTCTGTTCCAAGGATAGAACAACTTTATACTTCAGTAATCATATTTCTGACAATAACGTTGTTTTGCTAAAGAGGTAACTGATGAGGTGCACTGTTGGAATATCCTGAGCCAATTTTGTGCTCCCACCCTCCTGCGTCTCCATTTAATTTTGCTCTTTCTCTAGACAGCTACTCAAAAATCATCTCTTGTGAAGCATACAGTCACTGACAGCAATGTCCCCAGTTTTCTGACAGATGCAAATTTCTGTTTACAACTGTCTTTTAATGCTTCCTTAGCTCCAGCTGCCTTAAAGAGACCAGTCACCTCATTGATTCCCTAGGTTTCTTTTTTAAAGTGCTCAAACCCATTTCCTTTGTGCTAAAAAAAAGGCACAAGTTAGATGTTGCCTCATTCATCCCCTTGGTACTTACGATTTCTAGTCTTTGTTTTTACTGTCCTTGCTTTCTTGTGTTGTTGCAGCATTCCCATTCAGTACATGCAGTAGACTTGTCTTTAGTATTTAATACGTATCTTTTACAGTAGTACCTAGGTGCACTTTGTAATAGGCAGTGAATACATAGTTTTGTAACTAGTAAGTTAGAAATTATTTTAAATTGTACTTTTAATGATTCTTTTGTCTTACAGACCGATTGGAGGGTGACAGGTCAGAAGGATCTGGTCAGGAAAATGAAAATGAAGATGAAGAGTAACTGTCTCTTCTGCGTGACCACCTAGACGTTAAGGAATTTGTATAAGACATTAATTATATTTTTCCTTACAGAGCTTTAGTGCAATTTTAAGGTATTGCTTTTGGATAACCTAACATTTTGTTTTTGAACGATTGTGTGCATGACTCTGGGGGGAGAGTGCAAGTAAAATAAGCAGAAATGTTTTTAAAATGTTTTGGCATGTATGAGGGGTGCTAGAAGATGCAAAGTGCAATATTTTCCTTAACTTGCAAACGTGGGAGCTTGGATCAATGTTTAAAAATAACTTTCATTATAGTAAGAAAAAACGTTGGTTCAAATAAATTTCTATACCTGCTATCTGCATGTTTGTTGCTTTCTAATTAAAAAGATTTGGTTGTTTAAAATTCTCATGCTCTCTTGTGTAGTTATTGATTTGTCATTATTAATATTATAACCTCCATCATGGTTGTTTCTCTCAGTATGAATAGGATGCTGTGAAATGTTGAATAGTTCCAATTCCCATTGACCTCTGTGATAGTTCATGCCACCCTGGAGTAGTGGGCCCTCTATCCTTAACAGTCAATTAACATGAAAAAGGCCCATCTGATTTTTTTTTTTTTTTCCTTAATTAATTTCTTTAAGTTTCATTTTTTTTGTGTCCATACATTTGTGTAATACCCAGGGATTGTAAAATAAATTTTAAAATGCTGTGATATTATAAAGGTAAAACTCCCACAAAGAGCAATGGTCTTGTGGTTGTAGTTATAATTCTATATGGGAATCAAGGAAACTTAGCTTATAAATTGTCTCTGTCACAGAATCTGCATGTGCTTTTGGGCCAGACATTTAGGCCAAATGTTTTGTAGCTTGGGCAGGTACAGATAACTTATTGCAGTGCTGGGTTTGGGGGTTGTTGGGATTTGGATGGGCAAAGAATTGACCTTGAGTACCTGAAAG
>NW_005841916.1:2944479-2959310 GCF_000455745.1 Alligator sinensis
ACTGCTGTCTGAATGTCCATTTTGCTCCAAACCCTTGAAGTGCTTTAGCCCCTTCTGCAATTTGAGGACACCGAAGTCAGTCAGGTTTTCTATACTAAGGCAAAGTAGTTATGTCTACTTGGGCATTATGAGTAGCATGTATGCCTCTGGGAGAATTAAAGGGAGCTATGCAGCCTAAAGAAACAGGACAGACCTATCCCAGAATGAACTGTCTTGCAGGAGAACATTTTGTGCTCTCAGGTTGCAGTGGCTTGATGCTCAGAATTGTGAAAAAATTACTGTGCCCTGCCACTAAACAGCAGCTCTGCAAAAAGGGTCCTGGGGGTTACAGTGGACAATAAGCGGAATATAAGCCAACTGTGCGCCCTTTTTGTGAAGAAGGCTAATGGCATGCTGAGGTGAATTAGTAGGAGCATTGTCAGCAGAGGGAGGGAAGTGATTCTTTCACTCTATTCAGCACTGGTGAGGCCACATCTGGAGTACTGTCTAGCTTTGGGCCTCCCACTACAGAAGGGATGTGGACAAATAGGAGAGAGTCCAATGAGGACAGTGAAATTGGGGTTGGGTACAGGACTTATGCAGAGAGGCTGAGAGAACGGTGCTTATTTAGTGGAGAAGAGAAGACTGAGAGGGGATTTGATAGCAGCCTCCAAATACCTGAAGGGGGGTTCTAAAGAGGATGGAGCTAGACCAGGGGTGGGCAACGTCTGTCCCATGGGCCAGATTCAGCCCATGGCAGACTTCATTTCCCAGCAGCTCCTGCCTATGTCTCTGCAGCTGGTTTCCATGGAGACCCCAGGAAGGGCAGGGCCATGACAGCGTGGGGCCAAGGTTTCCGTGGAGGCTAGCAGGACATGCAGTCAGGCAGGGAACTGCTCTGGGGCTGGGATTTTGCAGTGGTGACAGAGTGGTCTGGAACTGGGGCAGAGCTGCGATCTGCTGCCCACACATGCTGGCTCAGGACCGCAGAGCAAGTACGCAGCAGATCATGGCTCTGTCCCAGCTCTGGACCCCCACCTTCACTGCCACAAAATCCCAGCCCCAGCTCTGGATCAGCTCCCTTCCCAGTTGTGCACCCAGCCAGCACTGCTTGGGCTGGTCTCCATGGAAACTTCATGATACTGCCCCTCCTGGGGTCTCCATGGAAACCGGCCACAGCAATGCAGGCAGGAGCTGCTGGGAAATGGAGACCAGCCAGATCTGCCATTTTGCCCACCTCTGAGCTAGGCTGTTCTCACTGGTGGCAGAAGACAGAAAAAGAAGCAATGTTCTCAAGTTGCAGCAAGATAAGTTTAGGTTAGATTTTAGGAAAACCTTTCTCACAAGGAAGGTAATAAAGTACTGGAATGGGTTACCCAGAGAGGTGGTGGAATCTTCTCCATCCTTAGAGGTTTTTAAGACCCAGGTAGACAAAGCCTCGGTTGGGATGATATAATTGGGGAAGTCCTGCTTTGAGTAGGCTATTGGACTAGATGATAGGGCTGTGTGAATCTTTGTCAGGTGTTTTATTTCGAAGCTGTTTCAACACGTTTTCAGCTCAAAACAGCAAAATCAAAATGAAACAAAAGGCTTTTTGAAACAACTTTGAAATGAAACAAAGGCACTTGAAACGTTTCAAAAGTTACAAAGCTGGGCTTGCTTGCAGCTAAACAGAAACTAAGGAGAGGGAGGGGAAAGAGGGGGGAAGGACTGCTCTGATGTTGACATCTAGCACCCTGTTTGATTCCCCAGCTCTCTGGTCATTTCCCCAGCTCTTCCTGGGGGGCACGGGCCCCTGATCTGTGCACGGGGTTTCAGCAGGCTGCCACTGCCAGGAAGTGATAAAAAGAGTTTTGCTTTGAACAGTTTGAGGTGCAGTTTCCCAGAAACCCCTGCACCCATGTGCTTGAAACTTGGCAGGCTTCATGTCCTCAGAAGGGGCTACCATCCCTGAAATTTTCATCCAAATCAAACATAATGTGACAAAGTTATAGGCATTTTCATGATTCCCCATTCTAGCCTATGGGTAAAACATTGAAGCCAGCATCAGAACAGTGAAACTGTTTTGACAAACTGGAATGGAAAAGTGGTTATGAAACTAAACGAAACTCTGTCCCCGGCAAAACTTAAGTTGAAACAAAACAGTGCTGTTTTGCACAGTTCTGTTGATGACCTCCTGAGGTCCCCTTCTAGCCCTAATTTCCTGTGATTCTCCCTTGTTTCCCCCAATATTTATTACCTGAGTCCACAGCCTGTTTTATTTTGGCAGAGAATTTATGTAGAAATAGTTCTTGAGAGAAATCATTTCTAAAACTAAGATCCCTATTTCAGTGTTTTTTTCCTCCTCTCTGCCATTTTCCCCATTTTTTTTGTACCTGCAGCTAGACTGCTACTAGCAACTTCCATTTTTAGTCTCTCTCCGGTAATGTCTGAAAATAGCCTGCTTTTATCTTATTCACTTCTAGGAGTCTGTCTGATAGCATGTATAAATTGTCAGCTTACCTGTACTAATATAGCTGTAGTGGTCATTTCATTCTAGCCTGGAGTAACTGAACTAGGAAATTTGAATGGACGTTTTAAATATCCTACTCAATTTTGGGTTTCATCTTCCTTCACAATGCCCCTTCTGTCTTTTAGTTATATATGTATTTGTGGCATTCATTAGTTAGCACTTGCTTAGCAGCCACTAGTTGCATAAAGCAGTAATTAGATGTGTAATACAAAAATGCTGGTTTTGTCTTCATTGCTCAAGCATGGAGGATGTCTGGATAACGCATCTCAAGAACTACAGTTGCTGTAGTGCAAATAATTGTTGATTTTATTTAAATGACTGTTGTCTTTTTTTCTTGTTTTGCTCCTTTTACAGTTAGGCAGCTAACAAATGAGCAGCAGTCTTGTCCTTACTTTGCGACAAGGCACGTATACTTGATTTGTCACAGAAGAGGAATCTGAGGTTGTTTTATGCAACCTTGTTCAATGCATAATTCCTCCCCTTTTCTTACCACCATCTCTTTACTGTTTGTTAAGCACAAAGGGTGAGAAGAGGCTGCCGATAGTCCTCCCCACCAATAGCACCTGTCATATCCCAAGCTATAGCTGCAGCTCCTTCCTTTCCTGAGCCTTTTTCCTGCCAGCTGAGTGCCTGGCTGACCCAGGAAGGAGCAATGGCATCTCCTAATAGGGAAGTGCAGGGAGATGGCACAAGGAGAACAGCTATGGGGAATCTGACTGCTGGGCCAGCAGATACAGGTGGTGCAGAGAGGAGAACCAGGAGACTAGGCTGGAGCGGGAGAGGAGTGCTTGGGGATGGGAGCATAAATATAATTCCAATGGAGTCAGGGGGAGGAGCGGGGGGAGACATGTTAGAAGGATAGGGGTCTTGGGTGGAGACAGAGCCCTATAAGGGACATTGTCCTCTGCAGGGGGATATTTAGAGAGCAGGAGTACCCAAGGGCAGGAAGTCTGTCTGGGAGGGGGTGGCACCTGGGGGGGATGGATATCAGGGACAAGGGATGCCGGGAGAAAGGGAGATGAGAAGATCCAGGGTGAGGGATTTAGGGTGGTTGAGGAGGGCTAGGATGAGAGGAAGGACAGATGGGCGAGAGAGAGCACAGGAGCTGAAAGTAAAAGATATTGGGGTGTGAGGAGCTGGGAAAAGGGAAAATAAGGAGGTTTGAGGAGAAGACAGGCTAGGGTTGTGAAGAAACGGAGAACTGGAAAGAATGATGGAGGGAAGACAGCCTAGGCATGTTGGGGAAAGGAAGAAAAGATGGAGGGATTTGGTGGCCAGGAGAGGAAATGGCTGTGAAGGGGCTGGGGGAGAAGAGACTGAGAAATTCAGGGGAAGACAGAATAGGGAACTGGGAGTGACAGAGAATGAAGTGCATTTTAGGGAAGACAAAAGACCTGGTTGAGGAGGGAGTGGGATGGGGGCTAGGGGGTGGACTGTTCCAAAAGCAAGGTCTTGGGGCTAAATCTGGGAGGGTTTTGTGGAAAGTAGAGGGTTCTGGGGAGTCTCCAGGAGGAGGCTGGGGCGGTTAGAGGGTGTATCGTGAGAGCTGTTGCATCAGGAGCAGGAAATGGATCCAAGAAGGTGCTATGCCACAGAAAGAAAGCAACCAAAGTCTGCCTGTTTAAGAGGAGTGGGGTAAAAGTAAGCTGTGCTTTTATTTCTTGGAAGAAACCTGGGGGTTGTCTTGTGCAGAGAAGGGGTACAAAAACACCTGTTGCCCTGCTCCCCAGATTTTAGGCAAAAATATTTGACTGCTGGATACTCAACTTTGTCTCGCTGTTCAGACGCTGTGGGTGTATATTCAAAGAACATGGACTGTCCACAATCTATTTTTAAAATATCCACTTCTTTCTGAGTGTCACAAGTCCCTGTGGAGCATATGTATAGCTTTGACCATTTCATTGTATGTAAATAGGTGACAATGCAGTGCTAAGAGACTGTAATGATGAAAACCATGAAAAAGCCCGCTGAGCCCACTAGCAGTTTTTCTAGTTCAGAGATTGGAGAACTGTCTCCATTTTTTTTACCCTGATTTTAAGAAAGGATTAAAATAGAGTATTCGAAGATGACTATTCCATATCCATCCACTTACAATGGCAATATAGTTGTATTTTGTATAGTTAACATAAAAACTGTATAGCAAGGTTCTTTATAATTCAGGCTTGAATAACTATATAGTGTGTGTGTGTGTGTGTGTGTGTGTGTGTGTGTGTGTGTGTGTGTGTGTGTGTAAAAAATCAGTAAACCTGCTCTATATTAGGATTCAAATTATCTGGGGCAGGGACTCATTTTGTTCTGTGTTTGTACAGTACCCAACACAGTGGAAAGAAGGGTGCTGGCCCACAACTGGGGTTCTTAAGTAGCACAGTAATGTAAATAATATAAATTAGTGCTATTGTTAATCTACCTTTAGGTCAAACCCTTGGCTAAGGACAGAAATTACACATAAACCAGAATAAGTGATCGAAAACCAGTTCAAATCTGTAACACAACAGACGTTCAGTGCATATAAACCGCTTTCAAAATGGCTGAAACCAGTTTAAGATAAAACTGGATGCATGTAGTATAAAACTTAACTGATTTAAGTTAAATAGGTTTATTGAATTTCTGTCCCAGGTCCCCTCCAGATTCAAGTTAACTCCCAGTCCCCCAGCATCCCAGGATGCTTTTCACCTGCCCTGCAAATCCCCAACTTGAAGGGTGGGAGGGATAGCCTTGTCCCAAGCTGTCTGCTTTAGCTGACCTGGGAGGTGAACTCTAGCACCCCCCAGCTTCTATCCTGGGCTACTGCATGTAGCTGCACTTCCAGAATCAAAAGTGTATGTCTGTTCACTTGATTATTGGTTCAATCTATGTAGTGTAGACTAACCTGTGAAGATTGAATCGACTCAGCCTCAGGCTTTTTGACTGTTCTTAGCCGTAATGGCTGAAACCCATTTAAGATAAAGCTGGATGGAGGTAATACCAAATTTAACTGATTTAAATTAAATTAGTTTATTGAACATCTGTCCCAGATCCTCTCCAGATTCAAGTTAACCCACAGTCTCCCAGTGTCCCAGGGTGCTTAGCACCTTCCCTGCAAACCCCCCACCCCCCTCACAGGGTGGATAGGCTAGCCTTGGCCCAAGCTTTCTGCTCCAGATGAGCAGGGAGGTGTACCCTAGCACTCTGGCTTCTGGCCTGAGCCACTGCAGTCATGTGGCTGCATTTCCAGAATCAAAAGTGAATGTCTGTTCACTTGCTTATTGGTTCAGTCTACACAACTTAGACTAACCTACAAAAGTTGAATTGATTCACCCTTAGGCTATTTGACTGTCTACACTTAGCCCTTATGACAGAAATGAAGAATTTAACACATCAGTGAGAGATGCCTGCTCACACCAAATGCTGGCTAGAGGAAATGATGGTTTCTTTAAAATCCCGTTTCTGGAAACTAATTACTTCTGCCGTTTCACATCTAATTAAATATATATATTCAAACCATAAGTCTTTTCTTAAAACATTCTTTTCCTACTCTATCACTTACCTCTTCCCCCTTTTAAATTATTTTTTCATTCCAGGTTTTCTCTTGTGGCATGTTGGTATACAGTTTTGTAGCTCTTCCTGAGCTACTCTCTTCTGAAAGACAGACTTCAAACTTTTCAAGTGTTATAACCAGTTAATTGGGTCCAAAATGTACGAATAGATCTGACAATAGACACATGGTCATGCACAGTAGTGTAACTAAGGGCAGCAGCCCTGTGTGGGCTCCTTCAGGTGGGAGTGCCAAAATAGCAGCTGTCACTGTCCACTGGTCACTGCAACCGGTGTCACCCTGTGTGCCACTGCTGCCCCAGGTGCAGAATCATCCTATTATGCCTTTGCATGTGCATTGTTGATATTTCCTCTTTTTTAAACATCCCTAGTCTTTACTGAGGGATCTTTATACATTATGGGCACACCTACACAAAATGTTTATTGTGCAGAAAACTTATTAGCTGCGTAGTAAATATCTCATATCCACACATGCGTCCCTGTTAGGCTGGAGTAAACTAATTTACTCCTCAGCAGGTTAGTACTTGTAAATACAAGTACTATCCTGCTGCGGAGTAAAAAACTCTGCAGCAGCACACATGTAGATGTAGCCTGACGGCTTCCCCTGCACTGAAGTACCCTCATGGCCCAGGGAGCCCCTCAACATGTTGGGCTGGGGGTGGGTGGAAGGGAAGCTAGGGGGCATGGGGAGAGCAGCCCCCTGCAGACTCCCTGCCACCCAGGGCTACTCTAACTTGGCTCAACGCACTCCGGTCCCAGGCACAGGAGTAATGAACTCTGGGGTGATAAGCTCTGGAATTTATTCAAGTGCATTAATAGGCACATGTAGACACGTTCTATGACTGAATGCTTGGAAAAATAGAAAAGTTGCTCTGGCCCCTTCTGTTTCACTTACAATTCTAGGAAAGCCTGTCAAAAAGCACATTGTGCCAGATAAGAACAGCAGTATTTCTAAAGGGCACATTTTCAAAGCTTTCCGTTTGACACTCATTACTTGCTAAAGGGCCATTTACATAAACTTTGGCATTCAGATATACAGACATAAGAGTACCATTCAATTTAAATTTTGAGTGAGGGTAAATCTCAAGAGGTGCAGAAGTTTGGGTTGAATAAGCAGCCAAGAGTTTGGATGTTTACATGGAGATTATTCAGACCTTTTAAAGCCTTTGAAGCAATGATATTTAATTAGTGCATTTGTTGTGTAGGGTCACTTTTATCAAGAGTCTTGCACCATTTGGTATTTCTAAAGCTCCTGTTCCCAGACACGTGATTAGATAAATTTCATTTAAAAATGAAAAGATAAATTTGTAGCACTCAAGCTTCCAGAGAAAGCTTGAAATATAATCCAAGGCTACTCTTAAAATAAAATAAACAAAAATCCCCTCATAGTGGGGGATCTCATGATTTTTGAATATGTAGGATTTGGCAACACTGCAAAATCCCCCACTCTCTGTTAATGTTTCCTTACTTTTACAATTAAAACACACACAGAAGCATAAAAGTTTATCCTGGATGTGGTAAGAAAAAAATAGGGTGGAGTTCTAGAAAATATAAATTTTGTGAATGATGTATTTTTATGCTAGTTTGATTGATCTACTTCAGTGGTCTCCAGCCTTTTTAAGTAGGAGATCACTTTTTGAATTAAAAATCAACCCGAGATCTACCTCTTTCTGCCCCCCCTCCGCTCTTCACAGGTCAGTTCGGGGTGGGGGGGGTAGATAGAGGCACATGCCCCCCAGGCCTCCACTTGTCCCCCCACATCCCCCCAGCCCCTGCTCCTGCCTGTGCCCTGCTCCCTCCCTCACTGCTGGGGCCTTGATCTGCCTCCACCCCATGGCAGTAAGGGAGGAAGTGGGACAGGGGCAGGCCCTGCACAGCTGGGGTGGGACGCAGGACAGAGCTATAAGCAGCTTGTCCAGGGGGCACAGGGAGGGGGGGCACACAGCCCAGGAGGGCATAGGGGGCTGTGCCCCCAGATCTGCACGTGGGGTGGATTGGGACCAGGGCAGTGCTGGGCTCTTCTCGGCTGTTAGGAGGCGAAATTTGTTTTCTTTATATTTTGCCTGCCCTGCACCCGCTGCTGGGGGTGCTGGATGGAGTGGGCAGGCACAGTTTCTGTGGACACTGGCCCAGGACCCATGCGGGCAGGATGCACTCAGCCAGGGGGATGGGTTGCGGCAATGGGTGTGTGGGAAGCAGCATCCAGGAGCAGGATGGATGGATGGGTGGGGCTGGGGCTGTGAGCATGTGGTGGTGGTGGCAGCACAGGGCCGGGGCCCAGAGCAGAGCCATGATCCACTGTCTGCACATCTCTGCAACAGGCAATAGGCAGAGGTGAGGGCTGCTAATAAAATTGCTTTCAACCTGGAAATACTGCCTTATATACCTTCCCAAACCTTTTTTCCATTAAGATCTTTGTCATCTGTATGAGCATTTGAATCTCCTTTGAAAACTGACAAGTTCTGATATCCTGTGGCTCTGAGTCTAATTTCACATTGAATAAAAGCCATGTCTTCTTTTTTGTCTGTTTTGAATGTTCTAGGTCTTTTTTTAGCTTTGTTGAACATGGCCTTGCTTTTGTGTTGAGACAGGGAGAATGGAAGCTCTGATATACCACTCTGTGCCATTCATTACTTTAGATACCTTATCGGTGCCTCCTGTCATTCATCCTTAACTGACTGAGACTGTTGTTCACTGTTAGGACTCTTGCTCATTCTTTCTTTGCAATGGGCACAGCAGACGGTTTGATTTAAAAAAAAAAAAAATCCACAAAAAACCCAAAAAACATTCTGCAAGCAAAGCACTTATAACCCAAAATTCCCCAGCAAGCATTGGTTAAAATAGTATCATTAATGTGGCAGCAAACACCAGGGCAGAACTTTGTCTTCTGAAGTGTTTGCATAATGCCTAACATGCTGGGGCTCCAATCCTTATTGGGACCTGGGGGCACTAGTACATTGTAAATCATTAAATAAGAGCACCATATCTAGTGACCCTCTGATTCTGTTAGTACTGAGGGATGAATGTGCATACAGCAGCTAGTATGTTACTGATAGTATTGTGCTCTTGCCCTATGGGGTACTATACAGCCTGCAGTTACAGTAAAAGTCACATTATCTGGCAGTTTAGTAACCAGCATGCTCCATTAACTGGCGTGCCAGTCGACAGAGCAAAAGCAAAACCAGAAGTGCCCATCGTGACACTTCCAGTTTTGCCAAGCCCCCACTGCCCGGGGCAAAGCGACCTGTGCGGGGCCCCCCTCCCTGTTCCCCAGCACACTGATGCCAGGGAGGGGCAGTGGCACACTTGACACAGCGGGAGGGGCTGCGGCCCAAACAGGCAAAGACGCCTGTTCGGGCTTCTCTAGTAACTGGCATATTTGGTTATCTGGCACCCCCCATTCCCTGTGGGTGCCGGGTAACAGAGCTTTTGCTGTACTTATGTCAGGGCAATCCCAATGTATTCCCTTGATAAATGATCAGTCATATATCTGTCAAATCATCTGTGGCAGGCTGGCTGGTGGGCTCACCGTCAGCCCAGCTTGGTGGCTTGAGCCTGGATAGCTCAAGTCGATCGATGGAGCATTTCCCTTCTCTACCAATCTGGAGAAGGCAGGAGGTAGGCTTGCCCTGCCCTGACCCAGGGGTGAGGTGAAGATGACCTGAGGGGGAACTAACCCCCTGGGCTTCCCCATTGGTTCATTTTTAGTCTGGGGTGGAGCCTCTGGAAGGGACAACAGCCCACGTGCCCAGCACAGGGGCGACTTCAACAAGAGATAATGCAGAAGGGCTGCAGAAGAGCTGGTGGAACTGACCAATGGGGTGGAGCAGTTGCCTCAGAAGCACTCTGAAGATGCCTCTGCTGAGCAGGTAGCAGTGAGTGGCTGCATCCCAGCCCCGTCACAGAGGGAGCCGTAGTGTTGGTACACAGAACAGTGCATGGTTGGGGGGAGGGGAGAGGGTTCGGAGGAAGCTGAAAGGACCCTACGGCTGCATGAGGCAGCACGGGTCCCCATCCCTGCAAGAGACAGGATCCTCGCAGTGTGCAAAGCGGTGCATGGGGCCTGAAGGGATCCTGCAGCTGCATGAGGCAGTGCAGGTCCCTATTCCTGTGAGGCTGGGGCCCCACTGTGCACAGGGCCTGGAAAGAGCATAGGAGACCCCCTGGCTGCATGAGGCAGCGTAGGTCCCCATCTGCAAGAGGTAGAAGCCCCCAGTGCACAGAGCAGTGCACAGGGTCTGAGAGGGCTGACAAGCCCAGGTAACTGCACGAGGCAGCTCAGGCCTTACTGCAGAAAGCAGCAGCAGGATGGAGCACCCATCCCAGCAAGGGAAGAAGCCCTGCAGCCAACCCCCAGAGAGGGAGAGGAAGAGGGAGATGGGGGAGAGAGAGAGAGAGATGAGCCAAGCCCACCAGAACTGCTGGGAGTCGTGAGTTACCTAGAAAGGGGATTGCGGTCCCAAGGTGGGAAGAGACAGGGGATTTCCATAGGGGAGCAGGGGGATTTCCTGATTGGAAATTGAAATTGGAAATTGGATTGAGCTATGGGCTGGTGGGAATCTGAGTCCCCGGGGAAGGGGAAAAGAGGAACTCCCAGGGACTGAAGGCGGGCACCCTGGAGCCTAGTGAAGGGCCATGGTCACCAAGGGAAGCTTCGTGGTCACTCAGCCATCCAATCACATGGACTAGTTGGTGACACTGTTTCTTTGGCTAGGGACAGACATTTAAGAAGCCTGAGCCTGAATTGATTCAATGTTTTCAGGTTATTCTAACCTGGCTAGGCTGGACTGATTTGTAACCCGACAGACATTCTCTCTAGACTGAGGAAATTCAGGGACATGTCTGCAGTGACTCAGGCTAGAAGCCAGGGGGTGTGAGAGCAGTCCTCCCTTCCCTTCCAGAGTGCTGAGCTGGGGGGGGGGGCCAGTCCCCAGCAGGATGCTCTGATTAGGGAGAGGTGTAAACCCCCACCCTGCCTGCACCATCCCAGGCTTTTCCCCATTGGCTGCTCAAGGGGTGGGAATGTTTCCAGTCCCCAGCCCCCTGCTAGCACTCTGAGGCAAGGAGGTGTGTGCAGTGCATCCATCTTTTGATGATACAGAGCTTTTCAATCTCCCTTCTTTATACTGTCTGCAGCAAACTGACAGGTGATCACCTCATCAACAAAACACTTGCCTCTCCATTAGTTAAAACTCTTCTTAAACAGTTTACCAGCTAACCTGTTGATTAGCTCCAAAAAGCCCTAAGTGGTCACTGTTCTGTCTGCTTGTCCCAGTGAAATTGGAGACACGCAGAGACCTCTTGACATTAGCTAGCATACCACATGCCTAGGGTCTGTGGGGCTCCGGTCCCTGCTGTGGGAGATGGGAGGGAAGGACTGGGGGATTCTTGCTTAAGCAGTGAGCAGCAAGGTGGGGTAGGGCAGGGGAAAGCTAGGCAGATGCCTGCAGTCTCTGCCCGAGCTGCAGTCAGGGAGCAGAGGGGAGGGGCCAGCCCTGCTGTGGAGCAGAGAGCCCTGCCCAGCCCAGAGAGCATGCTAGGATGCTGGGGGACGCTGGTTTAACTTAAACCAACAAGGGGTGTGGGACAGACATTGCATAAACCAGTTTGAGCCAAATCAGTTAAGTCTGATACTACATTCAACCAGGTTTATCTCAAACTGGTTTATGTGCACTGAACATCTGTTCTGCTACAGGTTTAAACCAGTTTCTGGTCACTTAAACCGGTTTGTGTGTAATGTCTGTCTCTAGCTTTTATGGTAACCTGTTCTTTTCCCCTTGTATTATTCCTTCCCTTTGTTTGTTGTTCTCATTCCTTATATTGCTGAGTAGCCTGTAAGTTGTATCCTTTATTGTAAATTTGCATATTTTAATGCTGTGTTATGAAACGCCCATGTTTGCCTGCTAGTGGTATAGCTGCTTAAGGGTCTGCAAAAGCATTCCTTATTCATTATTTGCTGTCACTATGTATTGAACCTTATTGATGTAATCTCATTTATGTATGTTTAGACCATTGTTTTATCCCTGCCGGGTTTCATCTGCTGACATATTGTTTAATCAGTGTTTTACTGTCGATTGTTCCCTTGCCTGCTGCCTGGAGAGCCTGCTGATGGTAGGGGCTGTATACTAACTAGAAGACCACTGAGGGCCAAGGCCTAGGCTGATATAGTGCCTTTGTTTGCCATACCCAGCTGTTATTGCCTGTGTATACATTTAATAGGACTTCCTGTCTTTGTAAATTTGAATCTGTAAATAGTTCATATATATTATATGTACATATTCAATAGGTTTTTAATGACATTGCACTGTTAATTAAATCTCTAAATAGTTAAACATCACTGATGTCCTTGGTCTCTGCTCTGCTCTGCTCTGGAGGGAAGGGAAGTGAGCTGGCCCAAGCTAGGCAGTCACGCTTCCACAGCATACACCCTCTAACAACCCTTCAATTGAAGAGGAGAGGTACCAGCTGCATACCACCCGGGCTACACATCTATTTGGTTTCCTTGTGACAAATGTAAATATCAGCCCTGAAGAATGAGCCCTGGTTACCTGGTTATGTTGTTATGTTACATGCCAAATAGCAGCTAAACAAACCATATTTCTAAATATATGCTGCAGGTAATATTTTGTATGAATACAACTTCAAAATCAGCCCTTTTCTTTTGCGGAGCATCCTCATTTACTCTCAGATGTCAGCGAACAAGTGAAAATGTTGACATCCATGTCTTGTCTGCTATATCTCCCAAGTTTCTCTCCCACAGTTGCCTTTCTTTTCCTACCAAATCCCTTTTGCTTTTCAGAAGAAACTGATGAAATGTGTGTGCATAAAAGATACTGTAATGGTTGTTAACCATTGCTTCCAATGAAGATTTACATCGAGATTTTTTTAAATTGTGCCTTTTACCTGTACCTCACTAACCCAGGTTCATTGTCATCAAAGTCTGATGATCTTTCAACAGCATATGTAACATAGGTTGGTGTTTTTGGTTCAGTTCCAGGAGATGAGTCTATTCTGTTATATTGTCATTGACCGGCAGTCTGAGCACAGGGGTCCATTATGGAAGCTGCATTACCCTTCTGCTTCAGGAAACGATCCCCCTAGAAGGAGCTTAGCACTGATGCCAGCACTGTTGTTACCTGCTCCAGGATATTTTTGTGCATTAAGAGAACGCCTTCAGTCTCTGGGGGTTTTTGACTACTCTCCTTTCCCGAGTCTTCAAAATGCCACATCCTAAAATAATTCACACTGTTCTGCCCTGCTCCTGTTACAGGAAAGTAGGTTGTTTTGGAGGTCTTTTCCTACCACTTTGGGTTATTTTAGCAGTATTCTCCTGCAAGCAGGATGCTAATCACTTGTTACTTGAAGTTGGGAAGGTTCAGAAATTCTGGGTCCTCACACAGATCTTTGATAAATAAGCACTAAATATTTTAACTAGGGTCAATTTGATGTGTCTAACTCTGCCTTAAAGATGATTTTGTGGAGTGTTTAAAAGGTTCATTAAAAAACAAACAAACCATCAAATTTCATTGGAAAAAATATGTTTCGCTTCTCTCAGGGCCTCTTTCACCTTTTTGCTTCAGCAAATCAACTAATCTTTTATACAGCCCTATTCACAATCAGGATTCAGTGAGCAGTTAGAACTTGATGGTATGTACATAAAAAGTGAGCCACAGAATAAGAAAATAGAAAGTGAGCACTGGCGATGCGTAGGGGGTGCATACGGGGGCACGTGCACCCCCTGTGATTGGCCGCTGCCGGGGGTGCCTGCGGGCAGTCACCACTTGCCACCCCCCTTCCCCCCCCCGCTGCCAACATCGCCATGGCCACCTGCAGGAGCAACCTACTCAGTCTGCCCCTGCTGCTGGTACTGCCACGGCCACCTCTGGGACCTCGCCTTTGCTGCCACCGCTGCCTGCGGGTGGTCGCCATGCCCCCCAGTCTGAGGAGGCAATGTTCGTGAAAGCAAGTAAGAGTTGCAGGTGGAGATTTTCCATCTCCTACTGAATTCCACCTTGGGATGCTGAAGAGGATGTAAATGTAAAGACCAGGTAAAAATAGTGAAAATTTGCATTGGCCCAGCAAAGATTAAAAAAAAAAATCAAAAAAAAAAAAAAATCATGAGTTTGTTGATGGATGATGTGTCTCCCCAGCAGTAGAAATTCACAGAAGAGATAATGGAATATATTGGCACAATAGAAAAATGTAAAAATAGCACCAATTTGATGCATGACATTGAAGTATCCAGTAATGTAACAAGGGATAGGTGAGTGGGTCACCAGTCTCCGCTGTCAAAATGGAGGGGGTGCTGGAGTGGTGGGCCTGACTCCATGGTGCTTGCACTGTGGAAGCAGCAGCTGTGGGAGAAGCTGCCATACCACTTTAGTAGCAGCTGAGGTTTTTGAGTCCCTAGGGCAGGTAAGACTGTCTGCTGTCCCCACACTGCTCCCCCACACCCCACTCTCCGGCAGTGTTTTACCGAAGGTAAGAAACTTGTCAGTTATGCCTCTGGAAGAATCCAGTAATAATGGAAAGGATTACAGTGTTGTATTTGATCTGATTTGTAGTTTCCTGGATGTGACCATCCCATTAAGTAGGGTTATAAAATGCATTTGGATTGGCAGGCTAAATCCAATTTGTGGGCTTCTCACAGGCCAGATGACATTCACTCCCCCATGCTGACACAGCATCTCAGGAATTAACCCCCACAGTTGCCTGAGCTGCTGTTTTGGCATCAGATTTAACACCACCACCACTTGCCCCACCTCCAATGGCATCCCCAGTTGGGATCATGAATCAGAGGTTCAGC
>NW_005841916.1:2959363-2975075 GCF_000455745.1 Alligator sinensis
GGTGGCGGGGCAAGCAGCCGAGGTCAGATGCTAGCCACATTACCAGAATTCCCAGCCATGTGGGCTGGGTGACTCTTCCATGGGCTCAGCCCATGGGCAGTATGTTTAACACCCCTGCAATGAAGCAGTAGGCCACATGCCACTGCATAGTGGCACTCTGAAGTCACACAGTGTAACCTCTAATGGAATAAATTTACTCACTTTGGCTTGATTCTTTTCTCCATTGAACATTGGCTGAAATTAATGTGTAGTGCCTATCTCATATATATAGTGCTTTTTATCAGTTGATTTCAAAGTGCTTTTCAACGGAAGATAGCATCATTACCACAATTTTACAGATGGGGAGGCTGAGACACAAGGAGTTAAGTGATTGACCAAAGTGGCAGAATACCTGGGTCCTATTCCCGAGTCCTAGCTTTGTGTTTTAGCCCAGGGGGTTTCAACCCTTTTTGTTTGGTGTACCCCCGGCAGCTGGTTAAGAAGTAGGGAGTCCCCCGGCCAGTCAACGGGTGTGGGGGGGTCCCCGGTGGCCGATCGACTAGTGGGGGGTTCTCCCGGTGGCTGGTCAAGTGCAGGGGGGGGTGTGCAGCAGTGACACCGGAAGTGCCACCACTTCACGCCACTGCCGCGTACCTCCTGGGGCCTTCCCAAGTACCTCCAAGGGTACGTATACCCCTGGTTGACAACCCCTGTTCTAGCCCCTAGGCCAGTGGTTTTCAAAGTTTTCATTTGTGGACTGCTAACAAATTTTGAATGGAGGTGCGGATCCCTTTGAATTGTAAGCGTGGGTATTCACAGACTTCTCATTGATCATAGTCATCTTTCACAAACCCCTTAGACAAATTCTGTGGACTCCCAGGGGTCTGTGGACTACAGGTTGAAAACCAGTGGACATGCTGTTCATAAATAAATAAGCAGCAAGTCAAAATTTCCAATCATTTTTAAATGATAGAAGCAGCAAATGACTGTTTTTTGGGATGATGGCTAGACAAGCATTGGAGGTATTCGTTGTTTCCCCGTAGTCATTTATGCATTCATCTGACAGTAAGTAAATTGCTCTGAAAGGGCAGTTTTCTTTGTTCATTTATTCTCTCAAAACTAAATGCGTTTAATGTACTGATTTAGCAAAAAAAAAATCAGTATGTGAATACCAGTTCTAAATAGGGCTCACCTGACAAGCTCAAGCTTTTTATCTATTGTATATTTTGCAGTAAATCCCATCCCTGTAACTTCAATGGCATTTAAAAAAAGTAAAAACAAAAAAGATAACCCCTTATTGGAAATTGTCTGTTCTAAACATCATAATTCAACCTTTAACAACTCAGTCACATTATAGATAGAAATTCAGATGTAACTAGGATCTGCATCTGACAGTCTGTAGATGAGTTGCCATGGTAACTGACCAGGATATAATGGGTTTCATAATCTTTGAGCTAAAATTGGGACTGGAGAGTGGCAGATGGATGGGATTAAGCCATCTCAGAGCATATATATGCCATACTTTGTGGGTTTTAGTAAGGGCTTCAACTCACTGGGTGAGCTGTTTAGAAGTCACATCGATGTGAGAACTCATAAATCCTCCAGCACCACCACATTTTAGTATTTAAAAAGTCTGATTATAGGGAGTCACTTGTTAGAGCTGGTTGGACATTTGAAATAAAACCAAGTTTAATCAGACAAAATCAATTAACTGATCCTGAAGTATTTCATCTAAAACAACTTGAGTTTTATGAAGTTTCACCCAATCTAAAGCATGGTTCTCCCAGAACTCTGCCTGGGTTCCTGATGGGCTGCCTCAAGACTGAAAAACTAATTCTTCCAAGGTCAACACTGTCAGGTCTTCTGGTTATCTGTCACAGAGCTGGGAGACGGAAGATTGTGGGTGCCTCAGCGCTAATAAGAAGTAGAGATGTTAAGATCCCAAGCAGCTGCTAGATGAAACTTGACTTTTTTTCAGGTGCACAGAGCAGCTACAGCAGGGATTGGCAACTCCTGGCACACATGCCAGAGCATGGCACACAAGGCCATTTTGCTTGACACGCCACTGCCGGCCTGGGCTCTGGGCAGCTGCCATCAGCCACAGAGCCCGGGCTGCTCCCAGCAGGCAGCTGGGAGGCTGCAAGCCTTGCAGCAAGCAGCCCAGGCCCACTCCATGGCTGGCAGTAGCTACCCAGAGCCTGAGCCAGCTGCAGCTGGGAGGCTACAAACAGCTGTGCCAGGCTCTGGAGCCTGAGCATCAGTTCCCTGCTGGTGGCAACTGCAGGCATACCTCATAGTGGATGGCAGGGGGGGGCCCAGGGTTGTGCTGCCTCAGGTCCCTCCCTCACTGTCCGCTCTCAGGTGCGCCTGCAACCACCCACTGTACAGAGCTGATGCAGGGGTCCAGAGCCCAGCATGGCTGTTTGTAGCCTCCTGGTTGTTTGTAGTCTCTCAGTTGTAGCCAGCTCAGGCTCTGGGTAGCTGTTGCCAGCCATGGAGTCTGGGCTGCTTGCAGCAGGGCTTGCAGCCTCCCAGTCAACTGCTGGGAGTAGCCCGAGATCCATGGCTGGCGGCAGCTGCCCAGCACCCAGGCCAGGCCGACAGTGGGGTGCCAAGCAAAATAGCCTTGTGTGCCATGCTTGTGTGGATATTCTAGCAGCCGAATCTTTACCAAGGGCCGATGAACCATGGCAAAGGTGGCGATGTCTCAACCATCTACGTGCTGGAGTCGGATGCTCCAAGGAACTAATGAAGAAGTGAGGTATATCATTGGTTCAACCACATGTGACTGTGGCACAGAGCCTCAGACTATGCAACACCTGCTGCTTGAAGGCACATGTACAATGAAAGACCTTTCAGAATATAATAAATGAACACAAGCATGTGTAATAAAATGGTCAAGTGTGGTGTAGAGACATGAGAAGAAGAAAATCAAGCCTGCTACAGTGAAACAGGTATAGGAGAGATCAGTGACCACCTTTGAAGATCTGGAAGTAAGGCTCCTGCCACACATTATCTTTAAAATGGGATTAACCAGTTAATCCCATTTTAAATTGTGACCCAGCTACACATTCAATCAACTAGTGTCATAATAAAGTGAGGAATAAAGCTACAAAATGAGGAATAGGCAAAAAGTATGTAATAACTTTGTGGCCGGTTCCTATCACACCATTAATTGAATATGTAGCCAGGTGTTCCCATGTGGCTGGGAGTCCCATCAGCTGTTGGCTTCCAGCCTTGGGGATGCATGATAGCCCATGGCTGGGAGCCCCATCAGCTGTGGGGGATTCCAGCCATGGGAGCTTGCTACTTGCCAGTGCAGCAGCGCCTGGGATCGTGATTGTGGGCTTCCCCTGCGGGCACCAGCAATAAGGTATGATGGGATCTAATCATGACTGCACAATCACACTTCCTGCCATGCATTTTTACAATATAATGGTTTTACCTCCATGCTTCTGTACCCATGCGTGTAGCCAAACTATTCCAACTTTAACCCAGTTATGGGATAAAAGTTACTGTGATTTAGCTAACTTTGGGTTGATAATGATGAATTTTTGTGGTGCCTCCTGCGAGTAGCTACAAAGTGAAACTAAAAGTCACTACCAAGGCAATTAGACTTGTTTTTTCCAATTTCAATACACTATACTTCCCAACTTTAATATACTAACTACAGGGTGAACCAGAGCAATCTTTGCTACCTGTGAAGGGAAAGCTTGACTGTTCTTCAACTTAATGTTGAAGGCTATACCTCTCTCAACCAATCAGTGTTGGAATGGATCATCAGGGAAACAGAAACCACATGCACTTCTTCTACAAGAAATATATATAGAGCAGCTTTGGAGGGTGAAGCTCTCAAACTACCACCTTACAGACTCTGTAACCATCAGGATCCATGGCTTTGCTACCTTCATCAGAAACAAACTGCCATATGCATATAACGCCTCCCAGAGTGCAAAAAAATGAAGTGCTGTCCAGGTCAATGACATAATCATCATCAATATATATAGGCCACTCCCCGCTGTTTTGTCAATCACATCCCCACCTATTTATGATCAGACATCCTTATATGAAGGTGACTTCAGTTGTCAACATCAAGATTGGGGGTACTTTGTTAACAGTAGTAATTGAGACGATCTGCCTCTAGGCAAGGATGAAGGACATAACCCTCAAATATGACCTGAAGGAGCCACATACCTTCCACTATGGACACTGGAACGTTCAGACAAACCCAGATCTTGCTTGGTAGAAGGGTGACTTGAGTAAAATACTGATTAGAAAAGTACCTCACAAGTTTCCATCATCTCAGTATAGACCCTCACTTATCAGCATTGGCAATATGATTTTTCAGCCCATGCCATCTAGATCAGCCCCAAGATGGAACCTGGAAGGGAGATTGGCAGAAATACCAAAGGCTGACCAGCGAGAGAGCAAACCAATTAGAGGATCCACCAGAAACCAGTGTTGATCAAGGCTACAGTACATTTACATACTTCCTAATTGAAATAGCCATACTCTATATACCTAGATGCCATAGAAGCCAGTGTGTGCCATGCTGGGACTCTTTAATGTCAAGAAAAGCAATGACCCTGTAACGGTAAAAAGAAAGACAGAGCAACTGGTTACCACATTGAACAATATCAAAAAGGAGAGATGGTTCACTACCATAGAAGGATTGGATATGACCCACTTGAGCAGACAAACATGGTGCATCATTAACCACCTTACAGGCAAAGGTACCAAAAAATGTCATTGCCCTATTTCAGCAAACTTCATTGAGAAAATACTTCACAATAGCAAGTAGAATCGTGAAAATTAGGGTTGGAAGAGACCTCAGGAGGCCAGCTAGTCCAACCCCCTGCTCAAAGCAGGACCATCCCCAACTAGATTGTACCCGTCAGGGCTTTGTCGAGTTGGGTCTTAAAAACCTCCAAGGATGGAGATTCCACCACTTCTCTGGGTAACCCATTCCAGTGCTTTACTACCCTCTTTGTGAGAGGTTTTCCTAATATCTAACCTAAACTTTCCTTGCTGCAACTTGAGACCATTACTCCTTGTTCTGTCATCTGCCACCACTGAGAATGGTCTAGCTCCCTTCTCTTTGGAACCCCTCTTCAGGTAGCTGAAGGCTGCTATCAAATTCCCCCTCAGTCTTCTCTTCTGCAAACTACATAAGCCCAGTTCCCTCAGCATCTCCTCATAAGTCATGCATCCCAGCCCTCTAACCATTTTCATTGCCCTCCACTGGACTCTCTCCATTATGTCCACATTCTTTTTTGTAGTGGGGAGGCTCAAATCTGGACACAGTACTCCAGATGGGGCCCCACCAGTGCAAAATAATTACATTCCATCTTCCAGATTGTTAATGAAGATAGTGAACAAAACCAGCCCCAGAACCAACCCCTGGGGCACTACACTTGCTAATGCATGCCAACTAGACCTTGAGTCATTGGTCACTACCTGTTGAGCCCAACGCTCCAGCAAGTTTTCTATCTTACAGTCCATTCATCCAAACCATTCTTCCAATTGCCCTACTTTCTCAGGAAAAATGAGGAGGCCTCCCATGTTGCTCCCTCCTCATTGTGTTTCCTCAAGATCTCCCACTTCCCTACTTACCTCAGCATGGGTGACTGGAGCCTCTTGAGTTATGGGGGGCACATGCCCCCCCAGAGACCAATCAGCAACTGGGGGGAGTCCCCCCCGTGGCCGATCTCCCTCACCACAAAGCGGCTTTGGGACTTCCAGAAGTGGCCACAGCCACTTCTGCTGGCAGTCCTGCTCCCCAGCCGGTGCTCATGCACCACCTGGGAGCACAGCCACTTCACCTGGTGGCCCTGCTCCTTGGCCGGTGCCTGCAGGACAATGACTTCTTGCTGCCAGAGGTCACAAGCTTCCAGCTTCCATGTTCCTGGGAGTCCATGCCCTCTTCCTTTCCAAGCACAGCTTCCTGGCTCCTTCCTCTACAGTCCTAGAGGTTTCCCTCCAACATTGAATCAATGGCATAGGATGGCAGAGGATGCTTTGGAGCCTTGCTACCTTCTCCTGTAGCAATCTTGGCTTCTCCCTGAGGGATACCATGAAAAGTACAGTAACCCAAGCAAACAACACTCAAAAATGGTTAGACTCATGAACAAATTAAATCACCTGACATCAACCCTAATTTAACTTCTCCCATCTCTGACAATGAGTTAGACACAGCTATTAAAGCAGTCAAGACTGGCAAGACTGCTGGACCAGATGAAAGAATCCCAGAATTCATTACCAGGTTCAGAACCACAATGAAAAGGCTTTAGAAATTCATGTATAAATGTCTAGAAAAGAACAGACTTCCAAAAATCTGGAAGAAAGCTGACATTATTACCAACCTAAAACCCAATAAGCCACCAGAGGATCCAAATTGCTACTGACCCATCTCACTCCTCTGCATTTCATACAAACTCATGGAGCGCATAATTCTGAATAGAACAGAGAACATCATTGATTCCCAGCTTCCAAAAGAATAAGCTGGCTTTCATAAAAAGTGATTTACCACTGATCAGGTTACATTACTTACATCTGATATAGAAAAGGGATTTGAAATGACATAGTAAACAGGCACGGTCTTTATCAACCTTACAGCTGCCTATGATATTGTATGGCATCATGGCCTCAGATATAAACTGCACTTTATGATATCTGACCACAAGCTATGTGCTTTTGTCATGAACAGGATCTCCAACAGATCATTTAAACTCACTACTAGCCAAGGAGAAAAAAGCAGAGTATGAACTCAGAAGAAAGGAGTCCCTCAAGGGTCAGTGCTAGCACCAATACTTTTCAGTGTATATATCTCAGACTTCCCGTGAACAACATGTAAGCGATACATGTATGCTGACAATGTTGCCATAGTAGCCTGAGGAATTGACATGTCAGAACTGGAAAAAACACTGACATGGAACTCATCACAGACCATCTCCACAAGTGGCGCTTAAAGCTGAGCATCAATAAACCAGTATCATCACTCTTCCACCTGGACAATTGTCAAGCTGAGAGCACACTGAATATCAGAATAGGCAACCACATCCTTCCCCATAAGCATACCCCAGCCTACCTAGGAGTCACTTTAGACCATTCCCTCACCTATAAACATCACATTCAGAAGATCAGCAATAAAGTCTCTACATGGGTAGCTGCCTTAAGATGTTTAGCCAGCACAACAGGGGCGATGCATAGGGGGTGCAGCGCTTGCCACTGCCCCCACCACCGACAGTGCCAGCAGCATCTGCAGGAGCTCCCCAGTCACTGCCGTCGTGCTCCTGTCACCATGCTCCCACTGCTGCCAGAGCAGCCGTGCCCCCACAGCCTCCAGGGGCACACACCGTTCATACAGCACAACATGGTGTGCTAATTTCAAAGCGCTCAGAATGACTGTTCTTGCAATGGTATTTACCCCAGCAGAGTACTGTGCTCATGTATGGTCCAGAAGTTGGCTGAGACTCATAAAAGGCTACACAACTTACACATACACACAGATGTACTTCCTGTACTTTCAGGCATTAGACCAAGTGATATAAGACAGACCCTGACATCATTATTAGCAATAGAGGGAAGAGATGATGAAAATCACCTGCTCCACCAACTGTTAACTGAAGACCTGAATAGATGGAGGCTTAAGAGGCTTCAAAGTTGTAAATAATTTATACATGAAGCCAACTAGCTCCTGGAAGAGATTGGGTATGTTGAACCAAACCTATGAAGAGTAACGGAGTGACCTGATCACTGGAAAAGGTCAGACCTACTCATAGAGTGTTTTATACCTATACCAAACAAGTACCCCATTGGGCTTGACCTTGACAGAGAACTGCAGGTCAAGCAAAATAGACTGAGATTTGGATACGGATGCTTCAAAACAATACTTCACAAGATGAACCTCTTGGACAGCCCCCTGTGTGAATGTGGTGTTCAACAAACAGCACAGCATTTAATTAAAAGCTGCAATTTTTACAAATGCCCAGATGGGGCAGATGGAATCTGTATATTGAGTGATAATACCAGACGGTGGCTCATAGATTTGGAAGTTGGTATCTGAGGCCATACAAAAGAGAGAGCTAACTTGTATGGCCACACAAGCATGCAGACATAGATTACATTGTAATGGCTGACACAGCCCCTTACATTATAAATGAGACAGTTGAGCCAAAAATTGTTATGCACATAAGGGCTATGCAGATTAGCAGAGTTTGTTAGTAGCGTAAGTAACAGGCAAAAAATGGAGACTGGCATCCTGTTAGATAGTTAAACAAATTATGGCTCAACTGATATGCATTAAAGTGGAGTGCACCATATGGGGCATGAAGAGAGGAGAGGAAGCCTTGATTAAGGTACTAGCCTATTACATGGAGATCCGAGTTCAACTCTCTGCTCCTTTTCCCTCCCCACCCCCCAAGGTAATTTTGTGACTCAGTTCCCCACTTGTTTGATGGGGATAAGAAGACTTTGATATCTCACAGAGGTATTAAGGGGATAAACGTATTCAAGATGAAAGCATTTACCACAGTATTGGGAGCCACTTGAACACTGAAGGGATACTTTTCAGAGCCCTATATGCACATTAATTTAACCTGCAGCATGCACCAGTAATGCAGGTATGTAAATTGTTCCAATTTTATTGACATAGAAATATAGGTTAAAATACATGGGTAGGTTCATATAGTTCAGTGTTTCTCAAACTTTTTAGTAGCAAGTACCTCCTAACTTCTGAAAATTTTAATAAGTACTCCAACACTCAATTTTCCACGGGATGTTATATTTACAGACTAATGTGTGCCATATGTTGGAAGAAGGGCTGTGTATATAAGGCAGTGATATGACAGGTGTCTGATCTGGTGTGGGTAGGGTTGCCACCTTTTACACCAGGGGTGCACAACTTGAGTATGTACCTGGGCTAGAGGTAATGTTGGCGGTGCAAAATGTGGCAACCAAATTATTACTGGGGAATTTAAAGTGCTGTTCAATGTGCGACACACCAAATGTTTTGCCATAGTTTTAAGAGAGGAAGGGGCAAGACAGAGAGGAAAAGAGGGTGAGAGAGAGTGTTGGGGTACCTGCGTACCTCCTGCCTGTGTCTCGTGTACCCTAAGGGGTATACGTGCCACAGGTTGAGAAACTATGATATAGTTGATCAGTGTATCCATGCCATCATAAATCATAGAAAATGAAGTACATTTTTGGCAAAATGGAATATCAGCAATAGACTTCTTTAATGCTGTGATAAAGTTTAATCAGCTATAGCCCTGTAAATCATTATTATGCCCCTGCAACAGGAAAATGTAACTCCTTTAGGAATGGATTGTTGTGTGAGTTGAGTATTGTCCAGACGCTTCTGTTTAATCTCATTTCACTTTGGCTCCTAGAGAGGTGAAGGCAGGAAAATAGCGCTCCATAAATCTAACTTTTATCATTCTTTCTGTTTGATGAAAATTGTTTTTAGCTCTATTTTTTTCCTCATGGGTCACTTGTACCTTTGTTAGAATCATAGAAACTTTGGGCTGGAAGGGGCTTCAGGAGGTCATTTCAGGTGCTGTTACAGGATACCTTTAAAACATGTTAACTGTGGAATATTCTACTGTCATAAAGTCAGAACAGTTTCAGAGCAGTCACAGGTTAAGGCATAATGTTGTTTCAGATATGCACAGCTGTGATTTACCACTTGAGGGCTGGTGAGTGGGAACATGGACAGGAGCCAGGACTCTGTTGCTCCTGTGTGGTGACAAGTAGCTGTGAGGTAGAGAAGGAGGTGAAGGGAAAAGGCAGACTCAGCAAGGAAACTGCTGTATCTCTGGATGATTTAGTACTGGTTACTAAATTTAGTACTAGTGCCCTAGAGAATGAAGTCCTGAATTTATCCACACAGTAGGAATACCACAGGCAGAAACAGGGCAACCTCCACCCACATGCATCAGCTGTGGCCTGGAGGGAACAAAAACGGTCTCTATACCATCATCCCAACCTTGATATTGCTTATGTGGTGACAGGGGCCAAACATGCAAGAAACGGTGTTGTCTAGCTCATGCTCTGATCCATCAGGAGAGCTGAGTTCTGGCCCTGGTTCTGCTGCTAGCTTGCCATATGGTGTTGGGAAGCCTCTCTGCCTCTTTCCCAGTGTGAGAGAGGATTTTGAGCTTCCTTTGCAAAGAGCTTTGAAATATATGGATGACAAGTTCCACATAAGAGCTAAACCTGGCTTTCATAGGTGCTTGCTGCCTGTTGGGGTATCCTTACTGTCTGTCAGGGCAGTAGTTGGCCATGCCTTCCCAGCAGCTCTTTGTCTCTTCTGCTCTAGCTCCAGTGAACTAGATGTATTCAAATAGCCTTGACAAGGTGCTACTTGAGGCACCCCTTGATAAACTCAAGGCACCCTTTGGGAAATGCAAGCTCTTAGTTTTCACTCATTTTTTTATACTATAGTAAAACTATAGGGCCATCTTTCTGTTGCAAAGAACTCAGAAAGATCCCAGCAGGGCAGAGTATGTTTAACACGATGGATTTTTTTTATATGAAAAAAAAGTCTTTATATCTCAAGATTTCTTCTGAATAATGTTTGTAAACTTAATAGTGCTACCATTATGTGGCACCCTTGAAAGGATCTCAAGGCACCCCAGGATGCCATGGGACCCTGGTTGAGGATTACTGGGTACATCAATTAACCCAGTGGCTCTGCTGAGAGCAGAGTCACTAGGGGTTAATCCCTGGCAGCCTGTTATCAGTATGGAGCTACTTTATTAATTTTAGCAAGACCTGAGCTCAGGGAAGAATGCTTCTCACCACATGTCCATGATCAGAGTGGAGCCACCAAGGGGTAATTCCCAGCAGCTCTACTTTCAGTGCAGAGCTGCTACATGAATATCAGTGGCACTGAAATTAATTGGGGAATGAGCCCAGTTATTATCTCAGGGAGGAGCCACTGCACAGTGAGACCAGGAGCCTGGGGAATTTTTTCCCCCAGGTTCTGGTCTTGCTGAAATTTCCATGATGGCTCCATGCTGAGAACAGAGTTTCTGGGGTTTAACCCCCAGTGGCTCCACTCTCAGTGCAGAGTCACCACACCATGAGACCCAGAAGCATGGAGAAAACTCTCTTCTCTGGGCTCCCAGGTCTCATTGCAATCATGTCTCAAAGTGGCTGCTCTCTGTATGGAGGGGGAGCCAGGGGGAGTAGAGGTGCTGAGGGTGGGAATGGGTAGAGGGGATGGGAGCTGTGCATCCTGGGATGCTGGAGAGCTGCAAAGTAAGAGTTTTATCTCCCTGGCACTGATTATGTAATGATACCCTGGGATGACCTGGGTAAGATGGAACAAAGAACTCGCACTTCATTTGTCTTATCTTCAGCATTTTTAAGGGGTATTCAAAATGAGATAACATCCTTTAACAGGCAAATGCTCCCCTTTTAAGTCCTTTTATGATGGTTTAAAGGTAACCTGTAACACCACTCTTAGTTCAGCCCCCTGCTAAAGGCAGGATCAGCTCTGACTAAACTATCCCAGTACAACATCTGCTTAACCTGCTCTTGAAAATTTCCAAAGAAGGAGATTCCATAGCCTTTCTGGGCAGCCCGGCCCAATGCTTAACTACCCTCACAGTGAGGATGTTCTTGATAATTGCCAAACAAAATTTCCCCTGCTGCAGTTTGAGACCTTTACTGCTAGCCCTGTTCACTTTGGCCACAGAGAATAGTTGATCTTCATCCCCTTCAGCTATTTAAAGACTGTTATCAAATTCCCCCCTCAGTATCTTCTTATTCAGACTAAATAGTCCTAGTTCTTTCAGCCTTTCCTCATAAATCATGCTTCCCAGGTCACATCATTTTTGTAGCTCTCTACTGAGCTCTTTCTAATCTGCCCACTTCTTTCTTGAAGTGTGGGTCCCAAAATTGGATACGGTACTCCAGGGGAGGCCTCACTAGTGCCAAATAGTGTAAAAGACTTACTTCCCTTCATTTGAAAGTGATGCTCCCATTAATATAGCCTAGTATGCTTTTTGGCTTTTTTTTTTAACAGGAGCACATTGCTGGTTCATATTTGGGTTATAGTTCACTGAACCATAGGCCCTTTTCTGCGGTACTACAGCCTAGCCAGCCATTCTTCAGTCTGTATTTGTGCATGCCATTGTTCCATCCTAAATTTAGGACTTTGCATTTGTCCTTGCTGAATTTCATCTGTTGATATTGGACCGTTTCTCCAGTTTATCTAAGGCCTTCTGGATCCTACCCTATCTTCTAATGTGTCTGCTACTCCACCCAGCTTTGTATCATCCACACTCATTCCCATTTTCTTCTTGTAGGAAGATTCCATAAATGTTAAAGTTACATGAGTCCTATGCATCTGTTTTTGTGGTTTTAACTACCATCTCTTTGAAAGGAGAGTGGAGGTTAATGTAAGAAATGGTCTTCTGGTTGGTCAGTATTATTTCTGTCACTTGGGTTTAATTTATTAATTTATTTGTATTCTTTAATACCAATTGATTAAAAGTATCAATTGGAAAAGAGACCTTTACAGACCTTTAAACATCTCCCTTTAACATGAAGTTTTGTAAGCAAATAATATGGGGAAACATCAGGAATTTCTATATGCTCACCTGTGATGGAAAGCATTAGTGGTGCGCTCCCTTTTCAGTTTCACTTACTCAGCAATACAACCGCTGCAGGAATGGACATGATGGTCTTTGCCTTCTCTTGTCCATTCTGAAAAAAAACAATACGGGTTAAAACACAAACCATGTATTTATAATTCTGTCCAAACCCAGTGACTGCACCTGTTTCTGAAACACACCCGGTGTTTCATCTTCCTTTGGTTGAAGTCAGTTTTAGCTGCTGGGTTTTTTTCTATTTTGGGACATATTTCCAGTAATGTCTTGGACCCTTGAGTCAAATTGGCCAAGAAGGAATAATTAAAATGGTTTCTTTTCTTCTGGTTTTAGCATTTTTCCCAAGATAGTTTTACTAACAACCCTTGGGTCCATGCTGTGTGCTATCTTTTTCCTCATCTTCCAGCATTTTTGAATTTGTGAACTCAAGCATTGATGGCAGATTGCAAGTTTAGCTCAAAAAAATTAGACCATAGGTGATCAAGATCCATGTCATGCAGCCCACAGCATTCCCCACAGGTCTGGAAATTTGGCAGCCTGGACATTAGTGGCAGAATTAATTGTTGCAGCTCCCAGAGTCCTGGGGTTTAACACCGCTGCTGCTTGTCCAGCTGGAAATTTGGTGGGGGAAGGAGCGGTGGCCACTGCAGCTCCGGGAGCTACAGGAATTAATGCTGCTGCCACCACATTCCAGCCATTGATGCTGTGGCATGCTCTGGATCTGGCCTAAGGGGTCATATGAGTTGGGCCGTCCTGAACTAGACCAGATCAGCGTTAGGAATACAAAATGTCAGGGAAAATGCTTAAATCAGTATCTTTGAAACGAACAAAGTAGTATAAAAAAGTGAGTGAAAACTAGGAGCTGGACTCTACCAAATACTTTATTATTTTAAAAGTGTGGTGGACACTGCAGGAGACCCAAAATTCAGCTGTATACTTGTTCTTTTTTGCCCTTGTTTAAATTTCAATTCACCAGCCCTGTCAAAGAAGCCATGGCTCCCAACCTGGAAATATGGATGTTATATGACCTTTGTGCTCACTGGCAAAGTCTCAGAGCTACCCTGCTCTTGCTACCTTGCAGCAGCCAGGGGGAACTCCAGGCTTCAGCTGCAGCTGCCTGGCTGGCAGAGTGCTCCAGAGTCAGCTCCAGGCTTCAGCTGGTGGGAGCAGTGTGGCCCAGGGCTTGGAGGGCAGCCCCAGCCTGCCAGGAGGCATGGGCAGTGGGTGGCTGTGTTGGGCAGCTGAGGAGCTGGCTGGGCCCCAAGGCTCTTGAAGCTGCTGAGCCATGTAGCTAGGCAGCAGGCAGGAGTGTGGCTCCTGCTGGTTGGGCTGAACACGAGCAATTTACTTCTGTGCATTGCTGCAGAGTGGATTTGTCTATACAAGACACTTTACTGCGCAGTAGTATAGTTTACTATGCAGTAAGTGTGTGCATCTATACACGCACACACTTACTGCACAGTAAACCTTTCTAGTCTGAGCAAATTAGCTATCTGCAAATGCAAGTATCAAATTTACTTGCGATTACTTACTGTGCAGTACTGCTCATGTAGATGCCTGACCAGGAGAAAATCTGCTCCCAGTCAGCTGGCCACCAGGAGTGGGAGATTGTTCCCTGCCCCTGGGAGCTGCCTGCTGCTGTGGCGGGCTCTGCCATCAGAGCCCAGGTAGGGACTATACTACCCTGTCCCAGCAGCAGGAAGCTCTGAGCCCCCTGCTTCGAGATCACTATTGGGGAGTGGGGGTTGGGAGATTCTTATCCCCATCTTTGCCATCACGATCAGGGAGTAGGGGGCTGGGAGATCCTTATTGCTGCTAGATGCTAGCTGCCCCACTGGCAGATTGGGGCAGGGAGCTGTGATGTGCCCTTCCCCTGCAGCTCTTTCCAAATCCTCTGACTGCAGTTGGGGAGCCAGGGCCAGGAGCTCCCTGCTGCCAGGGCGGGGGGACACTGTCCCGACCCTGACAGCAGGCAGCCCCCCAGAGCCAGGGTGCAACGTTCCAGCTCCTGGCCCAGTGCTTTCTGCCAGCCCCTGGGCTAGCACCCAGAGGGAGCATAGAGCTCCCCTGGTGGTGGCAGAGGCGCATTTCAGGGCCCTAGGAAGCAGGAGCAGTTTGTTGCCATTAGCAGTAAATCTGCTCCCACTTCTCTGTACATGTGGATGCCTGCCCAGGAGCATTTTCTCATGAGTAATTTACTCATGAGTAAACTTCACCTGGATCTAATACATCCAGTCAATAACTCGGCAGTAGGACAGTACTTGTATTTGCAAGTACTATTGTGGTCAAAATATAACATAATCTATACATCCTGCTTTTGTAAATTGCTTCTGCATGTTTTCACAATCGCTTCTGCTAAGGCATGTAGGCTACTAATTGATTTACGAGTAGCACTAAAACTTCTGCAGACGGAGCCAGGAACGGGTGCAATAAATAACTCCTTACGAGAGATAAACGAAGAGGGACAGGGAAAACTGTTGATGTAAAGAAATCACACCCTGACCGAAGGATGACCGAGATGGGCTTAGGGACTGCCCCAGGGAGGGGATCTAAGATGTAAATAAGACATGTATGTAAACCGTCATAGAACATGTAACTGCTAGACATACGATGCAAGACGTAATGTTTAGGCTGCCAATAATCACGCGACACGTTGAAATCTATTGTTTATGTTAGCTATAAAAAGGAACCTCGGACACTGTTTGAGGTCGACTCTGATTTGAGCGACTCAGCTCCCTTGTCGATCTGTTTGCAAACAATAAATTTGAAATTGGACCCAGCCTGCGTGTGTGTGACTCTCTCCTAGAGGTGAATTGGAAAAGCCTCCAGGGGCACAAAACTAGCAGTTTGTGCAACAATTTGGCGAGCCAGATGGGACTCCTGCCTGGGCAAAATACATAAATCCAGTCAAGCTTCCCCTGAAGGAGGGAGAGGGTCCTGTGTGTGTGAGACAGTATCCTCTGAAGAAAACCACCCGCGCAGGCTTGAAGCCGCTGATTAAAAAATTCAAACAGTGTGGGTGGTTAATAGAGGGATCATCCCCCGTTAATACCCTGATCCTGGGTGTGCCCAAAGCAGATGGCGCCTCCTTCAGGTTAGTGCAAGACTTGAGAGCT
>NW_005841916.1:2977310-2977564 GCF_000455745.1 Alligator sinensis
ATGGAAACTCCATGCTCCATGGAGACCCCAGAGTTCAGGGCAGGTGGAGCACATGAACAGAACACTAAAAGCTATGTTAACAAAAATCTATATTGAGACTCATTTGAAATGGCCGCAGGCACTCCCACTGGCTTTAACTCGTATTCGTAGCACACCACGTAGAGGGATTAAATTGTCACCTTTTGAATTAATGTTTGGTATGCCTCCCAGAGTCTTGCCAGTGGGGTGGAGGAAACAGGTTACTGTGGATTTGG
>NW_005841916.1:2977611-2978507 GCF_000455745.1 Alligator sinensis
CCTACACAGGTTTGCTGCACCCTTACAGAGCCTCCTGCTTGATGCACCGATCCACAACTTTAAACCAGGCGGCCAAGTCCTGGTACAGAAGTAAAAAAAGGATCCCCTTACAGAAAAGTGGAAAGGACCCTACCAGGTGCTACTGACTACACACACAGCTGTTCGCTTATCAAACAGCGATAAGTGGACCCATTGCTTGAGGGTGAAGCCTTTTCATCAGGACACCAACTCCCAGGGTGTGGTCACTCCGGAAGATGATAACACTCGGAAACAAGAAGCCAACAAGTGGAAAAGTAAACCTGCTGGAGGTTTAAAATTACGATTACAAAGATGTGGACACTAGTCTATCTATTGGGGCTCTTGTCCCTTTTAGGTATATCAAACCCAGGAGTATATCACCCAGACTGTTGTACATGTCCCTTAGACATAAAGCTTAAACCCCTCAGTAAGGCTAGCTACAAAACTTCAAAGTCTACTATAATCAATGCCTCTATGCATACCCTCTCCCAATGCTGCTTGAGTCGAGAAATTATAATAACATATGCACTCCGTGCTGGTCTGACACCGGTGTATATAGAGCCAGAACCAGAACTCTGGTTGGCAGTCCTCAAAGATCGGCCCTCAAGTCTTCAACCTGTCCCACCTGAGCCCACAACCGTTAGTACCCCCATACCTACTTCTGTCTGGAGCCTTAAACGCCCACCTGCAAACCCATAGGTGGAAAATTCATGGGTGGCCCTTCTCAAGAACTCAGCCCGGGCTTTAACTAACCAGAGTTGCCTTTTGTGCGCGCTAACTCCGGTCTCTAGTGATGAGGGGGTCCCTTTCTTGCCAATTCCCCTCAATAGAACAGGTGTAGTCTCAGATTGGGGCTTTAACCGAAATTTTTCCTTACG
>NW_005841916.1:2979001-2979560 GCF_000455745.1 Alligator sinensis
TTTGTGGTTGGAAAAAAGCCCACATATTTGACAAATCGAATTATTAGACTCCAGGCCATAGTAAAAATTGTTACCAATAAAACTGCCGCAGCCCTGCGTCTGATTGGCAACCAGCTCACTCAACTATGTACTACGATACTGCAAAACCGCTTAGCTCTTCACTACTTACTTGCAAGTGAAGGAGGGGCGTGCAGAAAGTTAAATTTATCAAATTATTGTGTTAAAATTGATGATAATGGTGAATTGATAAAGGCCTTAGCGGATGAAATGGAGGAGGTAGCACATGTCCCAGTCCAAACATGGAACGGGTGGAATTTTGATTGGTTTACATCCTGGCTCCCTAATTTTGGATGGTTAAGGGGAGCTTTCTTAGTCTTTTGTCTGCTAATGTCGATACTTTGTTTGCTCCCCTGTATTATACCCTGCATCATGGCCCTTCTGAGACGAACAGTACAGTCAGTCGTCAACCGAGAGATGTTTGTGAATTATCAGAAGTTAGCCATAGCTGACAGCTATTAAAATTAGAGTTAGAAAGCATCTTGAGGGGGGAATTGTGGTA
>NW_005841916.1:2979589-2983435 GCF_000455745.1 Alligator sinensis
TAAATTGCTTCTGCATGTTTTCACAATCGCTTGTGCTAAGGCATGTAGGCTAATGGTGGATTTACGAGTAGCACTAAACTTCTACAGACGGAGTCAGGAACGGATGCAATAAATAACTCCTTACGAGAGATAAGCGAAGAGGGACAGGGAAAACTGTTGATGTAAAGAAATCACACCCTGACCGAAGGATGACCGAGATGGGCTTAGGGACTGCCCCAGGGAGGGGATCTAAGATGTAAATAAGACATGTATGTAAACCGTCATAGAACATGTAACTGCTAGACGTATGATGCAAGACGTAATGTTTAGGCTGCCAATAATCACGCGACACGTTGAAATCTATTGTTTATGTTAGCTATAAAAAGGAACCTCGGACACTGTTTGAGGTTGACTCTGATTTGAACGACTCAGCTCCCTTGTCGATCTGTTTGCAAACAATAAATTTGAAATTGGACCCAGCTGAGTGTGTGTGGCTCTCTCCTAGAGGTGAATTGGAAAAGCCTCCAGGGGCACGAAACTAGCAGTTTGTGCAACACTATCCTGCTGCAGTGTTCATTAGTTTTCTATGATCTAATAGCACTGCATGTGTAGATGTGAGATGTTTACTGCAGAGCTAATTTGTCTACTCCACAGTAAACACCTTGTGTAGAGGCGCCCAGTGAGTTTCATATAATTTCTCCAAAGAATGCACTTGGGTTTCTAGGCAAAATTAAAGAGATTTGTAATAGTGCAGAAAGTTTTTTATAATTTTAATCCCAGCTACTTAACGCCCCACACCTTTACACTCCCTTGTGACAGCAGAGAGCAACTGAGGGTGCTGTTGCTAGAATAGTCCCTGAATTTCAGCTTCTGGGGACATTCTCACCAGAGGGCTTTTCAGTCTGGAATTCATTTTCCCCTTTGGGCTGTTGCCACCTGAGCCTCGGGCCTTCAGGACACTGCATCAGTCTCAGCCCCTTATCTTTCCTTTATTCAAGGTATTTTCCCAGAGCCAACACACACCTCTTATAATGCCACTAATGTTTCCCTAAAAAAAAAATCTGATTTCTTAATAATGCCCAATGGACCTTCTTTATAATTTACATAAATATATTACTGTAACATTTAGGTAAGTATCTCAACACACTAAACTTTTAATGATATCCCTTGTGCAGCCTGTCATAATTACTCATAATTACTGGTTCCTAGTATCCTATGTGCCTTCCATAATTTTTCCCCTGATTATTAAAGCTGGTGAGAACTAATAAACCACAGGACTGGGAACACAGAGAAACTTTAATAATCAAAAATGTTTTTCAAGAGCTCTTGGCACAAAACCACTGGTTAGAGCTTTGTGAATGTTCAAGTGAAGCTGAGTTAATCTATACCAGAGTTCAGTAAAAATCAGTCAATTACTCAAAAGACAGAAGAATTTTGAGAAAATTGTTTTCTCAATAAATACACCAAGCCAGTACTTCCAAATTCAGTTTACGCTTCCAAAGCCAAACATTTAACATCGAGATAACTGACATTATTAATCTTTAAAAAAGAGAATAAGCTGTCCCAATGATGTGTATGCCATGAAGATATTTCAGAGAGACTGCAGTTGCCTCCTATTTTACTCCCTTTCACTTAAAAACTTATTTCTAGGGCTAATGCTGGTAGATAGGACCTTGAAAACAAGAACCAGCAAAAACTGATAGAGCAAGAGTCTGAAACACTAAACTTCAGAATTGTGGATCTGTCCCATTTATCAAAATCAATTGCTTTTGACCAGTGAATGTTACCATTGTTCAGCAATGATACCTGATACTTGTATAATATACCATGTCAGTCTACATTTTGAATTACCATTTTACTGCATCTAGGTGCCCAACATCTTGTTTTCTGTCCCTCTTACCTATCAGGATTGCCTATAGCACTCCCCCTTGCTTTCCTGATTTTTCCATCTGTGCAAAAGGCTTAGCAGCTGCTTAGATACTTCACAGGTATTGCTGTAATGGCTGGCAAAGGATTCTGGGTATGCTTACTTGTTCAACACAGGATGAGCTCTCCCCACCCCAACCCTAGGTAGAGTTCACCCCATTGCTGTGTTTGGACAAAATTGCTGGATCCCAGATGAGTGTGTATGTGCATTTCCCCAAGGGCAAATAGCAGCAGCATATAGTTGTGCCACTGCTACTTGTCCCTGGGGAATGCCTGTGCACACATATTTTGGTGTGTGGCAAGTTGTCCTGGGTGGGGTAGGGGGGCTGGGGCCAGCCCCTGAGCTGGCCCCAGCAGCCTTATCTTGGGTCCTGGAGGCCTCCCGGGGCTCCTGTGGCAGCAATCTGGCAGCAGGGAGCCTGGTTGGCAGCTGGAGCGTGGCTCAGGCTGGCCAAACTCCAGTAAGCAATGTGGGGAACGCCTGCATGTGCAGCATGTGGGGTGCTGTAGATGGGTTGGCAGCACTGCATACTGCATGAGTGTGCTCCTTTGGACACTCTCGTGTGTCCTTTAGAGAGCTGAGACACTGTCCCCTCTGTCAGGTTGACCTGGCTCAGTAGCCCCAAGCCTCTCAACCCATATTTGGTTGGTCACGATCCAACTTGACAGAATTGCTTCCTATGAGTAATAGTCAGCTTACTGTTCAAGGCTGTTCTCATTTGGATGGGATATGCCTCATTCGGATGATGACATGACTATGAATTTCTTTCCAGGGGTGCTTTGTAGTTTTATCTGCACATTTACAAATGTATAACTCTTACAGGAAGAGGAGGGGGGCATTTGAAGCTTCATAAAAGACACCCATTGCTTTCTTCAAGAAAAAAAGGTGGGTTTGCAAAACAAAAAGACTGTTTAATTAAATGACAGTACTGTAAACAAAAAAGCTGGCTGAGCATCATTCTTTGAGTCACCAAATATAATAAAAACTGCCAAGCCACTTATAATTGGGAAACACTTGTTGTGCCCTGGGTTTCAAATGTATTTGATATTATGTTGGGATCTATTGCTACCAGTCAAATCAAAACAATTCCCACCTTGAATAATACAGGCTGACAAAAGTCATGATCTGGTGGCAGATGTACAGGGACAGAAGTTTTGAAGAACTCAGGAGTCAGTGATTCTTAATGCCAAATGATAAAAGGGCAGGAAAGTGATATTTGTTCCAGGACCCAGTATTTTTCATTTGTGAGATGTGCTAGATAAACTTTTTTTTTCATTTGGCTGATTTGTGAGTTACAGACCAAAAAAAAGATTGACAACAAATATACCAGGCAACTCCAAGGAAAGGGAACACATGGATTTAATTTGATTTCCTCTCTTTATCTTTTTTATTAAATCTTGGATTGAAGTAGACTATTTGGGTCCTAGATTGTTTTGAGGCAAGGTTACCTCAGGCTATCCTTCTTGAAGGAAAAATAAGCTTCTAACATCTAAGGGAGCCAGCAGTGATAAAAATGCTACTTATATAGCTGATAAGACTGTTTCATCCATATAGTGAAGTAAAAAAAAAGAAGGTATTATTGCTAATGATTTGGAGCTTCTAAAACAGCAGGAGCTAAAAAAAGCAAAAATACTTCATCTGCTTTCTTCCTCACAGGTTCTATCATTTACCATGATTCAGTGCACATGATACGGTATTAGCATGCAAAAACAGACACTTCAGTGATTCAGAAAGACAATGTCACGGTGAATTTCAGAATGCCTGCTACAACAGAAGAGCCATTAATCTTTTCCTTTTTTCAGTTTTTCTTTCTTTGATTTTTAGTGCTCCTGTTCACCTTCTCTTCCAGTAAAGTAGGACATGATGATACAGAAAAGGGTGAAGTACTCAATGACTTTTTTGCCTTAGTCTTCACAGGTAAGGTCAGCTACCAGGCTGCT
>NW_005841916.1:2983445-2984434 GCF_000455745.1 Alligator sinensis
CAGCTTGGGGAGGAGGGGAGCAGCCATCAGTGGTGAAAGAACAGGTTGGGACTATTTAGAAAAGCTGGATGTGTACAAGTCCATGGGGCTGGACACAATGTACCTGGGGGTGCTAAAGGAGTTGGCCGATGTAATTGTAGAGCTGCTGGCTATTATCTTTGAAAACTTATGGTAATCAGAAAGGTCCCAGATGATTGGAAAAGGGCAAATATAGTGCCCAATTTTAAGAGAAGATGGAAGATCCAGGAAACTACAGATCACTCAGTCTCACCTCAGTCCCTGGCAAAATCATTGAGCAGATCCTCAAAGAATCCATTTCTAAGCACTTGGGGGAGAAAGAGGTGATTAGGACAGTCAGCATGGATTCACCAAGGGCAAGTCATGCCTGACCAACCCAATTCTACTACGGGATGACTGGTTCTGTGGTTGTGGGAAGAGCAGTGAATGTGATATACCTTGACTTTAGCAAGGATTTTGATATGGTCTCCCACAACATTCTTACAAACAAGCTAAGGAAGTACGGGTTGGATGAATGGACTGTAAGGTGGATAGAAAATTGGCTTAATCATTGGACTCAAAGGGGAATAATCAATAGCTTGATGTCTAGCTGGCAGCTGGTGTCAAGTGGAATGCCCCAAGGGTTGGTTCATCCACAAACTTGCTAAGGGTAGACTCCATCACATCTTCCAGGTCATTGATGAAGATATCATACAAAGATGTGATGGAGTGCACCCTCAGCAAGTTTGCAGATGAACTGTGAGGAATAGTAGATATGCTGGAGGATAGGGCTAGGATTTAGAGAGACCTTGACAAATTGGAGGATTGGACCAAAAGAAATCTCATGAAATTCAGTGAGGACAAGTGCCAAGTCCTGCACTGGGGACTGACTGGCTATGAATCATAGATTCATAGATTCATAGATGCTAGGGTCGGAAGGGACCTCAATAGATCATCGAGTCCGACCCCCTGCATAGGCAGGGAAGAGGGCC
>NW_005841916.1:2984756-3048102 GCF_000455745.1 Alligator sinensis
TCTGTTCGTCATGCATCTGCTGATGCACGATAAAGTGCCATTAGCTTTTCTGATGGCTTCGTCACACTGCCGACTCATGTTCACCTTGGAGTCCACTAGGACTCCAAGATCCCTTTCCGCTTCCGTGCCACCAAGCAGGTCATTCCCTAGGCAGTAGGTGTGCTGGACATTTTTCCTCCCTAGGTGCAGCACTTTGCATTTCTCCTTGTTGAATTGCATTCTGTTGTTTTCCACCCACATGTCCAGGTCTGCTTGCAGCTGTTCCCTGCCCTCCGGCTTGTCCACTTCTCCCCACAGTTTTGTGTCATCCGCAGACTTGAACAGAGTACACTTCACTCCCTCGTCCAAGTCGCTGATGAAGATATTGAAGAGTATCGGTCCAAGGACTGAGCCCTGCGGGACCCCACTGCCCACACCCTTCCAGGTCAATACCAACCCATCCACTATGACTGTCTGGGTGCAACCCTCTAGCCAATTCTCCACCCACCGGACTGTGTAGTCGTCCAAGTCACAGCCTTGTAACTTGTTCACCAGTATGGGGTGGGATACCGTATCGAAGGCCTTCCTGAAGTCTAAGTATACGACATCCACCCCTCCTCCTGCGTCCAGGCGTTTTGTAACCTGGTCATAAAAAGAGACTAGATTAGTCAGGCATGATCTACCTGCTAAGCAGCAGTACAGCAGAAAAGGACATTAGGGTTACAGTGGGCAATAAGCTAAATATGAACCAAGTGTGACCTTGTTGCAAAAAAGGCTGACAACATATTGGGCTGCATTCATAGGATTGTCACCAGCAGATCAAGGGAAGTAATTCTTCCCTTCTGTTTGGCCTCCCTCCAGGCCACCCCTGAAGTACTGTGTCCAGTTTTGGGCCTCAAACTATAGAAAAGATGCGGATTAGTTCTTATTATTTGGCACTAGAAACAAGAAGTGTTAAGCATTTATCGGTGAGAAACCTGGTAAATGGAGTTTGTTTGGCTGGCATATGGTTCTCACTAGTTCCCAGCAGGATGAAACGGTGGTTGAACAAAAGTGTAAGCAGTGGAAAAAAGGTAACATTGAGGTGGTAAGTCTGAGAGAGAAAGAGGATGGTAGGGTCACCATGGGTGACAATGTGAAGGAAGCAAAGAGAAGGCAAGATTAGTTTAGTTTTGGGGAGGGTGTGTTTGGAACAGAAGAAGGTTTTATTTGTTGAAGAACTTGTCATACTAGTCTGCTTTTTTACTGGTGGCAATATATGCACTCAATAGGTCCCAGACTTGACTTACTGTAAAAGATGCTTGCAAAATCCTTCAAGTAGCAAATGGCTAGAAAAGCAAATACAGCTGTTGACTCTGGGTGCAGAGAGAAGGACTTGGGTATTACCATATAGATTTTACTGCGTTTGAGAAGATGGTACATCTGTATGCAAAGAGTGGCCGCAGGGGACAGGGCAGCAGAGGAGAATGTAAACAGGAAGAGAAAATGGACAGCTTAGGAGATGAGGAGACAGGTTGAAGGATTGTGAGCTGAGCTATCATCAGAGCAGATGATGCCTCTGCAGTCTTTCTCCCTGCCCTCCAGCAAGATCTTATTTCCTATTTGTACATTCTGGGTCAAAAATGAAGCTATTCTACCATGACATTAAAGAGAAAACTCATAGGCTCCCTTGGTACAAGAAGAAACCCATCTAAACTCCACAGTGTAGTGAGATTTTCACTGCTACTAGATTAGATCAGTTTTGGTAGGGGCATCCTCCCTATGAATACTTAAAAGTTGTTTTAATTAGTTTCTGGAATTAAGAATATCTTTCAGGATGCAAGCACTGTTACAACGAGAGCTGTCAACAAAGGGTGCAGATGCGAGTGACATTTTTTCACGATTAGGCCCCCAAAAGCACTCTACAGCCATGACCTAACACACAAGCACGGCTGCAGAGTGCTTCTAAAATGGGCAATCACATGAAAAATTAACCCTTGTCTAATCAGGTAACCAATTAAGGCACTCTGCTTTAGAGCATTTTAGGGAACTTGTGTTTCCTCCAGGGTTAATTTTTCACGTAGGGGTGGGGCTGGGCTGGTGGAAGTACCCACCCTGCAGAGCTGTCAGTGGAGAGAGAGGAGAGGAGCCAGCAGCAGCGGCTGGGTTGCTATGGCTGGCCTAAGCTGGAAGCGGGTGGTGGAATGGAGCCCCTTGCCTTGCAGCCCCCACTAGCGCTACCCAAGGGGATGGGGCTCTGTTCCACCCTGCCCCCCTGCCCCAGTTCTGCCTGGGCCTCTTGAGAGGAGTAGCAAGAGCTGCTGGGCAAGCCTGGCCAGAACTGGAGTGGGGAGAGGAGTGGAATGGAGTCACTTTGCCTAGGGGTCCAGCCCGTCTCTCCCAAATACTCTAGCTGGGGTAGCTGGCAGGGGCTGCCAGGTGAGAGGGCTCCATTTTATGTCTTCCCCCACCAGCTCAGGCCAGGAAAAGCAGCCTAATAGCTGCTGCTGTTCCCTCTCCCTCTCCACTGACAGCTCCGGAGCTGGTGGGGGGCATAGCTGGGGACAGAGGACGTTCAGCTGCCTCATTGGAGACTGCTGGAGTGCCCCCACCTGCTGGCCAGGGCCAGTGCAGTCAGGCTTGTTCCTTTCCCCCCTGCCCTGCACTGACTCAAAAGGCAAATGTCTGTTAGGTCAGGGGTGGGGGGTCATTCTAACTCATGGCACTTTATATAAAGGAGTTAGAGTGGGGCCCTGAACATCTGTCAGTGCCCAAAGATACCCCAGAGGTGTATGGGATCACTTTATTACATCATCCAGATCCTTAGAGGCAGACTGCATTCCCATCTATGCCTCTCTTCTGACTTTTATGGAGCAATGTTTTCTCTTTCTCCCTGCTTATGGGTGGCATCTTGTTTTCAGGGTCTCATGAGCACCATCTGTATTTTCTTTAGTTGACAATCAAGCACCAGATTATAGATGCATTTATACAGGAGATGGCCTATTAACAAAAGAGAAAAACACAGAAAATGAAAGAAAGCATTTAAGCTTTGCTTGTTTCACTGTGGCTACACACAGCTGTACTACAACAAAAAGACTTAATTACAAAAGCTTAAAAGTTGATAGCTGTAACATAGGAGAATACTGGCAGCCTTTTAGTCCACCCATTTTCCAGTGGGATGGCTGTGAGGAGGAGTGGACAGCCTGTCTGTTTCATTCTTTGTCCTTCCTCATACTGCCTTTTTTCCCCCCAAGAGAAAAGTATTTTTTTCCAGGGGTGATTGGCCCTTACATAATGAAGCACAGTGCACTGTTTCTTCCAATGCACCCTACTTCTATGTCTAAGGATGCTATCCCACAACCCACATTCATCTGGGCAGGTCAGGACACATTCCTTTTCCTCGCTGCTTTAGGAGCTTTTTACTTCTTAGCTGAAGTACAGATCTTACTACAGAATGAGGTAGGAGTTCAGAAGCATAATGCATCCTTGCAGCTTTTCAGAAACTCACAGAGATTTGCCACTTTTGCCAATAAACAGGAACATATGGCTAGAAGTGAGCAATAGCACCCTGCATCTCCAAACTCTGGATTTGGTAAGCCTACACATTTTAAGGAGCTGGTGGGAGGAGGAACTATTTTTTTTAAGTAGAGAAGTGTCCTCAAAGTTACTCTGTATAAAAATATCTACCCTATTGTGGTTGCTTAAATGATGTCTTCATGGCAAATTTCTACAACACACCTTGGAACTTCAGCAGACTTAACTCCCTTTCCCCATGGTATCTCCATCTCTCTTTTCTCTGTTTAATTAAACTTAATCCTTCTTTCCTACAAACACAGAACAATTGCAAGAACATTCCTATGTAGATAGTGGGAACACTAGTGAGATTGTGACCAACATAATGAAGTCCTAAGCATGGTGCAAGAAGCTTGAAAAGGCTGCAGCAGTGATTGTTGCTCTAAATGACACTGCCAGCTCCATCACATGTTGTCCATGGGCATGAATGTTGCATGCCTCCTGAGGCTGGGGGGACATGGTGATCGCCCTCAGGTGGCAGCAGTGGTGGTACGGCAAGTGGGGAGCTCCTGCAGGTGGCCGTGGTGGTGTTGGCAGTGGGGAGGTGTGGCAAGTTCCGACTGGTGATCGGCTACCACCCACAGACACTGCCAGCAGCGGCGGCCAGAGGTGATCAGTGACCGCCTGCAAACACCACTGGTGGTGTTGGCAGCAACGGGGGGGTGGAGGTGAGTGGCAACCATCTGCAGGCACTGCCAACAGAGGCAGTGGTGGCCAGTGGCAATCAGCAACTGCCCGCAGGGGGCGGGGGGTGGCAAGCAGTGACCGCCCACAGGCGCTGCCGGCAGCAGCAGCCAATCTCAGGGGGGGCATGTGCAACCGGATGCATCCCCTATACGTCACCAATGTCCATGGGAAATTAGGACCTGAGGATATAAGCACTTGAAAAATGAAGCTCTCATGGGGGGACTGTAAAATCCCAATGCAGTCATGTTCCTAGGGTGTAGTACCCCCAGTCATGCTGTTTGGAAAGTTGTTTAAATAAAGGTGTTGCTTTAAAAAAATCATGAATGGCATTTCAGGGCTTTGGCAACACTAGGTTTTATGGATGAACCTTCATCCATCTGAAGGTTGCCCTTTGAGTTTGATAAGTTCTCTGATATTTTTACCACCTTGGGAAACTGGCTTTGGCCAAGATTTCAGATCTGAAGAAGGCTCATCCACAGTTTAACACTGAAATGAGATGTCTTGGACAATGAATTTTGAGATTCAAAAAAAGATAAAAAAAGAATTAGAATTAGAATAAAAGAATCAAAGTATCTGCATGGACCCTAACTCAAGCCTTGACTTAGTTATGGTTTATTTGGCTTTACCTTTTACTTTTATTGTTTTCCCCCTCTCTCTCTCGTATTTTCTGTGCCTGTTATCTCTGTTTTGTACCCCGGGCCACTGATTGAAGATGCAGAACTGCTTGTTGTGTCTCAAGTTAGTAGCCTGAAGGTTAGGGTTTTATGCTTTGTGGTTGTTTGACAGAGTTAGCTGCATAGGTTTAGTAACAGGTTTGACAAGGATTTACTTTGGATGGTTTGCATAGGGATGATCCTGCCTCAGGCAGGGAGTTGGACTAGATGACCTGTATAGGTCCCTTGTATCCCTACTTCTCTGTGATTCTTCTGGATGCCCAACTAGAACCATTGTCAACATATTGTATCTTTTATCTGCATCTGGCATGATGAATACAACCTTTTTCCCTCTGTAGCCGACCTTGCAGTATTCTTTCATGCCTTTCTCATTTCCAAAATATGTGACTGCAGCATGCTTTACAAGGGGCTTCATTTTGAGACCATCTGGAAATAAAATACTAAATTCAGTATCCTCCAAGTCAAATGGGACTTCTTACTGGGAGCACATTAAAGTAGGGGTGCACCAATAGAGATTTTGGGGCCGATACCGATAGCCGATTTTTAAGGAGGTGTATCGGCCGATACCAATCCGATTTCCCATACAGCTGCATGCAGCTGGTAAGTCTGATGTGGTGGAAGGGGAAGGGGGAGGGAAGGGTCTGGGGGGGCAGATCAAGGCCCCTGCGGTGAGGGAGGGAGTGGGGTGGGGGCTGGGGCAGGCACTGTGGCTCGTTCGAGGGGGCGCAGGTAGAGGGGCAGCTCTCGCTCCTGCATGCACCCTGGGAGGGCACCGGGGGGTGTGTGCCCCAGATCTGCATGGGCTGTGGTTGGGGTGGGCTGCAGATTGGGGCTGGGGCCAGGGCGACGCCATGCAGGGAGCAGTGGCAGCACTGGGAAGTAGCTACAGGGGAGGGCTGCAGCAACCCCCAAAAAATCACTTTAGCCGCCCCATAGTCCCCCTCCCAATGCCGCTGCCACCTGGCCCACACAGATCCAGGGGCACATGTACCCCCCCATGCCCTCCCGGATGAGTGGCGGGAGCAGTGGTGGGAGCTGCTGGATGAGCGGATGAGTTGCTAAACGAGCTGCCCTCAGTAGCGGGAGCTGATCCCTCTCCCTTCCTGTGCCCCCCTGACGAGCCACAGCTCCATCCCACAACCCCCCTGCCCTGGCTGGGCCGTGCCTGCCCCAGCCCCAACCCCACACCCTCCTCACCGCAGTGGCCTTGATCTGCGCCCCCATGCCTCTCCCCTTCCACCACAACAGACTTACCAGCTACACACAGCTCTCCATGCTGCCGGCTGTGCTCCGCACTGCCTATGTGCTGCATTGTGGCTGCGCACATGCACAGGCCATTTGTTGGCCAAATATTTAGCCACATCAGGCCAATTTCCAATACAGACAATTTTCTTTATATCAGTGCTGATGTGATATTGGACTGATGTATCGGTGCACCTCTACATTAAACTTGTACTTCATAATTTTCATAGGTTAACTACTGGCTTCCAAGTGGCTTACAGTGCTCTATTTGACCTGTTAAAGCCCCAAATAGTTTGGGATCTGTCTCCCTCTGTTCCTACCCACCCCCCTTAAATATATGCTACTTCCATAGTTGTGATTGCTGAAGTTGCGTAACCAAGACTGTCTAGAATTTCAGTGGGAGTGGATGATTGCATGGCATTTTCAAAGGATTCTGCATGGTATGCAAAGTCTATCTTCCCCGCCAGGCTTGGTAGAGAGAGAGTTGAAGATCAGAAGATATTAATGTTGTACTTGGGGTCACTCTAAGTGCTTAGTTGGCCAATAAGATTATGACGACATTTGGTACAGAAAGATTTATATTAACATTTACTGAATATGGCACATGTAAGTTTTCACTTTTAAGATTTGCAGAACCTGTCACAGCTCTATATAGTGATTTAATTAGAAATTTAAAAACATTTTAACTAATAAATAAGTCTGGCTTTATTTGAGATCTTTGAATCTAATAGCATTTATTGGGACAGTCAGTGATGAAGGGAAAGATGTTGTTCAAGGCAGAAGCAAGCAGAAACTTTATCCTTAGAGATATAAGATTAAGCATTTGGTGAAAGAGGGGGAAAAAATTCTCGGAGATACCGAAACAAGCTGAGATAGGTAGACCTTACCATACTTGGTAGACCTTATTTTATAAGAAAGTATAGTACATACATATACACCTAATTAAAAGTTACATGAACAGAACAGAAAATTCAGAGTTAAAACCCAACACTGAGAAACAATTATGTCATAAAATACAGAAATAGAATGGATCTCCACATTGACTTCTAATCACTGCAATTCCTGCAGGGAAGATGCAGGAAAACATCTCTTAGTACATTTCCAAATTTTTGTGTGTATAAATAAACACTGGACCCAGAAGATGTGAAGAGAAATTGTAATTGCCACTTCTGGGACTCTGTGGGACCCTGGAGCTTGAGAAACTCCAGGGAATTGTGTCCCAAGTTCAGGGTACTTATTAGAAATACTCCACTGTCAGCTGAAAGGGAATCTCTTGGAGTTGGAGAAGAAACTGGGCCCTGGCTCCAAAGAACCTAAGTTTGGGCAGATTTTGAAATAAATATTGTCTTTCTACCTTCCTTGATCTCCCAGTTGATAGATTTAACCATCAGGAGAAGCTGAGCTTCTGAGAGGCTTCCTCATGGTTTGTGACCACCCTGAATCGCTGAACACCTGGCCCTGAACGTGCAATTAATTTCCACTGAATCTTTCAAACTGGAACCAGGTAAAATCAGGGAAATTCTTGCTATTCTGACTCTTTATTTTAGCATCTTAAATCACATGGTAAAACCATTTAGTTTCAAAAGGTGACTTCTGACTGTTTTCCAAGTCTTCATGTAATGACTGCTGAATGAAAGTAACAGTAGAACGTAAGCAGATGTCAGTCCATTTGAAAATTACTTCAAAAGTTGGTACAAGGTATTTTTGAAGATTAAACCCCTAACTCCACCTGATAAACCATTTGTACCATTGATAGAAATGAGAAAATTCCAAAGGAGCACTGAAATTAGCAAGAAGGAAGCATATGGTTTTACTGCTCAGAAATGTGAAAGATCCTGTTTAGGGAAAAATTTGCTTGTGTGTTTTTGGCTAACTATAAAATAATCCTGCTGTAATTCTCCCTCTCCACTAAAATTTGCAGTGATATAGACAGAAATACTATTTATCCCTAATGAGATTCATGTCACTCAAACATAGCCGGAGTCTGGTAAATAAGTCACATTTTCAATGTATTGTTTTTTACTGACAGGCTAACATTTAGAGATCATAATATTACTATTGACATATCACCCCAATAGGACTGAGAAATCATTATATGTACGGCTGGGCAGCACATAAAAGTCAAATTAATGTTTTCAATGGGACTGATTCATCCCACTGGTCAGGTATTAAAGAAAAGGAAATTGAATTTTCTCCCTGACCGTTGTCTGCTGACTTCAGCCATCTCTTTCTTGGAACAATGAACGAAAGAATTGCACGACTTGCTTTCTTACAGGGTCCTTTTCTCTAAAGACGGTGTCGGCAGGATACAAATGGGAAAGGAGGAATTAGTTGTTCTTTTGTAGACACCATGATCTGTTCCGGGGAGTAATCAATACTGTACTTAGGGTATAGTACTGTCATGGAAGTGACTCGGTAGGGTAAATTACACTGTGCTGAGCTCCATGTTGCCATGGCTGGACAGCCACTGCTACCCGTACTAAGTTAAAACCAGCTTATGAAACCCTACACTGCCCTACAGTAGCTTCTGCATCTGCAGTGTAGACTGTAAAATCTTTAGGTCAGAGACTCTTTTTGTTCTGTGTCTGTGATGCCTAGCACAATGGGACCCAATAACTTACAGGAGTCTTTAGGAACTACTGTAAAATAATAAAAATAAAGATAGATTATTATTATTGTTGTTGCTGCTGATTTTAGTATCATTATGGTTATTATTATTAACAACAACTTCATTCTCTAGGGAGTGATAGGAATAGGTTCAATGTACTAGCTAGATGGGCGCTGAGAATCTGTGTGCACGGAGTTTTGCATGTACGGATTTGGTTTATACAGCACTGCAAGGCCTGCTGACAGGCTATATATTATGGCATGGTACCCTGTTGTTCTTGCTGCTAAGTCAGAAGAGGTGACCAAAATAGGAGGTGGGATTTTCAGTATGTTATAAAGTCCTCCCTCTCTCACCAGTGAGGAGAAAACTGATTTTCATCACTCACAATCACTTTATTCATCTGGAATTTTTGAATTGGTGACCATTACTTTGTCTTTATTGCCAAAAATTTGTACTTTTACACTGAGATACCAGAGTGGAGACAAAACACAGGTAGGCTTTATCTCAGTGTACTCGTAAAAAACAACACAGTGCTCCCTTCCAGGAGTTGATTTCAGCTGCCTGTGACAGCAAAAGTGTCTTGTCCCTTGCCTCTACTCGGATTTTACACTCAGATAGCTATTCTGGTTGAAAAACGCACCTTTTCTGCAGTGACAACAAAGCCAATAAGAACAACTCTCATGCTTTTAAACACTCATTCAGGTTAGTCGGCAGTTGTAACCTTTTCAGTTTCTCTTCCTCACTTGCTGCTTTAGGCAGATGATGCCAAGTTAAAGAATAGCTTTCTTTCTTCTGTTTTTCTCTTTCTCTTTGAAAGGCATGGAATGGCTTTGTCCTTTTTCAACAAAGGAAGGTAACTTGAAAAACACTTCCTTTTAAAAGGATTTGACATTGTCCTGAGGGGAGACAGTGAAGAAGGATTTCTACTGGGGAGAATCAAAGGTAGGATTTTCAAAGTATGAACCAATGGTGCTCAACCTCTGGCTATGTCATCCTAGCATCATGGTGATTAACAACATCGCCACCCCCCTCCCCCCCCACCCCTGCCACATTTCTGGGTTTGTGGGGAGCCCCAGATCCAGGTGATATGGTCCTACACAGCATAGTGATGTAATATGGTCCTACACACCAGATCATGCTGGCATGAAGACTTTCTGCACCTGGATCCAGCGTGTGGGGTTAGGCCAGTGTGCAGGGTCACCTCAAGGCTGGACCCCATGCAAGGGGTCAAGTTAGCTTATGGGGTTACACTGTGGCCAGATTTGGTGCATGGAGTCCAGCCGCTGTGTCGGGTTGTGGCACAGCTGTATCCAGAGCACAGGTTACACCACTACTGGATTCAGAGAGTGGGGTCAGTCATGCCAGCACACCAGATTGAATGCATGGACAACCCTGTGCTGCATCAGTTCCACCAACTGGCCCTACACTTTTCATTTGGCCCGTGAAACCAGAGGGGTCAAGTACCACTGCTCTTGACTGCTTTTCAGTCTGCTTATGGAGCCACTTTGAGGTGGATTCCAAGTGATCTTGCTTGGTATTTCTAATCCTACTTGCTGTCTAGCTAGGTTCTCATACTGCATCCATCACTGCGGTATCAGAACACCATTAAGTCAGTGAATACATTCCTTAACATGCAAGCATATTTATTTCACTACTGATACAGCCTGTCTCAATGTTCCAACATTTGCATTACTTATATATGGAGAAAAAAGTAGGAACTTTAAATTGTATATGTGGGATCAACACATCATGTTATCAGGGAACAGACACCTACAGGGTAGAAACTTCACTGACAAGAAACAATGAATGTCTGCCTTAGATTTCCACTATAAATATCTTGAATAATTGGGACTTTGTTTGTTTAATGCTACAGGACAGAAAACAGATTTTCAGACAGTTCTGCCTGTCAAACACCAACTAGTCTGCAGATGGCAGAAAGGAAACAATCTGATTAATGGCTAGTCATGCATCTCTGCTGCAGATGGGTTTGCTACAACTAATATGGTCAATTAAGGTGAAATGCCTATGGTTAGTCTTTATAGAAAGTACAATATTAGTACATTGCAATCATGAGTGACTCAGGGAAACTATTTTCACATGTGGTTTCAAATTAAACTCCTAGATTCATATTTGGCCACCTAGATAGAAATAGCCTGATTTCCAAAGGTGTCTTCAGCTCCTTCAGATGTCAACTGGAGTGGTGTGTGTCTGCTGCTTCTATAAGTCAGGCCATAGATTCAGGAATCTAACTTTACACACCCTGACTTGAAATGTCTGGCTTCTGCACACTAATCATTTTATGTGGCTAGAAGGATCCGAGCTGAGCACTGAAAAAATCTTCATTAAAACCAATTTATTTTCAGGCAGCTCAGGGTATCTGTGGGCTCCTGTCTGTGGAAGAACAACAACGCTCAGTGGCCAGGATAGGATGACTACCCATAAAAGAGATTCATGCCTGGTGACTGTGGTTTGCCAATAATAATGTTTGCCCACACTCTTATTTTGACAGATAACACACAGTGAACAAATGGCAAAGGGCAACTGCACCAGGATGACAGAATTTCTTCTCTTAGGATTTACGGATGACCCAGAGTTGCAGCCTATCCTGTTCGTGGTGCTTTCTATGATCTACTGCATAACCTTAGTGGGGAATCTCAGCATGGTGGTGTTAATTTGGATCGATTCTCGCCTTCACTCCCCAATGTACTTTTTCCTCGGTAACTTATCCCTCATGGACACCTGCTGTTCCTCCTCCATCATCCCCAAGATGTTGCTCAATTTTGTAGCAGGAAAGAAAGGCATTTCTTTCTCTGGATGCATAACACAGTTGTTCTGCTTTGGTGTTTCTGCCACTGTAGAGTGCTTCCTTCTTGCAGTAATGGCATATGACCGATACATTGCGATATGTAACCCTTTGCTTTATAGAGCTGTTATATCTACCAGGGTCTGTATGCAGTTAGTGATTGCATCATATATTGGTGGCTTCTTCCATGGCATTTTGCATATGATTGGTATACTTAGATTATCTTTCTACAGGTCCAATGTAATTAGTCATTTCTTTTGTGACCTCCCACCACTGTTACAACTCTCCTGCACTGACACTTTTGTAAATGAACTGATAATTTTTATAGTCTCTGGCCCAATTCAGATCTTCACTTTTCTGATTGTCTTGCTGTCTTATGTTTACATCCTGTCCACCATTTTGCAAATGAATTCAGCAGAGGGGAGACGCAAAGCCTTCTCCACCTGCACCTCCCACCTGCTCTCTGTCTCCTTATTCTATGGTTCACTGTTTGTGTACATACAACCACATTCCAGCTACTCCCTGGATCACAATATGTTGGACTCTTTGTGCTATACGATCTTCATTCCCATGCTGAATCCTTTGATTTACAGCTTGAGAAACAAAGAGGTGAAAGAGGCCATGAGAAAAGCAATAGAGAGAGAAATATTTTTCCAGTGAAAAAAAAAATCAAAGTTATTTTTTAAGCTTTCTTCTTAATTGGAATGTTTCACACACCATTGTTATCACCTCCGATTTTTTGCCTGATGTTCAAAGCTGTTTGATAGCAGCGTGAAACTCACATGATATAAACAGGAACGCTAGATTTCTAAGCCATATCACAGTGTTTCAGGGTGTGATGTTCTCTGAAACAAAGATGAAAACATTCCCATGCATCTTAAATGCAAAGGCACACGCATAAAAACAAGCCCCATCAGCAGTATGTGAAGTGCTTGCAGAAGGCTGACAGGGTCTGAGGATTGTTATTGCCAGGAAAGGTCTGTGCTGCAAGTGTGCATTTGTGACCTTGGGTATGGGAAATCGTGCAAACGGATACTGAGAATGGGATGGTTGCATTTTTGGCCACGTTTCTTCAGGAGTGGTGAAGCCCTGAAGGTGGGACACAATTTGTTCCAAATCAGCATTAACATCATCTTAACCCCACGCTGCATCTTCCTGCATTTTGTGTATTTTATTTCAATTTGGAAGACAGTTTTAAGAACATTCCACTCAGTCCTTGTGCTAGATGACTTTGATACATGGGTTTAGCTACACATAGCTCACTGAGAAGGAAGCAAATCTCCCACCGACCGCTCAAAAATTATTTTACCCTCTCTTAGACTGCCTGTCTGCATGAAGCAAGGCACCTGGAGTAGGGATCTCCCGCAAAAGCGGCCGACTAGATAAAATCGCACACAAAGATCCTGGGCACAGACTGATCATGTTGTAAGCATATTTCTTTTTTTGACTCTTTGTGAACTTTTTAGAAGTGTTCTTCTTTAATCTGTTCACCTCCTTTAAGCGTCTTCTCTTCTTTTTATCACTTTCTGGATCTTTTTCTTGCATTTGGTTACTTTGAGACATTTTTAACATTGCAAAGTCCCAAGATACTAGATTTTAAAACCGTGACAACCTGATATCCAAAAAGCCTATATTAAACTGCCTACAGTCTTCTACCTGGAGTTTCTCTGCTGCTGGGAATCTCAAACTGGTGCAGAACCATGGATGCTACTACATCTTCTTCACCACAGTCCCCAGTGCCTGGCATGTGGAAGAGTGGAAAATAGACTGGGCCAGATGTGACACACACTCCAGGTACCACCAAGTGGCATGCGGTTTTTCAGAACAACCTGGCCTGTTTCAGCACACCTTTTGTGTGTGTTAGAAGGATTTCAAAATCTGTTCTCATGGGGGTGAGGGGGTTACAAATAGTCAGTGGGCTTCTAAAGAGATGAAAATGCCCTAAAACATCTCAATGGCCTAAAGATGCATTGAAATGGTCAAAAAATAGTAAAAAATATTTTTAAAACAATCAATCGTAATGTATGTATTAATATTACCCAGAGAAAGAGACCCATATAATGTAAAAATAAAATAATTCATAAAGGATGAAACATTATTAAAAAAAACTATACAATTTTCTTCCCTATTATAAGAGGGTCTAAAAAATCCTTTAAGAATATTTCAGAAGTAATTAAAGAGGGTTAAATGTAATAAATAGTGTAAATAAATAAAAAAGGGGATAAAAACAATATCCAGTTGATTTCAGAAATATGCCCCACAGATGTCCTAAACTGTATAGAAACATTGTTCAAAACAATGCCCAAGAAGTGCTTCAAAAGAATGAGGGATGCAAAATTTGTCCAGAGGTCTTGTAAAAAAGAAGAAAAAGCATTTACAAATGTAAAAGTAATGTCCACAATAACCTCAGACAGGTCCTCAGAAGTGCCTTTAAAAGGTAAAAATATAGATATATTGTTAATGTATATACAAGGCCCATGATTTTCCATAAAGCATGAAAATAGCTTCAGTTTCTATACAAATATTGTTAGAAAACTTCACAAAGGATTCAAAAGGTACATCCAATGTGCCCAGAAAGTATCCAGAGAAGTGCAAGAGAGTAGAAAGTATCAAAGGTCCTGATCTGCCAGACAGTTAACTATAATTACGTTTATGCAAATAATGAGACTAATCCTGTTGAAGTCCTGTTGCTCTAATATAGGGGCCAGCAGGCTAGATACAGATTTGCCTTGCAGATGCCTCTATTTTGGTTTCAGCACACCTAACAATACACCGACATCATAATGTCAGTGAGGAGTTCCAGGCCTCCAAGGCGTGATGCAAACCGTGTCGATACACTGAGCAGGGTGGCACCTAGAGCTAGCTGGTAGAAGACATTAGGCATCTGGGTGCACCTGACCCTCTGCAGAGCTCAGGTACCTCGCACCAGTGAATATTATGCAGAAGTTCATTTGAGATTCAGAGGCCCCAGAGGGTGGGTGCCTGAGTGACTGGTGGCAGTGGTGCTAGTGCTCCCCTATATATAATAAACCAAGTGATTAATTAGACCACTCCCCCAGGAAGTGGGAGACCTAGGTTCTAGGCTTTCTTCTGCCTGAGGGCGTTTATACTCAGCTCTTGCCACCTGAAGAATGCCCTTACTACCAAGTTATGGACTAGGGAGGGGGGAGGACACGTTTCTCCCCTTGGCACTGAAGAACCTAAGCCAATAAGCAGCCAAGAATGCAGAAGTCATGGAGCCCAGAAAGAGAAGCAAGAGGAAGCCTGACTAGTCCCTGCTCTGAGTCTCTGCTCCCATCATTGTTTATGTACTTCACCTTAGACAGTCATTGGTTGAAAAAAGAAATAACCTTGGAAACAGGGACACTACCCAGGTCTCCCCCTTCCCATGCAAGTGTCCTAATCACTAGGCTTCGGGCTTAGGCTCCATCTTACAGGCTGATCTGGACAGGTTTGCAAGGTGGGCGGATCAAAACCTGATGGTGTTCAACACCGAGGAATGTAAGTTGCTCCACCTGGGGAGAAACAACCCACAACATGCTTGGCAGTGCTACACTTACTAGCACCACAACAAAAGGAGACCTGGGGGTCTTGATAGACCATAGCAGGGGAGGGCAATTATTTCAGGTGGAGGGCTGCTTACCAAATTTTGGCAAGCTGCTGAGGGCCTCATGGATAGCCCCACCCCTTCACAGATGCCCTGCTCCCTGGTCACCATCTTGTGATTGGAAGTCCCACCCCTGACCTTTGCCATCAGAAGCCCCTCCCCTTGCCCCCAGAAGTACTCCTTTCAGTAAAGCATTTTGCCATCTCAGAACCAGAAAAATACCAAATTATATTCTAAAAATCTAACATCTAAAACATTCATTAATTTGATTAAAAAATATATTTTTGTCCTTGCTTACATGTGTTTGTGTAGCGTAAATAGAGGGGATTGCACAATAGCTTAAAATGAAGTCTGACTTTTGTATACTGGAGGGGGGTAGGTGGGTATAGGTTTGTGGGGGCTGTGCGTGTGTGGGTATTTGGAGTGTGGGGGAGGGTGTGGGTGAGTCTGTCGGGGTAGATAGGTGTGGAAGGTCTGGGTGTGGGGTGAGGGAGCATGTGGGTGTGTGTGTATATATGTGGCGTGTGGGTGGGTATGAGATTTCTGGGGGCTGTGTGTGGGGGGAGGGTGGCTGGAGTGTGTAGGGTGTGTGGGTGTGGGGGTCTGCGTGTATGGTAGTGCGAGGGGGTGTGTGGGTGCATGTGGGACTCACCCTAACACACACAGTCCCTCCCTCATCGAGGGAGCTCTAGTTAAAGCATCTCCACTGCCATTTTTAAGGATAGGGGTGTTGATACATAGGACGCTGGATATACAAGATGCTGATACACATGACGCTGCCACTTTTAAGCATGGGGGTGTTGATACACAAGACGCTGGAGTCTACTGGAGCATGGTAATTACCATGCTCCAGCAGACTTGATTAATCATGTTATTACAGCATCTCACTGCTTGTGTATAGGTCAAATGTAGGTGTCTAATGAATACAGATGCCAAAGTGGCTTGGTGCTACTAGAGTGGGGTTAATCTGAATCATTTTCTGTAACTTTTTGGACCTAATTTCTACCTAAGTCCTGCTTAGGCACCTCATTTACCAAATTGGACGTGGCCCTAATGCACTTGTGCCCTAAAAGGAGTAAAACCAATATCCAAAAAGCCTTTAAAGGGTGCCTTAAAATTATCCCAAGCAATAGTTTGTATTTTCTGTTTCTGGAGGGAAATGAAGGTCTCACCAAACATTTTAAGAGCAAGAGTGCACTTACTTATATCCCCTTCCTCAGCAAAGACTATGAATGAGTTATAAGTGTTCTGAGTCTCTGTCTCCAGTGCATAATTTAAAGAGCTGAACTATATTTTACCACTCCTCATGAGAGACTTTGTTTCCATTCAGAATCCAGTAGAAGGGCTCATTCAGCTGGATGTCTTGCAGAAGACTGAATTACTGTATTTACTAGTCATATTGGTACAGGAAACCCAGAAGTTCCTGGTTAGAACCTGGTTAGGGCTGACTGCTGCACTGGCACTTACCACCATGAGTGAAATCACATGCTGTAGTGGTTCAGCTTTCCTAAGGCCCTTTCCTTTCCTTTTCATTACTGTTTCTTCTCTTCTCCCCAGGCTCTTCTTCTATTCCCCCACACTGACACCTGTCAGCAGCAAATGCCTTCCTCCACTTACACTGCTTTGTGTTTCTCCTGTTTTATGGAAGGAAGGCTTTTCTCCATCTTTATGTTGGAGATCACCTGCCCCAAATGGTCTCCTTTCCTATTCTCTGAAGCTTTCCTTTCCCTTCTCATGCATCCACAGTCCTATTTATAAAGTAATTTGCTCCCTTTTTTCAGCTTGTTCCGATTCTTAGACATATTTAAACACTCTGGTTGTGAATCAGTATAAAAAAGTTGAATAGCTTAGCTCAGTGCTAGCCTCAGCAGGATGCGTTAAGGATATTATCATCAGCCTCCCACTGGCCACGAGGAGACAGAAACTGGCTGAATCAGAGCCTGCTTTCTCTTCTCCCCCAGACCTTTTTTAGGTGTGAGCTGTAAGCCAGGTTACATACAAGCACTTGGTTTTGGGAACAAAAACACAGCCAGTGCCCTGTTTTGAGTCTTGTGCTTCCATCGTGTGGTTATGTGTAGTTATTACAACTTATTCAAAAATCACCATTTCATGCTTTGTAGAAACCACCCCCACTTGAGCTTGTAACTCAAAGAGCAAGTTGCCTGTAAGACACAATAGACTTCCCCCATCTCCACCATCCTGAGAAGGCCATACGTGCCATCATGGGGTGCGTCCAGACAAGTATGCACATGCCTCTTGCAGCGTCTCAAATTCCTTCAGTGGCCAAATCTCCAAATCTGAATCGAATCAGGAGACCCTTTAATCTCTCCAAATCAAATCGGAACTCTCCAAATTGATTCGGAGAGATTTGGAAAGATTTGGAGATTTGGATATAGACACAGTTTTAAATGTTTTTTCTACATACCTCCAGGTAGCAGGCAGCTCGTGAATGCTGCAATGCTGGGTGTGTGGAGTGTCCCACAGAAGCACGGGGGCGCTCCTCAGTGTGCTTGGCAGCAGACCTGGAAGTGGACCAGAAGCACTTCCAGTCCACTTCCGGGTCTGCTGGGGAACATGCAGGGGCCCCCCCATGCCCTCATGGCTCAGCGACTCATGCCTCCTGGGTCCGGGGGGGCACCCAGAGTCCCCATGGCTGATTGCCAAGGCTGGGGGGGGTGCGGGGGGGGGGGGCCCAGGGGGCCGGGGGGGGGGGGGGGGGGGCCCCAGTGGGCCCGGAAGTGGCCCGGAAGTACTTCTGGTCCACTTCCAAGTTTGCCGCCGAGCAGGTGGAGGGGCCCCCTGAACTCCTGTGGGATGCTCCATGCACCCCAGCATTGCAGCATTTATGACTCGTGCTGGTACCTCAAGGTATGTAGAAAAAACTTTTAAAGCTGTGTCGATGTCTGAATCAACATTGAATCTTCAGATTTGGATTTGGCTGAATCAAACTGGGGACAGTGATCCGAATAAACAAATTGAATCACTGTCCTTGATTTGGGCTGAATCTGAATCCGAATCTAATAGAGCCCGTTTCACAGACCCCTAATAGTGGGTGCATCTACATGTTCATTAATGCACATTTAGTTTAGTACTTGCTTAATGAAACACTAACTAAATGCACAGTAACCACAGTTACTGCGCAGTAGTGCTGGCACACACTTTTTTTGTGACGCTTACTTCACAGTAGCCTAATAACACTGTGCGGCAGTGTATTAGTATGGTTTTTGACCAACACACTACTGCGCAGTGTTATGAGGCTACTGCGCTGTAAGCGTCTTGTGTAGATGTGCCCAATAAGTTGCAGTCCTTTCTCCAAAGAACTTACATGTCTAGCTCTTCCTTGTTTTTTGTTAGGCTCCATCTGTCTTTTGTTCTTTGATGACTTTTTGTCTCTAACACTTCATCTTCTGAAACAAACTGCATACATGTAGTTTCAGTTTTATTTATACTATGGAGCTCTTGGTACACTCAAAAGTAGTTAAATAGCATATTTAGAAGTATTAAGAAGTATAATATATGTGTGTTCTTCTGGAATGTTAAAAGAGAAAGGTTGGCTAAATCTGAACTGTACAAAGCAAGATAGATGCGGGGATGGGGCCTGCTGGACTTGGGATTGTTTTTCTATGGAAATTATGTAAGCATGGTATGCAAAAGGATAATGGAAGGAGAGGGGGAAAGGAGTGCATATCACCTGATTTCACACAGCTGCAATTTTGTGGAAATGGGAAGTGTATCAGACCTCATTGAAGAGTCTGTGGGTGTGGCAACTGCTAATCCATTACATCAGGCAGAAAGTTTTGTGCAGAGGTATAAAATAGGGAAGGTAGGGATGGAGGTCCTGAAGGATCATAAGAAATTGATGAAAGTGGTAAGGGAGAGAGACAAGATGGTGCTGGTGGGAAACTTCACAGAAGATGAAATGAAGAAAGGTGGGAAATGAAGAAGGTGTGGGGAGCAGTGGTGGATAAACAACTAAAAGGGGAACACGCTGACCTAGCCTGGATGGTTGTAAAACATATCTTGCCACTGAGAGCGGTGCAACACAGATGGAACTTGACAAGCTTACCAATTTTGTCAGAATAAGAGAGTGGAAGGGGGAGGTAACTCCCCTGTACTTACCTCAGCTGACCAGAGAACTGAGGCTTGTGTGCTTCCCAGAATGCCATGCTTCCAGAGTGAGTACCCACTCTGGATTGGTCTGGAATGAGCTGCACAAAGTACTTCCGGCCCCGGTAAGGGGAAGCTCCAGGGAGAGTTCAGCATCAAGGAAGCAGAGGTGCCAAAGAACTCCCCTCATGATGTGCATCTGCAGTGAGTGGAGCTGGAGCAGGATGTTGGATAGCAAGTAGAAGGGGCCGGAGGACCTCTGTCAGCAGAGATACTGTGGCTGGAACCTGGAGTGACAAGGTTAGGTTGGGCAGAACCCTTCACCCGCAAGTAGGTAGGAAAGGGGAAAGGGAAGAGCCAATGAGACTAGTCCTCTTGCACAGCAGAACTGCTCTTTGGAAGCTTAGATACAGCGTATGATTTTTCCCCCCTGTTATTTCCTGATTTCTCTGGAGGATTCCTTTTTTCCTCTTTATTTTTGTGTTTGTGCTTACCTCCACTGAAAGCTTATGTTGGTGTTTGGGGTCTGTACCTGAATGGGCCAGATTGACCCCAGAAAAGCTAGCAGGAGGACCAGGATCCAGAACTGTTAGAACTGGGCTTAACTAGCCTGGTCAGGAGAAGATAGTTACACCAGTTGCTAAGTCAGATTCAAGAACTAAGGTGTGGTTAGCTTGGGGTGAAGGGGAGGAAGGAGCCCATTAATTGGCCCAGCCAAGAGCACAAGGTGATTTTTCCACTGAGAACCATCCTCCCAATAATAATCTTAAGAAACATCAAAGACGTGGCAGGCGAGAACAGAACATTGAGGAAAGGCTGACGGAGATAGCTGCTACACCTCCTGGCTCACTAAAAACAGGGAAGACATCAATGCATCGAGGACCAAAGCCTTACAGCACCTATCCTCGACAAATGTGCACAAGGGAAAGGTGCAGGGAAGAAGAAATGGGAGGCGGGGGGGGTGGGGGCATGTGTTTTGGGAGCGTACATATGCAAAAGGGATGTGGGAAAGGGTCCACTGCTTTCTGAATGTCACCAAAATAAACCTGTTGTTAGCACAGGAAATGGTACTATATGGACTCACACCAAAGGGACTAGAGGAAAGATTTATTATGAACTTTATTGGCATATGTCAACCTGGTCTGATTCCATCTCATGGAGGATGGAGCCACATTAATCATATGAGACAGACTGAGAGAGGGGGTGACAGAGGGATTCTGGGTTGTTTGGGGCTCCATTCGGTGATGCTTGCCAGACATTTAAGGTTGGTTAAAAAACAGGACTCACTGGAAATGGGAAAGAAAGGTGCAGCTCAGCTATAGGAGTGAAGAGGAAATCAAAATGTGTTCAGTATAGTGGCTAACTATGACTTGAAAAAGAATCAGTGCTGAGGTGGACTGAGTGCAATGGGCACTACCATTTATTTTATTTAATTTGGTTGTAGTAACCTATCCTTGTGATAGGTTTCCATCTGCATCTCAGCCTTTTTGGCTAAGATCAAATCTAGCTGCACCTGGACCTAGACCGAGGAGTGTGACACCCCCCCCCCCCCCCCCCCCCCCCCACGGACCCCCCCCCCACAACTGCATGAGGACCCTCCTGCAATGGTTCCTGAAGGATGTAATCTGAGCTAAGTACCTGACTTGAGGGTGAAACTGGACCAGGGCAAAGTCTTCAAACTCACTTCAAAGTGGGATGCCAGCAACCATGTCATGCCCCATGGGAGCTTCACATGGTTCATGGACTGGCGCTTCATCCACCATGCCTGCCTTAACTGTCTACTGCTTAGTGGCACTGTTTGATATGGAAACTGCAACAAGAGGTGCTGATGCTGTGGCTCTAAGGCAGAGACACTCCCGCACATGCTATGTGCCTGCAAGCCCCATGCCACAGCATGGCAGCTGCACCACAACACCTTCCAGGACTGACTGGCCAAGGTCATCCTGGCCTGGCCATCATTATGACAGATGAGGATAGCAAGCACATCGTGACAGTAAATGTCACCATCCCCTTCAAGAACCAGTGGTGAGCCTTCTTCAAGGCCCAAAAAAGGAAATGAGAGAAGTACCAGTAGCTGGCAGATGTCCTGAGGAGCCAGAGATATGACGTGAAGGTTGAGGCACTAATTGTTGGGGCACTCAGAGCCTGGGACTCCAGCAATGAGAGCATCCTGTACACTTGCTGCGTATCCCATTGCTACACCAAGCTGATCATAGAATCATAGAAAATTAGGGTTGGAAGGGACCTCAGGAGGTCATCTAGTCTAACCCCTGTTCAAAGCAGGACCATCCCCAACTATCTCAACCCAGTCAAGGCTTTGTCTAGCTGGGTCTTAAAAGCCTCCAAGGATGGAGATTTCACAACCTCTCTGGGTAACCTGTTTCAGTGTTTTACTACCCTCCTAGTGAATAAGTTTTTCCTAATATCTAACCTAAACTTCCCTTGATGCAGTGCCTGATAGTGCCCAACACCATCCGCTGTTCCAGGGACATCTACGTGAAGCACATCATGGAGCAATGCCAGTATGTGGACCCTACCAAACCGCTTACTGGAAGCGATGCAGAGGGGACCACCTGGCTGCCCACTGCTGCTACAACTAAAGGACCCTAAGGACTTCTTAAATTCTGGACTCTTTCCTACACCTATAATTGTATCTTGCATGTACTATTTGTAATTGTGTCTCTGACTGCAAACCATCTCCCTACCCTAATGTGGTATTGTTGTGGGGTCTCCCATCTATACTTTGGTATATAAGTCTTGTGCCCCTTCCCCTCTTCCCACCCCCTTGCTCCTGGGCTTAGTTGGCTGCATGTTTCTTATGTAACTTAGTTGCGCTCACACCTCTACCCCCACCCTCTACTATGAAGCCCCTTGCTTGTGACCTCTGTATTTCCTTATGCCTTGAAGTTTGTCATCTTGAACTTAAACATTTTTGGCACCATGGGGAGGATGTCAGGACTGGCTCTGGCCCTCCAGGTGTGCTGGTGTGGTATTGCAGTACCTTCAGGCCTGGTTCTAGCTCATTTTTGGCACCACGGGGAGGATGACAGGACTGGCTCTGGCCCTCATACCTTAAGGCCTGGTTCCAGTTCCCTGTGGAGGGAACACCCTCCTTTGTTTTTTTAAGGGTCACATACCAAAAACCCCCCAACAAAAATGGTTTTCATTAGTATTTTTGGCACCAGGCAGGGCATTGGATCTTGCTCTGGCCTCTCTGAGTGCCAGCCTGGTATTGTAGTACCTCCAGGCCTGGTGCTCATTCCTTCCTTGGGGGACAACTGCCTGTTTCTTTAAGGGCCGAAAAAAAAAAAGGTTCTTATATGTATAGTTGCCTAATATGGCTCATGTGCTTTATATGCTCAGTTGGTGCGTCTGTATGTGTACCTGACTGCGCAGTTGTTACTGAGCAGTCATTTAGTACTTCTTTTAATACCTTTAGCAAGTACTAAATGATTGCACAGTAACAGCCAAACAACGAGCTACTGCATGGTGGCGTTGGCATCACAGTGTGCCCACTGATGCTACATCACCATAGCAATGAGCTATGTTGCTGTAGCTCATCGCTATGATGACATAGTGTCTTGTGTAGATGCCGCCATTGTTGGCAACTTTTAATTGGCTTAATAGTGGTTTTCAATTACTGAGGATGTGCTGTTTTTCACAACAGTTTAATAATAGACAATGTTTTTAGTGAGGTTTCCTTGTATGTGAAAGTAAGGTGAGGGACTTTTTCCCCACCATGTTGTTTGGGGGGAAAAAGCTTTGTCTTATATTTAAATAAATACTATACTGAGCTTTAAAAAGCTAGTGAGTTAAGGAGAAGGTTGCCTCTTTTTTCAAAAGATGGGTGTACAGATAAAGGTGAAGAAATAGATATCCATTCTAAATGCCTGTTTTTATAGAGGGTTTGGACGGCTAAATTTGGCTGTCCAGTTTGGCAGAATGGTCCTTGCTTTGTTATGCTACCTTAAATTACTCTGGAAGTTATCTGTGGGGGAAGAAAGACAAAGAAAACAGCTACAAAGTGGTGGCTTGTAATGTTGCTTTATGACCACTAGGGATCAGACTTTAGTTAATAAACCTGTCTCAGAATAAAAACAGTTCCAAAGCAAAAAGTCACATATTTTAGTATATTAAATATCCTTTGTGCTAGTCCTGTTTGCAGAAGGTAGAAAGGAGTTTGTAAAGATACAGTACATTTTAATGAATGAACATCTGGCTGCAAAAGTGACTGATGCCTGAGCAAAGTACCAGATATATTCTGAGACCCCTGGGTAGGACTTGCCACCATAACAGGTAGAATATGGGAAGACCATATAGGGGGTGCATACAATTCCTTAATTGTTCTAAATGAACTAAGAGAATTGTTGGTATATTACTGGAAATGGATGGTGAAATGGTTACTTAACTGACAGATACCATATTTAAAAACCTAAAGAAACCCTGATGCAATATGTGGTGCTTCTCACACTAAAGCTTTCTGGCCAGGTCCTCAGAGTCCTGAACTAGATTGCTTCTAGGGAGTCTATTATGTTTCTGCTAAACCACTTTTTGTGTAAACTACTGTGGTTTATGTGTTGTCTCCTGAACTTCTATAGAAGGAGACTTCAGTAGCGTGCAGTCATGCAGAGTTCATTCTTCCTAGTCTCAGCCTTCCAGATAAAATTACAAGGTCAGAAAATGCTGGGAGTTTGAAGATAAATATATGCTTATTCTGGCACTTAAGTATGAGCAACAGTGGATTATAAAACTGGTGCTATGTATACTGGGAAAGGAAAATATCCGCCTGCTATACACATGATACAGCTCTTCCAGCACTCTAGCCAGTTATCGTCCTTTTTATCATTCTGTAGTGTAGGGCCAGTGCTAAAATCATCAGACCCTCATCCACAGAGGCTAGGGCCTGATTCTGCTCCATCAGTATAAAAAAAGAGTCACACCTACGTAAAACAAGCATAAGTGACAATATATCTCTGTCCTACATTCAAATATTTTAGGGTCAGACTGCTCAGTTAGCAAAGCAAATGCATTTAGAATATGAATTTCTGTTTCCTTGCTGATGATGTGAGGTAAGTTTATCAGCTTCTGTTGCACCTGGCTGTAAATGCCTGTAGTCACAGCTCAAGTCAAACAATTCAGTGTTGCTTACTAAAAATTAAATATGGCAGAAGGGAGGTTGCTGCAGGAGTGGCTTATGCAATATTTACTGATTCATTTGGTTGATAGAGTGCCTGTTAGCACTGTAGACAGGTGTGACAGGGGGCCGTCTCCATGGCTAGCCCAACCGCTGGCCCGCCCACCTAACTTGTGTGCCTTTGTAACCAAGTTAAATAGATGTTCCTAGGTGGGAGGCTGCCCATTTAATGCTCAATGCCAAGGGCGTAATACATGGCTCTGTACCACCCCTACACCATGTGCCATGCCTTGTAGATGGCATCACTACATGGCTTCAGCACCACACAGTGCCCCATCCTCACCTTTCACTGGGGAGGCACAAATGTGGCATTTCCTGGAGACTGTCTCACCACAGGCAGCCCCACTGTACCATCCAACCCCAGGAGGGTGTAGTTTTAGGTCATTCCCCAGGACCAGGAACCTCCTCCATCTCCATAGTTCCTACCCTGAACCTCCAGGTGTTTTGGGAGCAGCAGATCTCTGGCTGAGTGATGTTCATCTTTTGGCTCCCTGCAGCAACTCCCCACTCAGCTCCTAGGGCTTGGGCTTATACTGAGGCTGGCCAGCTCTCCTCCAATGCAGAGGCCCTCTTGTGGTCATGGGACCACCTAAGTAGGTCTAACCGCACCCGCCGGCCACTCCACAGCCTGCTCAAGCCTCTTAAAGTGGGAGGGACAACCTGTGCCCTGCTACAATGGGCAACAAGGATGGGGTTTTTTCTGTATAATTTGTAGTGTTGATAACTTCCAAAAGACCAACCAGGAATAGGGCCTGCTGTGCCTCAGCACCTTACAAACATGTGGAAAGAATCAGCTTTTGCCCTGCAGAGAGTGCAGTCTGATTTGAAACAAGGGGTGGAGGACTAAAGTGGTCCTTCTGTGCTCTGGCAAGTTGCCTAGGGGCCCAACAGAACTGCAGCTTCTATGTTGAGGGACGGCCTGGGGCTGCTCTACCTCTGATCTCCTTGAGACATGGGGAGGGAGGAGAAGAAAGAGGCTATCTTCACTCCCATTATGCACGAGCCTTATGGGGAGGAGTAGGAGCAGTAGCACACTCAGCAGCTCTGGAAGGCATTCGGACTTCCTGAGGCCAGATGGTTCCTCCAGGTTCTGCCACTTGTATGGTGGTGAGCTGTATCTATGTAGATAGTGAGGACTCAGATTTGAAATTGTGCCTTGTCTTGTGAGCATTTCCTGTGCTTTATTTTTAATTTTTTCAGTGTATCAAAATTAATTTGAAAATGGGGATCATTGGAAGGAGGCTTGAAAATACACCTATTAGAACAAATGACATCAGAAAGCCTAAGCACAAGTTACAAGGTTCCCAGCACTCCCCTTCTGCTTAACTGCCTGTGTTGTCATCCTGTTGCCCTCTCTTCCTACAATGAACCTTATTTCTAAAGCTCTCCCTTCGAAGCCACTTATGGAGATAAATACACTGGAAATAAAAAGAGAAGCATAAGCTGTACATTGAGACACTGCCAGAGAAGGGCTTTCAGTATTCACTCACCCCACTCACCTCCAAATCATTTTCTTACTCCATTCATTTTATGACTTTTAGAGAATTCCTCAGGGCAAAGGAGTGGAGTGGACTTTTTCCTATAGCTCCACAATCAAAAGAAATGTCTCTTTTCAAAATCTGTTTTCTTTGATATTTACTCGTCTCTAATTTGTTTCTCCCCAAAGCCATTGAGAAACGGTAGAAGAATACGTACTGGAGGAGAAACGCAAACTTGGGAAAATCTCATAAAGAAAGGATGGACAAGGGCAGAAAGATGTCCAGTTTCTGTTATCAAGGGAAAGGGAACAAAAGAATAAACAAAGTAATGGGTTACATTCTGCCTTGATTCACACCACTGGGTTTATTAGAAGTATAATTCAAGGAAGATTTTTGGCTCACCATACAGCCAGAGCTCACCCCAAAACAAGGATTGTTCCTTAACTAAGGGAGGGAAAACTGATGATTTTACTTCAAGAATTGCTAGTGTAGGAGATAAATGAGGGGATTTAGGGATAAAATTAATTCAGCGATTGGTCTTGCTCAGGCTGAGTGACAAAGTAGAGAGAGTCCCCAGTTTAGAGGTCCTGAAAATAGCTTTGCAAAATGCAGAGGATCAGAGAAGTGGGGTTTTTTTACAGCTGTAATGTCTGATTATATGAAAATGTGCCGCTGCTACCACTTGGGAGCCAGCAGAGGCACAGGTATGCTTCCCATGTGTCATGCAGGCTCGACCAAATTGCTAAGAGAATGTAAAAGGGGCTTCTTGTATAGAGAGATGTGAATGGCAGAGGGTACAGCTGGCTCCTGGAATATATAGGAGTTTGAGGCATTTCCTTCTCTGCATGCTCCAAAGTTGTGTGCAGGATCCTGTGTCACAGCTTTAAAATACCTTTTCAGATTCTCACTTGAACTGTGTTTCTTCTTCTGTGAGAGATGGGAACTGACTGTTCACTCGTGTTGAAAAAGTAGTACAGTAGTCAAGGCTGAATTTTCTCTGATATTGGTCAGTCATCTGAGCTTGTTGCAAACTTGGCTGTTTTAAGTCAATATGGACATGGTTTTCAGGAGTTCTGACCACCCCCAAATACCACTGAAGTTATCTGGAGTGATAGATACATATGAAAATCAGTATCTGAAGAAGTATTATTTCTGACTGCAATACTAGGACAAATGTGCCATGTAATTCCCTAAGGCTAGAAGAAAAGTGTTTATTAACAACCTTTTTCAGAAGCAAGATGTTGGCTGCCATGGTTCCCTTGCTTTACCTGTGGCAGGTTAGGGTGTTATGTCTTGTATCATGTCAGGGTTGATGGTAGTGTTACTGAGAGGTTAGATGATGGATTTGTATAGGATGGTTTGCATAGGGCTGATCCTGCCTCAGGCAGAGGGTTGGACTAGATGACTTAGGGAGGTTCCTTCCAGCCCTACTGCTCTATGATTTCTATGAAGCGTCTGTCACTTGGTGTGTTGTCAAGGTAGAGCCATCATTATGAAGAATGTACATTCAAAGTGGCAGAGGATGCTGTGGATGTAGTGTAATATCCCCATTGCAATGAAAAGTAGCTTTGGGAAATTTAGATCCAGAAATGACACCTCGGTGCTCCTGCATTTGGATCCATGCGTTTTCCACCACTGGAAGCCTTGTTTTTCTCCCTTCTCTTCTATCACAGTTTTCTGCGTAACTTGCCTGCTCTTTCCTTTTCCATGAGAAGGGACATCACAGATCTCTGTTACTCCTGATGGCTCTGCTAGTTTTCCATTTGTTTAACTTTGTGTTAATTTTTTCTTTCACTGGATAATGCAGCCTATTTATGATGTGAAAAATTAGGAACAGTGAGCTATTAACAAAATTTAGTCCATATTATGAAGTTGTTACCCAGAATTATAATCTCTTAAGAGATTTTTTAACTAGGCCACATTCTCAGAGTGCCAAAAAATCTATATTACTTCTTAAGGGTAACCCCCCCCGGTTAGTTCAAGATTAATGTGAAGTAGACCACCTATTACATTATGCAAGACAGCTGGCTACTGGAAGCCCTGTGCACTGTCCCCATGCACCGTGGGCTCGGCCTTCTGCTAGGGGGTTGGAGGCCTGGGCTGCCTTGTGCATCCCCAGGCCTGGGCCCTCCATGCAGCGTTGCCTGAGCTGCATCTGGGTCCTGGTGGGCTCTCCCATGTCTCCCCCCAACCCTGCTAGATATGGAGATTGTCCCTCCCCAGTGGAGCCCTTTCCCCCAGTGACTCATGACTCCATGGCCTTGGATGGTTGATCCTTGTCTTTTAGCTGCGGGTCCCTCCACATGCAAGGCCCTGGGGCTCCTGGATCCTCCTTGGAGGATTTCTTCTCAGTGTGCATGCTCAATCCTTCTCAGGTTGCAGCATGCTATAACACCATACCTCTGGCTGCTTAAAAGATGGCACCAAAACTCTCCTGCTTCCCTGACTGGCCCTGGACTGGCTCCTGTACTGAGCCTATGTCACAGGTTCAGTGTCTGATTTGCTCCCTCTCTCCTCTCCACCCCTTTGCATCAGGATTGCAGGTTCTGCCCTTTTCTATACTCCCTGGTAAGTTTTTTTGTTTGTTTGTTTTTGCAGCAAGGCCACCCAAATTGTGGAGCCTGCCATTTTTCGCAGAACCTGCCTGATTTCATGTTTTCCATGAAAAATGAGAAATTGCAATTTTGGTAGGTCCCTAAATATGAGCCTGCAATATGATATAGCTGCACAAAGGGCAAATGCAGTTTTGAGCTGCATCAAAAGAAACATTAGGTGCAAGATGTGAAGCGACAGTTCCCTTTTACTCAGCACTGGTTAGGCCTCATCTAGATTATTGTATGCTGTTTTGGGATCCACATTTAAAAGGATGTGGAAAAGTTAGAGAGCGTTCAGAAACAGGCAACAAACATGATGAAGGGCTTGGAAGGCAAGTCACATAAGAAAAGGTTGAAGGAAATTAGACTTCAGCTTATGGAAATGGCGCTTAAGAGGGGACATGCTAGCAGTCTTGAAATACTTGAAGGCCTGCCATAAAGAGGAGGGAAAGCACTGTTTTTATTTTGCTGCAGAGTGGAGGATGTGGACTAGTGGCTTGAAGTTGCAGCAAAGTAGGTTTAGATCGGATATGCAGATAAAACTTCTTCATTATAAGAACAGTGCATCAGTGGAATAGACTGCCTAGAGAAGCTGTGGACTCTCCATCGTTGGAAGTGTTCAACAAAAGGTTGATAAGCATTGGTCAAGGATGATATAAGAGTAGCTATGCTTATGGTCTATAGGAATTTCTATAGGAATTTTCCATGCTTCTGGGCTTTGCTGGTTGCTTCCCCCTCCTGCTCCTACATGTGTTAAGGGTTTTCTTTCACCATTCTCAGAAACATTGGGTATTGGCTGCAGCCAGGGCTGGGGATTATAACTGGGGTGTGACTTTGCTTCTGCTGGAACATTAAATCTGGAGATTTCTGGCTAGAGGGTCTTGTCCTCTGCTCAGGCTCAGACTGACTGCCATATCTGTGGTCAGTAAGGAATTTTACGCAATGGCTAGACTGGTACAGACTGGGGGGTTTTGCCTTCCTCTGTATTGCAGAACATGGCCCTCTTCTTGGGATCTCTCAAGCATTTTTTAACAACCTTTGCAGCAGCAGGCTACTGTTGTCTCCCTGCTTTACTCGTGGCAGGTTAGGATGTATATCTTGTGGTTGTGTCAGGGTTAACTGTGTAGTTTTACTAATAAGTTACACAATGGATTTGTATGGCATGGTTTGGACAGGGATGATGCAGCCTCTGGTGTGGGTTTGAACGACATGACCTGTGGAGGTCCCTTTCAGCCCTACTTTTCTATGATTCATGTATTAATGCTGCTTAGGAGATCTTTGACTTGCAATGCTGATACCCTCTCTTTCCATTCCTCTCACATCTCCTCTGCAATCTTACGTATCCAGTTTCCACGTATTCTGCACAGTGCTCTTTCTGATAGAGTGCTCTTTCTCTTTGCAGTTTGGCTTTTAAAGGTGTTAAGGCTCCATCCACAACACCAGTTGACTTTTGTAGGGGATGCAGTTACTCAGGAGTTCTGAAAAATCAGGCCGTATATCACTTCCTTTTAACAGTGGAGTTTTTCTTCTTTAATTTTTATAATAGCTCGTGTCAATGAGATGAACTTCTATCTGGTGATTTGCTACTGATAGTAACTGGTAATCCCCTGTCTGTAATTACCTGCAACACTTGTACTCTTCTGCATATCAGTGGAAGATGCTTCCCTCCTTAATGGCAGTGGGTTTAATTATCTTTGTTTCTTTATTTAGGAGCTGTTTCAATTCACTCAGATATTCTAGAGTTGCTATTTTACATTGTGTCTTGTCCTTAGCAGCTAAATACCGGCATTACAAGCTTTGCATGGGGAAAAGTGCAGGGATAAATTTAAGAGAATATTTTAATGGCAACAAAGAGCAAGATGTTCTAATTGTGCTTAAACACAAAGACCTACTAATGACTGGCCCATTACAGTCAAAGTCCATTATCTTGCTTTTATTTCTCTGCAAGGAAAACTCCTCTTAGGATTTATTATTCCCAAATGCATGGGAGATTAACCTGTTTTCTTAATGGTGATTTTAATGATATTATAATCTGCTCTGTGTAATAATGTCCTACACAGAGAAAATGAAAACAATTCCTGGATGTCTCGAGTGTATTTCAACAACCCTTGCAACAACCCTTGCAGTAGGACACTGGCTGCTGTAGTTCCCCTGCTTTAACTGTGGCAGGTTAGGGTGACTGTTTAGTTTTAGTAATAGGTGAGAGGAGGGTTGTATGGGATGGTTGGGATAGAGATAGTCCAACCCCCTCAGGCACGGGGTTGGACTAGATCAGCATTTCTCAACCTGTGGGTTGTGACCCAAAAGTGGGTCACAAAAATATATGAAGGGGCTGTGAACAAACTTTAAAAATGGATTCTCCTTTAAAAGAAAAAAAAAGGGAAACTATGACTTTTGCCTTGCAGGCTGGCAGAGCTCCAGCCTGCGAGAGGCAACTTGGGGGCCCCCCTGCCCCACACACTGGGGGCTGGGGGTGAGGGGCAGCAGGTTGGGAGGGGCACTGGGTCTGGACTGACCATCAATGTTTACAAATGGTCCTGGTACAAAAATGGTTGAGAAGCACTGGACTAAATGATCTTCAGAGGTTCTTTCCAGACCTATTTTTGTATGATTTTATAAGGAAATTCTTTGGATGGCAATGTCTGATTTCCCCATTGATACCTAAAGAAGTGGGGGAGTTGCATCTGTACCTTAGTCCCAGCCAAAATGCACTCCAGCTAGAACCAGTGGTAGACCTCCCTGTGATTTCGATGGGAACTGAGTTAGGCTACCCCTAAGCACTTTCGAAAAGCCTGGCTGGGAGCTCTCTTTTCAGCACCACCGTGTTGAAAAGACCAGGCGGACTGGTCTGTCAAAGACACATAGTGTCTTGTTACCTCTTCCCAGAGTAGTACCCAGAATACCTCTTCTGGGAGGAGGGTGACTGAATTGCATTCTCAAAGGGTGGAAGTCAGTACACAGCCTTGTCTAACAGGTCGGTAATGAGTTTGCCTGTGAGCTGGTATCGCTTCACCATGTTTCAGGAGCAAGGAAGTTGAGTAAATCCTTTTCTAGCCGGTCTACTGGGCTGGAAGCAAGCCAAAAAAGAACTAATTTCTTAAGCAATAGAACATTTTTTTAACCAGCTCAGATCACCACACACGTATCATACTAGTTCTCTGTTACCTACACAGCCTACCTAACCAATATCAGACCAAAATCAGGTTCTCAGTCAACAGCCCTCATTACCTCTGGATCCGTTTCTCTCTCTCACGCTTTCTTTTTTTCATGGAGAACCACAGAAGTGTCTCTAAAGAAAATGAGCGTTGGGATCAGGAGCAGAGCTTGCTCACTGGCTTCCTGCAGCCGTGGGACATTCTGTTTGCAGAGAAGAGAATGACTATAACTTTTACCTCCTTGAGATCTGAGTTTAAGGCTCACCTGAAGACACTGGCCTCCTCACAATAACACCAGCCACTGGAAAAACGTGAGACAGATCAATAACAGAAAATGGAAGAAGGAGGATGTTAAAAAAAGCAGATTTCTTTAGGTAGGGAAAAAGGAGAGAAAACAAAGCACTTTTAGTTGCCTCCTTCTGTTTTGTAATTTTTCAGATGTCCACATACCCTGATTAGACTAGATTAGACCAGACAGATGAATCAGGTCATCTCAGAAATGACTCCAGTTTCTTCTTGGAGCAGCACACATACCCAATGCTACTCCCAGGATGAATCCAGAAATCCCACCTAAGGGTCTGCAAGGCCTGCTGGCATCATGACCTAACCATCTCTCTGATGGAAGCAGGCTGTGGCAGATAGCAGAGTAACTTTCCTGAGGGACAAAGAGTCAACAAGAGGCAATGGGGAGGGAGGTTGGTAATAAGATTTAGCACCTTTGACTGACACTATCACGTGAATCTGACTCAAAACAACAATAGTGACTGGGGAAGATTTTTCAAAAGCACATACTGGGGAGAGGCCCAGTTCCTAGTGAAGATCAGTTGGAGTTAATTGTCCTTTTGCCTTTGAAAATCTCCCCATGGATGTATTTTGCTTGCCTAAATAACTGAATTGGAGATCCCTGTGGACTTCCTTGTGTACGGGAACCTTAGGGAGACCAGGCCAAATCCACAAAGCCTGGTCCAAAGGTGGGCTGTGGCTTGCAACCCATCTGCTATTGCCACTTCCCCCTCCCTCTGAATTGCCGCTGACATGTGATGGCTAGAAAATGGTATTTAGAGGTTTGTTTTGGGGAATTGGCTTATAGGTAAAATATATATGTATTAGAATAATGGCCATGGTGGCAGCAAGGGTTAATTGATTTCTAAAGGCCTGGTTGTCACACAGTTTCACAACATGAGATAGGATGGCACCAGCTCACAAGGCCCAAGAGTAGGGGGCCTGAGAGTTCAGTTGTGGGGGAACAGACCAAATTAGGAGAAGACTCAGAAAGCCCAAATTAGGATGTGTGCTCATGCTGGGCATATGAAACAAAGAAATATGCTGACAGGACAGAACGTGGACAGTGTGATGACCACAGAAAGACTAATCAAAGATATCCATGGACGGAGAGTCATGAGGAGGGGGAAGGAATACAAAAGCAGAAACTTGAGAGCAACAAGGGTCCCCATCCTCAAGAAAGGTACCTGAGATGGGGAACCCGAGGTACCATGGACTGCGGGCATATCGCTAGCCCATATCATCTACCCCACTGGGGTGGGTGGGTCTCAGCCTCCAACCTCCAGGCTGCTGACATTTGACATCCCAAAGCAGGGGTGACGTGTAGGGGGTGCTTACGGGTGCACATGCACCCTGTGAGCGTGGTGGTGCACCCTCTGCAAAAAGGTGCCACTGACACTATTGGCGGTGCCTGCAGGCAGTCGCTGCTTGCCACCCCACCCCCGCCACCGCTGGTGGTGTCTGCAGGTGGTCCACAATTGCCTCTGGCTGCCGCCACCACCAGCAGTGGCACCTGCAGGTGGTCGCCAACGGTGCCAGCGGTGTCTGCAGGAGCTCCCAGCTTACCGCCACCAAGCTCCCACCGCCGCCGCTGCACTCCCACTGCCACCAGAGCAGCCATGCCCCATCGGCCACCAGGGACACCTGCCATTCATGTTCCAAAGAGAACCTCAGAGTGAAGTTGTCCTTTGCTTGAGGAAAAAAATATTTAGAAACAATATTAAAGATACTACTCTCAGAGAGCAAGAGAACTGATGTTTATCTGCTATTTTTATGGATGGTGGTATATTTATTATTAAACTGTTGGTAATGGAAAATTAATAGATCTTATCCACATAGTTAGGTTCTATAGGCTTGTTAAAGTGATGGGATAGCTGAAGGCAACTCCAAAAAAGGAATGATTGGTAGTATTTTTATAATTTCAGATGAAGTGTCAAAAATATTTGATGCCAGAATTTGGTTTTGCATTGAGTTTATCTCAACAAGTTACACTTCTTAGAACTGATTATATTTCTCCAGTCAAGATGTCCACTTCTATAAATCATAAAAGAAAATAAGGTTAGCAGTCTGTGGGACAAAGTGTTACTTATCCAATTAAGAAAATATTTTGATCTATATACAAAATAAGTTTGAGGATACATACAGTAACTAAGATTAATTTAGTGGCTTTTTCTCCTTATGCACAGATTTTTATGTGGTGTTGTGTAGGATTAAGGGGGATTAAGTATTTGACATCATTCCTTTGTCTGTACAGAGCTACATTTGAGAATTTACTGAATGAGTGAGAAAACTACAGCCTACCCTGAAACAGTGGAAGCAATGGATCAAACTGAGCATCAACAAAAAGAATTTCTATATTTATTACATTTCTAAAGGCAAACACAGCTCTTTGACAGCAGATACTCTAGTATATAGATCCTAAAGAGTTTTGGGATTTGCTAAAATAAGAGGGGAGCTCAAGACTGGGATGCCTTTGTCTTTTGTTTTCAGTGACGCCTTGTTTTTCTTGCCTCCACTTTATGGTATGCTGTTCCTCAATAACAGGATCACTAAAAATAAAAAATCATTCAGGTGGATTGGTTGAATCTGTCGTGTTTCTGTTTTGGGAGAGATGGACCTTGCAATAAAACTGCTGTTCCTTACCTGCCTATGGCCAACAGTGGTGCTAGCCAGCGTAAATTCTCAAAGTCGTCATCACCATCATCATCATCATCAACAGCAATGCTTGCCCATGAGGAAACATACCAGGTAAGCTGTATACCCTGGCTTGGGCCGTGTTTCTAATATACTTTGTGCGTCTGTCAACAAAATGAGGAACAAATCTTCTTTATTCAGTGTCCCACTTCACCAGATTCTCTATCTGCACAGAGCACAGCGTGTCCCCAATATTGATTTAGCCTGTTGATGCTCTTAAATCACAAATAATAAACAATAACGATTTCATAACAAATGTTCTATCGGTGACCATGACAGCATCTACAGCATGATTATTATATAGTATAATGATAGTATACTATTTTGTGTTTGTGTCTACTAGTTATATATCAATTAGTTATTATTTGTGCAGCTCTTTACAATGTTAAACACATATGAAAACTAAATATTGTGATTAGTTTATCACTATCAATGCACACCTGTCCCAGAGCATCATATTTTAATACCATCAGAAGAAGAAATGCATACCAAGATTGGGCCATTATTATATTATCTTTATTGCCCCAAAGATGATAATATTTATAATCTCATGCTACTGCCTTGTAAAGAAAAGAACAAGGTGAGCTTCATTATTTTACAGTCTAGTTTCTTTCCTGCAATGCAGCCACAGACTGGATTTTATTTATACAATTGTTCTGTGTCTAACTGCTAATCTCACTTCTTAACCAGATTCATTAATTTTGTTTAGTTTGAGTCAGATTAAATCCAACTATTGGAACTAAAGGCAGGTGTGAGAAAGGTAATAGTTATTACTTTGCCTTTCTTCCTCTGGGTTGCTGATTTATAAAGAAATATGATGCAAAGCTTTTTGACACATACGTTTCTAGGCAAAGCAGCTCTCTTTGCAGTAACAGTTGGTATAGTTACAGTTTGATATTATGTCTATGGGGTGAAAACTCTGAATGTGAGTCTGTATGCATTGTAAGATATACATATAAATGTAAGACCCCCTGTTACTGCTAATGATAACCCAAACCCATCAAAGTTCTGCCTTCTTACGAAAGTAGGAGAAAATGCCCAAAAAAAAAAGGTAAATTTAAGGAAGAAGAGGGAAGACATTCTTGCATTATGTTATAATGGTGACTACTAGCATTGCATTATAATGGACAGCGTGAGGCCTATAGCCTGTTCATAACTTCTTTTATGTTGATAGAGTACAATGTAATAGGACTATTCTGGCATATTTGGTATTTTTTAAGCTTGAATGTCCATTTCCTATGTTTTGCTGTGGGTAGGAGTACATGCCCTGTAATAAACTTCAGGACTGGAACTACTGAGTGCTGCATTACTCTGAATCCCTGAATTTCTTCCTGATGCTGTGTGTCAGAAATGCAAAGCAATGGGAGCAATGCAAATTTAAAAACTGAAGTGCTTGAAGCAGCTGCCTAGTTCAAGGGAGCTCCTCAGGACTTTGATATCTAGGTCATGGGTTCAAATGTAGTCCAAGCCAAGCATGCTGGAAAGATGTGGTGGCTCAGCAGCCTGTCAGAAATGACCTGAGTGTTTGCCAAGGGCAGTTACCCATAACGGTAAAGCCAAAACAAGTCACTATCAAAATGAGAACTAACTGGCCACTTGTGAGTCTGAGCAAATAGAAAATGAACTGGAACAGACCCTCACCTTTTGGCTAACCTGCAAGGTGTTTCCTGGTAGTGTGAGTTGAAGTGTATTGGTTGGAAGATGAGGAGGGATCACAGGCCACTGTTGCCCGTGCTTGTCCTGTTTTGTGAATGACAGATTTATGTCTCTGTGCTGTTGATCCAATCTCCCCCACTGGCATAAATATTCGCAGAATGGAAGAGGGGCCCCGTAGTGAGAATGAGCAGCTGCAGTGAAATCCTACTTGACAGACTGTGCTGGCTGATTGCCACATGATAGCAATAATGTTTAGTACTAGAATATAACCCTCTTCATCTTCAGAGAGCTCTATAGGCATCAACTAATTAATCCACAAAACGCTCCCCGGAGATGGGCAACATAAAAATGGGAAGACTGTCGGTTGCAGCCTCCATAAAGAAGTCAGTGGAGCTAGATTGATTTATAGCCCTGAGGATCTGGCCCCAAATATCTGTGTTACTTAGACCCTGGCTATGTAAAGGCTGGGACTGGAACCAGAGGGTACCAAAAACTAGCAGCTACAGGGCAGCATTTCTGCAGAAAAGGGCCAAATAGGTTTAATTTCTCTTTGTTTGATTCTTTTTGGCTTTATTTTGAACAGGGACATTCCCGCTAAGACATTACAGCAGGGCCCAATTTCCCGTCACTCTCTTTTTCCTTCTGAGGAAAAACCTTTCAGCCAGCACTAGAGTGATTAGGGACACTGTTGCCAGATGGCCTTGGTTAAATGTGTGGCCTTTTAGAAAGCATCCCATGTGAAAATGTTACTTAACCTACAACTTCCACTGGTTTAATAGAGTAACCTAATTCCCCCTCCAAAGCTATTTGTTTGCATTCTCTTGCAAAGAAGATTTTAAGGCATTAGCCAAAAGTACATGAGAAAGAGATTATTCTCATGGTCCATTTCCTACAATAAAGAACAAAAAATTTGACTGTAAAAATGTTACAGGTCTTTTCTTTTTTTACATTAGTGAATGCTGATTTTTAGTAAAAACATGGAAAAATCCACTCATGCGAGAGATCAATGTACATTTGTGATGACTGCATGATTTTTTTATTACTGAGTTCTTGTTTGGGCTTGAAGGTTTGATAAATCGCTCAATTTAAGGGTCCAAAAGCAAAATTGTTGCAGCACAACACAAAAGCAAGAATTCTCTTGCCCTGACCTCTCCCAGTTGGGACACACTGACTTGACAGTGGCTGAACTGACAGACACAGGAGACTGTGATTCTCTGAAACATCAGTTTTTAATTATTTTCTTTCTTTTTAACTTGATTCATTAACAAATCAACATTATCAAATAAAAATAATTTTTAAAGATTTAAATCCCTTAAAATAGGCATAAAGACAGATATTTATCTTCCATCAATAGTGCTCCCTTAACCCAAGTCATTGTCCACAGAGGAGTCTTGTGCTCTTTTTTCCTCTTCCTTTCAGTCTCTGGCAGTTCCTTTATGTTTTAGTTCATGTTAAGCTTTTGCATTTCTCATTTTTCTATGGCAGTGTAAGAATAATGTAGCCATAATGGTCCAGAAATTATGCAAGAGGCAAGGATTCTTTAGGGTGACACATTTTATTGTATCAACTGTGTAGCTGGGATAGAGTTAGACATTTAAGCATTTGAATGTAAGACTCTCTTTTGAATGTCTTGCATTTGAAAGTGTGTCTATCTCTATCCCAACTATACAGTTGGTCTAACAAAATATTACCCTAGGAAAGCCGTGTCTCTTATACTCTATCTTTATATATAACTTAGCTTTTATTTTCTAATATCCATATCATTTTCACGTTCCATTTCCCAGATCAGAACTCTACTATTCCACGTCCTCTGTATCCTGTTCAAACTGGCTAGTTTTACATAAATTGTAGTCACTAAAGTTTTAATGACTGACAATTCTTTTTGCATCGTCTACAGGGAGAATTTATTTATTTATGTTCCTTAGCTTTCACAGTAACTTATTTTTAGAAGTCCAACTGGAAGCTCTAACAGTACTACTAATCGCCCAGGAACATTCAATGATATTCAAGTATATTAACTCTGCCACATAATGGTTTGGAAAAGAGCAGAAGTTAATTATTAATTATGGGCACCTGTCACAGTAGTAACTGAGCAATCTTGGTTACAATTTTTGAACATTTCTTTTTTAATGTGATTTCCTGGGTCTTCTTTGAAAAGGAAAAGCTCTATTAGGAGCCACTGTTCAATGTTTTCGCATAGTTTGAACCCTGGACTTTCAGCAGAAATTTCTATCATTTGGGCCAAAGGAGTAACTGCAGTTGCTTACAAAAGATCAAGTTTGTTGCTCTGCTCATAGTGAAAGATACAGAGCATGTCCAAGTACCGGACAAATGCATGTGTTTTCATGTTTTGGGCACAGCAAAACCAAGAAACAATTCAGCAGAGTTTTTTTGAGGGCACAGTATAAGTGAGACTTGAGCCTGCCATAGTGGTGGCCTGGATTCTTTAGCTTCATAGATTGTTAGGGGCTGGAAGGGACTCTGCAGATCATCAGGTCCAGCCCCCACCCCCCCGTTCTAGGCAGGAAGACAACTGGGGTTAGGTGACCCCAGTGAGGTGACTGTCCAGTCTCCTCTTGAAAACCTCCAGAGCAGGTGACTGCACCACCTCTGGAGGGAGTTTATTCCACAGTCTGGACACCCTGACTATGAAGGAGTTTTTCTTGGTATTAAGCCTGAAGCGGCCTTCCAGGAGTTTATATCCATTGGTCCTGGTCTTCCCAAGGGGTGCCCCAGTGAACAGCTGTTCACCGAGCTCCTTATGCACTCCTCTGATATAGTGGTAAGCTGCTATTAGGTCCCCTCTCAACCTTCTCTTCTCCAGGCTAAAGAGGCCCAGGTCCCTCAGCCTTTCCTTGTATGGCTTGTCTTGCAAGACCCTGATCATACGGGTGGGTCTTCTCCAGACCCTCTCATGCTTTTCCACATGCTTATTGAAGTGCGGCACCCAGAACTGGACACAGTACTCCAACTGCGGTCTCACCAGTGCTGAGTACAGTGAGAGTATCACTTCCTTAGTTTTACATGGGATGCATCGTTTGATGCATGCAAGCACGTTATTTGCCCTGCTGTCCACCGCCTTGCACTGATGGTTCATATTCATGTGGTGGTCAATCATTACCCCTAGGTCCCTTTCGGCCGTGGTGCAAGTCAAGCTGTCACCTCCGAGCCTGTATGTAAGTTGAGGGTTGTTTACCCCCAGATGGAACACCTTACACTTGGAAGTGTTAAACTTCATCTGGTTCCAGTATGCTCAACTCTCAATCCTGTCCAGGTCCACCTGTATCTGCTACCTGCGTCCTGACGTGACCACACTGCCCCATTACTTGGTGTTGTCCATGAACTAGGCCAGTGAGTTTTTCACTCTCCCATCCAAATCATTGATAAAGATGTTGAAAAGCACTGGTCCAAGCATGGACCCCTGAGGGACACCACTGGCCACTCTGCACCGGGCTGACACAGATCCGTTCACGAGAACTCTCTGCGTCCTACCCTGTAGCCAGTTTCCCACCCACAGAGCCGTCAAGCAGCTGAACCCACAATCTTCCAGTTTTCCCACAAGGATATCATGGGATACTAGATCAAAAGCCTTTTGGAAGTCTAGGTATATAATGCCTACCATGTCTCCCATGTGCAGGTGGTGAGAGACCTGGTCATAGAAGGAGATGAGATGGGTAAGACAATACCTACCCGCGACAAAGCCATGCTGGCTATCGTTCAGAATCTTACCTTCCGCAAGTGTATTGCACATAGATTCTTTAATGAGCTTTTCCAGGATGTTCCCTGGGATGGAGGTTAGGCTGATTGGCTTATAGTTGCCTGGGTCCTCCCTCTTCCCCTTCTTGAAGATGGGCTGAATGTTGGTTACCAGCTGTCCTGAGGTGATCAGCAGGGGTCCCACACTTCCATTTGTTTTCCTTCTACTGCCTACATACCTAAAGAAGAACTTCTTATTGTCCTTGCCTCCTGCGGCTAACCTAAACTCAGTCACTGCCTTGACTTTCCTGATCATTTCTCTACAAGTGTGAGATATACACTAATATATAGTCCTTCTTGGGGACCGTCCATAGCTTCCACTGTGCATACACCTCTTTTTTCTTTTCTAAGAGGACGGCAATGTCCCTATTAAGCCAGGAGGGCTTTCCAGCCCTCCTGCTACCTTTCCTCTTTGCAGAAACAGTTTTCTTTTGTGCTTCAAGTATCGTGTCCTTGAGCAACAACCACTCTTCATGCACCCCATTTGCCGTCCCTTCCTGGTGTCTTATAGCCTCCCCTGCTAATGCTCTGAGCTTGTCAAAGTAAGCATTCTTGAAGTCCAGGACTTCAATTCTGCTGGCTGATTTGTCGACCTTGTGGCGGACAGTGAACCTGATAATTTCATGGTCGCTGTCGCCCAAGTTACCCTCAATGTCCCTAGGTTGTATAACTTCTCAGTAGGGTACGAGGACTTGCTCAGTAAAGGCTATTTTGAAGGGAACAGAGTTACTAGAAGAGAATCTAGAGCTGGTTTCAGCAGCAGTGGCAAGAAGTTCATCTGTATTTGTATGCATGCCATGGAGAGTTTCACCTGTGTGTAGCATGCTGAAATGAGGCTGAGAGTTCATCTGCAGTGTTAATGGAAAGCTGACCATTTTTTAGCAGCAAACTAAAATAAACTGCACAGCACAAAATAACAAACAGGAAATCATTATTTTTGTCAGCTTATAACATGGCTGAATCTGAGTGAATTTCCCAGGGGACATGGAAAAGTACCTCCTTGATCCCAGACAATAAGACTGCCAAATTCAGAGGTAATCTCTGGATGGAAGTCACAGTCACTCACTGTGTAATATGGACATAATACAACATGACATCTATTAAAACTACAATTACACAATATTATTTCCAAACACAATTTATATTGTATCAATGTCTTCAATAAGTGTGTGTCTATGAATCTTGGTTATAATCTTTTCCAATCGCAAGGTTAACCTCTGAAGGGAGAGAAAGGGGCAAATATAGAGAGATGGAGTGTATTTTTACTCCTGACCTACCCCTGCAACCTCCATCTCATCAACTTCATTCATGTGGTTATATCACAGACTCCTAGCGGCAAGAATCTGGGGATCTAGTCTCATATCTTCATTTAATCATGACTGTGACCATCGCTCAATATAATAAAGCTTTTTACTTGATTTTTTTTTTCAATGCAGCAAACGAGAAATTAGTATGAGGAAACTAGATAGTACCAAACTTCGACCACTGAAGTATGAGCAGATTCTTCGCATAGAGGAGCATGATTTTGCAATGAGACCTGGATTTGGAGGTAAGCAGTTCAAAATAGCATTATTGTGCTAGTTAATGATTTCTTCTTATGCAGTTGGCTGTAGAATCCACACCCAGCAGGTTCATTTAGAAATGGAGTAAGTGTAACTTTTTTCTCCACCCTGCTGTGGGCTTAAACCAGGATGTAGATTCAGTCGAGATAATTTTTATATTTAGTGTTACATGGGAGGAGTTGCCCAAACTGCCTACTTTCCACAATAAATTATTTTTATAGAAACAATTGTATTGTCAGAACACTGCATTAATATGACCCCTGAAATTATACAGCCTAGTAGCAATTAGCAAATTACTGAAAGCCAGTTAGCAATTCCTGAATATGTTGTGTCAGCATGATTAAAGCAAAACTCTACCCCTGGATTTTCAGTTTATTGGTACACAGTCTCTCAGGTTACTGGGTTGTAGACTTATTATTTCACTCTTTAATTATGTTATATGTGAATAAAAGTGGCACTGGATGGAAAGTTCATAATTTGGCTATCCCGTGGTAGGGGCAGCATCTACCCCTGGCTGCCCCTTGGCATGTTTCTTTGGAGTTGGAGCATGATGTGTATAAGAATGACAGATTTTGGCTCTAAATTGCAACAGTTAAAATGAGAAAGCTGCTATGCTAAAAGGCTTTTCTGAACCTCTGAGTCTCGCTCTGTGCTCATGAGCTGTGGAAATTGACTGGCCTGCTCCAGATTATAGCCTCGTGCTGTCCTTCAGAAAGAAGAGGGAGGGACTGATCTCAGATGTGGTTAATTTGAGTGACCAAAGTGAAGATAGGGAGCAAACACTACACACGCTTCTTCTTGCAGGGAGAGTTGGTGCAGGTAGGCTTTTCTGATGGAGGCCTACAGGTGAGGGGCACTCAGGCATATAGCGCAGCATGTCCTATGGGCTCCTGGGGCTGCTAGAGACTGTTGAGCACACCCAAGCACATGGGACACCCTTGATTGGCTGCCCAGTGCAGGGAACTGCACCTCCAACTCCTGTTCTCTCACAGCAGGCTTTTCCTCCAGCCCTGCTTGGAGGCTTTCAGAAGAGCCTCTGAGCAAGTGCCCTCACTTATAAATTGCATACGTATCAGTTTCCCGGCCTGCCCACACGCTGCCATGGCACCCCACTGTGCGTGCCCAAGCCCACACAACCAAGAGCTGCACCATGTCTTGCTTCTTGCCCTATGCAACTCTTGCTGGAGGCTGTCAGCTTGCTACAGTGGCTGCAGTGTCTTGAGTGAAAGGCTGTGTTATATACACTGTTGTTTACATTGTATGTATGTTGTACATTCAATGTACAACATACATTGTTACATTGTACATTGTATGTATGTATACAGGGCATGCTGGCCCTGTAAGGACAGGCCTCAAGCACAGAATTTCTATTACTGTCTTGGTCTGATACAAAAAACATCCTAAGGGGGTTGTTGGTCCTGGATAGAGTGACAGACATTGTAGGCAACAGTCAGAAAAGCTGAGAAATGAGGTAAAGCTATAAAACACTCCCTTCCCTCTACAAGAAAGGGAGACCTGGAGGGAGCGCAGCATCACTATTGTTACCTGCTGGTTGGGTTCTTAGATGCAGCGTCCAACAGAGAAGGAGCATGGGACGGGCTTGTACAGAAGATGTCTGGAAAAGGGACAGGGTGAAGGCCTAAGTGGCAAACAGACAAGTGAGCATAGGCAGCAGCCCAGAGAAGGTGGGGTAGGAAGTAGCGCAGCTGGTGAACTCTGAGACAGGAGGGGCAGGTGGAGCAGCACACTGTATTATCCAGTTTCAAATATTTTTTTATTTTATTTTATTTATTCAATTTTTGTTTGTTTACAAAAACAGTGCCATAAAACATAACGTCATTTTTTTTATGTTTATCAAAACTAAGCCCCCCAGCTCCCCAGCTGCAAACTCCCAGTTCCTAGCTGGAGTGCAAACCTCCCCACTCCCTCAGCCCCCAGCCAGCTTCCCTCCTGCCCTGCAACCCCCCAGCCCTCTGCAAACCCCACTTACCTCACAGACTCCAGAAGCAAAGCAAGCCTGATCCAAGCCTTGGGTGACTAAGAGCATCAGGCCCTGCCCTTTCCCCCCCTCCTCCCCTGCCCCTCCATGCTGGTACCCCAGGGCCAGGAGTGGGAGGGGGGGTGTGTGTGTCTGTGTCCATGCAATGAGGGAGGGGGAGAGAGAGAGTGTGCATGTTGGGGGGTGTGCTTACAAGAGTAAGACTTTATTTTAAGCTGTTGTGCGATCACCTCTATGTGCACTACACACACATGTAAATCAGGACAAAAATATTTTATGAAATAAAATGAATGAATGTTGTAGATGTTCGATTTTTAGAATATAATTTGGTATTTTTCTGGTTCTGAGATAGCAAAACCCTTTGCTGAAAGGAATACTTCTGAGGGCAAGGGGAGGGTCTTCTGATGGTAAAGGTCAGGGGTTAGGGGGCAGGACTTCTGGTCCCAAGATGGTGAACAGAGGGTGGGGTACCTGTCAAGGGGCAGGGCTACCCATGCAGCCCTCAACAACTTGCCAAAACTCGGTAAATGGCCTGAAATAATTGCCCACCCCTGGTGTAGGGGCTGAGGACTGCAAGCCATACAAGATTAAATCCTTTCCAAACATTAGGGCTTAATTAGTTCAGAAGAGCCTAAACTAAACTGGTGACAGGGAGGAGGCACCACACCCAAGCAGGAGCAGTTGGAGATGGGCTGGACTCAATTCACCATTTCCCTGCACCTTGTGTGTTATTCACACCAGTGCAGAGCAGGTGCGAAGCACCACCATTTTGAAGTGGTAATGTGTAATACCAGGTAGGCCCTCCCATTCCACTGGTATATGTGATGGCACAAGGTGCAAGGCAATGGTGGTAGATTGGGCCTAGTGCCTCCAGAAGCCTTGTTTGGCATTAGTAGCTGGTGGAAGGGGCGATAGCCTGAATAAGTTAGACATCAGTCTTGCTTCCTCCAATGAAGCTCTTCTGGAAGGCATGGAGTTTATAAAGTCCTGACCCTGACTGATAGAGTCCTGTCAGCAGGATTGCGCACACATCCTGCATTGCCTAACTACAGCAGTTACTGTAGGGGAGGGAAAGAGTGCTTACGTCTCCCCACCAGTGTACCTGCATAAGCCCAGCAGTAATCTGGCTTTGGGACAATAGAGAGAGACTTACAGCACTTTAGCTTTACACAGGCAGGAGATGTGTTTTTTTCAAGCTTAATAAATAATAATGGACCTCAGTGCTGTGATTCCTGGTGGAGTTGTATCTGCCACATGCTCTAGTGCTATGTCAAAGTATGACATATTCAGCTCAGCGGGATGCATCCACTAAGGGGAGGAAAAAAAATCCAACAAAATGATGGGCTAGGGAGCACGTATTTGAAAAGCAAGTTTTTTTTTATGTGGAATTGTGTCAAATTCTGTCCTTGGGGACACCAGGTGGGGCTTTTCAGATGTAACAGCTTGGAGCTGGGCTCAGAGATTTTACTAGCTTGGCTCTGCTATGCCCCTTCCCAGAGCAAGCACACATGCTCTTCTTATGTCAGGTCTGGGGATGGGACTCCTGGCTCTGCACTCTGTGCTACCCTGAACCCAGCATAAGGAATTCCTATAGAAAGGAATTCTTCTCTAGCTAGCTTAAATTCACTTTGCACCAGACATGCAGAGTACATGAGGCAGACCAGGGAATTAAACACAGGCTTTCTTGTGCTTGTAAAAAGATATAAAACCAGAAGGCACACATGCTAATTTTGATTACTGGGTACTAAAGCGAGTTTGAAGTGGTGGTAGGGGACTTTTTTGTTTTGACTTGTAAACTGTGTGAATATGTTTGGAGAAATCTTTGGGAAAATAAGTATAGAGGTCAAGAATGTCATTTTAACTATCACTGCCTTGCAAATACTAATATGGCTGTAGCTGATACTGGCAAAAGTAAATATTGCATTTGCTTACTTTGTTACTTCTTCTTTTCCACTTCTGAAAATGTATCTGTAACTGTGGTGGTGAGTACACCAACTTTAGGCTGAATAGGTCAAACACTGCTGTCACTTACACGGGTGTAATCTCCTATAACCAAAGATATTCCAGATGTGCTCAGGTTTAAGCACAAGTAATATATAGCCCTGACTTTTTGCAAAATGTAATTTAAAAATCAATTTCTGTCTTTACTCACTTATTAATAGATTCATTGCAAATGCAATCTATTGCAGGAATATGTGTCAAAATGAACAAAAAACAGCAGACTATTAATATGCTGCTTCTACTTATTGCTACGGAAATGCTAGAATGCCTGTATTTCATTGTAAAATTAGATTAAGTAAGCCAAGGCCATAGTGCAGTGTTAGCTCTATTTGTATCCAAGCCCCTTTCATTATAGTCACTGAAAGTTACATTGCACTTAACCCATTACGTTGTTAGCCCTACTGGATTTTTGCCTTTGGTTTGGTTCCACTTCACAGCGTTCTCACAGGTTGAGTCGCAGGTACTCTGCCACAGTCATTGGCAGACACAGACAGGCTCTCAGGCTCAGTCTGCTGCAAAAGTAATATTGAAGGAAACCTTTGTTTGGGGCTGGTTGAGTTTTCAATAGTTGCCTCAATCTAAGCATGGCCAAAAGATCTCTCAGATATGGCTTTGGGAGCAAGTTATCAGGAGCTAAGCTAGAGCGAGAATTAACAACACAATAAAGTACTGCACAGTAACTCTCCCAGTAGGGTTTTTTGCTTTGCAATAAATGCAACGTAGCTCACCTCTCAGGGAAAGTGGGGTAAACTATCTTTGCATTGACCGCTAATTATGAATGTGAACATGGAGTAGATGATGGACAGTTTCTGTGTCATGATGGACAGTTTCTGTCTCAATATGAACTCAGAACCTGATGCCTTTACCTATCCAGATATCCTCATTGCTTGTCTCTTTCCCAGCTACCATAATCCACCCAGCTTCCCCTCTTTGTTCATCACCTTAATTTGCCCTACCAGGCCACATCCAGATGAGCACAGAAGTGTGGTATGTGGCGCTGCAGACCCATCTGTGGTGCCACAAATTAGATATGCCAAGGGACATGCAGGTATTAAAACCCATGCTGAAAAAAAAGTGGGGTGGTGCACGTGGTGGCAGCATGCGCTGCCCCAAACTGGAGCCATGGATGCAGCCCTGGGAGGCCCCTAGGAGCCCAGGTAAGGCTGCTGGGGCCATCAAAGTTGCTGGCCACAGCCTCTCCTACCTTACCTGGGGTAACCTGCCATGCACCAGAGCGTGCATGGCACAAACATTCTCTGGGGACAAGCAGCAGTGGCAGACCTTGTGCCAGTGCTGCTTGTCCCCAGGGAAACAAATGTCTACGCTTGTCTGGATGCAGCTCCACTGTTAAAACAAATTATTCTGTAGTATGCCAATGGCATAAACTATGATTTCCAGAGGGAAAACCATTAGCTCCTGGGATTAATACCTCAAACTATATTGTTGCTCTATAGTTACATTGGTTTGTTCAGATGAAATTGAATTAGGTGAACCATTACTGCCTTTGCTGGGGACATGGTGCCTTCGTCTACTTGCTTCTGGAAGCAAAGGCAATATGAATGAGTAAGAAGAGATGTTCTGCCCACAGTCTCTCAACACAGGATTCTACATCTGCTGAATTGTGGGAAGGTATCTGGCAGCCTGAGTAATTGTCATTGCCTTAAAACACAGCACCCCCTGGAGAGAATGTTATCAAAGACCTGAAAACTTGTTGGGTTCAGATGCAGATAAGATATTTGCACATTTTACACCATGATTCTGGTAAAAAAGAATCTAATGTGGACTTCAACAAAAGAAAAAATATATGGCGTTGCCAATCTCACACAGACTGGCCATGCTTGGTCCTAAAATTCAGGACCAAGAGGGGCGTCTACACAAGATGCTGTGTCACTGTAGCAATGAGCTACAGCGACATAGCATTGGTGGGCAGGAACTGTGACACTAATGCTACTGCGCAGAAGGGCTGGAAATGACCCATGTGCTGCTGGGACTGTGCAGTAACACAGCCTCTGCTAAAGCAAGTACTAAATGATTGTAACAACTGTGCATTTGGGGCACTTGTAGACATTCCCAAAGATCACTTTTTCTGAATCAGTGTAGGCCAGTTCATGTGCCAAAAATATTTCTTGTAGCCAGCTAAGATCTGCCATCTCACTACGCAGACTAGTGCAAGATAGTCAGAACTGTGTTGAAGGAAGTGGTTGCAGATGGCTGTTCTTTGAATCCCTTTGAAATAATCTTCCTATGCATTATTTCTTGGCCATAATGCAGTGCACTTCCAAGTCTTTTGAAAAGTTGCACTCTCTTTCTTTACCATCCCCCTTGAGGACATGCTGGAGTTGGCCACACCAACCCTGCTCCCTCTCTTCACCTTTTTCACTTCCATTTTTTGTTTCTGTACAAGAGCCAGGTGCTCTATAGCTCCTGCTGCAGAGCCATGCTTTCCCATGTCTTTTCCTCACTGACTCTACAGCTCATTTTAGATCTGACCTCAATTTCATAAAGGCTTTCTCCTTTTGTAACAAAAAATATATTTTTAAAGCCTATATAATGAGTAATTCTTTATATTAATTGTGCCTTGGTTTTCCTCACTATATAATACCTCATCTCCCTTACTGAAGACTTTTGAGACCTACAGATTAAAAGAACTATGTACAGCATTGTCAGGGTGACATGAACACATATAGAGTCTTAGTGGACGTTTATCTTGGAGTGGAGTAATCTTATAGTTGACCATTTGCACACTGCACAGGGATTACTTTATTTAGTTGTAGCAAGGCTGAAGTTTACAACATCTCTGTATGTCATCCAAGGAAGACCACAACAACATTAACATACTTTAAAAATGTTAAAGCTATAACGTGCATAGTGCTATTTAGCCAGTAGAAAGTGTTGATCTCTGTAGACAGGTGGCTTTAGGTAATTAGATGTAGCCTTTGTCTTGACTTCCTCAAAGAGGAGTTACCATGCCTGGTAGCTGGGTAACTTTCACCCTGAAACTAAACGAAGAGTAATTCACCATGTCTAGGGTAAGCAAGAGTCCAGGGGAAGTCCAAAGTAACACAAGGGTTGTAACAAGACATCTAACACCATTTTTTTCTGTCTGCACCACATCACCCTACTGAAGATCTGAATAAAATATTATCCCATTGTTGCAAGAGATATCTTCCCACCTGCCTTCGAAGGTGACAGCTTTGGGATCCAAAACAGGAAGCTGTCATTCAATGAGTGTTCCAAGACCTCTGTGCTTCCCTTGTCCATGACCTTTCCTTTACTCTGATAGTCCTTTAAAATACATCCTGGGCTTTGGCTACTTATGTATTTTGAACAAGCAAGCAAAGATAAGAATCCCTTTGCTGTCAGTCCTCCAGCTTCATTTGTCCCAGGGAAACGTAACACAGTTCTCAGAACTCTGCTGTCTCTTGTGTTACCTTATGCTTTTGAGCATCTCTTTTTCTTCCAGTGCAGACTCACAGGCCTTTTTAGATTACAGATCTTGCCTCGTTTCTGGGCTTCTGCTAAGGCAGCTGGCCTTTTTATATACCTAATTCTTTCCCAGTATGCGCTCTTACCAAAGCTACAGTTTCTGGGACATGCATTCCTGACACTGGGGACAACCTTTAAAAGTGCAATACACCTTGTTACAATTCAGTCCAGTTTGAAGAGGGTTCAGGTGCTAGCCAAGAGTGCCTTGGTGATATCTTCTTGCATGTTTCCTGGACCATCACAGCTACCACAACCCTCCAATCATATCCAAACAGGGGCAGTTTGGCAGAATAGGATAGGTCTGACACTACGTTCACAAGTAATAGATCTTGTATGTGCATTCAGTAGTAATTTGCCCTTCATTCTTAAACGTTTGGAATATTGTGGAAATTATATTGTATGAGAGCTAAGGAATGAGTTCAATATCAGGCAGGAAAAGAACAAAACCTTTGGAATTCAAGAGCAGATTTTCTTAAATTCTCCACGTATCCTGTAAGGATGAATGTGTAGTACACTGTATGGTAAAAGGGACAACTAATATTCCTTAGAAATCCACAGAAAACCAGTCATTCCTGCCATGGAAAAGGTCACTGAAATGCTACTAAAAGTACAAAGACCTACATTTAAAAAAAAAAAAAAGGTTGTTACATAACTTTGCGATGCAGCTTTTATCTTCTGCTCCAGCCATCTATAAAAATAAACTCAGTGCTCATGACAGAACTATTTGCTTTGTTTAAACCTTTTACATTCATAAAATAAAGAAAAGCAGATCCCATGGAGTAGAAGCAGTTTTGCATGAATGTGTAAGTCCATCAGAAAAAACATATATATATGTTGCTGAGGAGTAATTACCATGAAAGTCTGCAGAACTCCCATTGTGAAAATCATTAATCCTCTAAAATAATGACTTGTAGCAATAGCCCAGCAACCATTGAAGCTGCTCAATTTAATAACAAAATCCTTTCTCCTGTCCTCCAGTTCTGTCAAAAGGGGAAACAAAAAACATAGCTTTCCCTTTGCTACTTTTTTCCAAGTGAATGTGATGTTGGTGCCTGATTGTTTGCCACAGAGACTGAAATTCTCAGTTCATTAACAGAAGTGTTAATAAACTGAGAACTCTATCTGCTGCACAGAAGAGGAAGGACAACATGCAGAAAGCTCCCAGTTCAGCAAGGTACTTAAACACATGACTACCTGTAAGCATGTGTTTCGCTGAAGTAACTGGGGCTACACTTGCCTTAAGAGCTAGTCAAAGGCTTATCTTCCTTGCCAGGTTAGGATCAGAGTGAATGAAGATGTCATCATCACTCCCTGTACTTTCTGGATCAGGAATTTGATGTGCTCTAGCTCAGCACCAGGGAGGTGAGCAGGGGTTGGAGAATTCAAAGATGAGGTGATAATGAATGTACAGCTGGGTAGAAAAAAATGCTTGTTTAACATCGCCTGTAGCAACTTTTTCCCAAATACAGAATAGAAACATTTATTGAATTCTTCTGCCTTTTCTGTGTTATTATTGGCAATTCTAGCATTTCCATCCAGTAATGGATGAATTGCATTTTAGAATTCTATTTTTTCCTAATATATTTAGTTATTTAGATATATCATCCTAAATCTGCCAACCATAGATTCCTCCTTGTGGCCTTTTGCTTATCCTTATCACTTTGATACAATTCCTTGCTTTGATTTATAGTCATCATTAGGCACAGCTACATGTGCGTGTTACTGCGGAGTTGACTCATTACCTCTGCAGTAAAGCGTCACCATCTACTCAAGTGGTGCTCTTAGGCCACAGAAAGTTAATTAACTCCACTATAGGCTAGTACTGCCCAACAGACACACTACCCTATGGCAGGGTTATTTACTCCAGTATGGGTCTGCCTGTTGGCTAGCCCCATACTATAGCACCGTTGTGCTCCAGCCAGTCCCTCTGCAGCACGTTGAGCCAGGTTGGAGCAGTCCCAGTCTGGCAGGCTGACCCCCCGGACCTCCTGCCAGCTGGAGCTGCGCCACCCTGGTTCATTGTGCTGCAGTCCTGGGTGCATGTGTAAAAGCTGCACCCAGGAGCAATAAATTGCAGCTTGAAGTGTGCTGGAGTTTATTCAGGTGCACTAATATCATGTGTAGATGCGCCCACTGTCAACTTTCCCTTTATTCTACTTTTTGGTTTTTCAAAGTTATTTTTATACTTCTTTTACTTCCTATATAAGCTAGGTTTTTTGCTTTTTTTCCCCTCAACCACTGTGGTCTCTTTTTCTATGGTGGGATTGTGGATTTTGGGGCACCTAGGAAAATGTTCTTAAATGATTGCCAATTTTCTTTTCTGTTTAAATTATTTGTCCAAGCTGACTTGGCTTATAATTGCTTTCAGCTTTTTGAAATTTGTCCTTTTCGTGTGCAAAGTATGACTGGTTGGGACTATTTTGTTTGCACATAACAAATATGATCGAGTCACAATCAGCTGTACCTAATCTACCCTTTCATCAGCCTCTCTGATGTTCTCTAACAGCAGCGGCCAACTTTTTTGGCAGGTGTGCCCCAAATCAGCCCCACACCCACCCCCAGTGCCACTCCAGCCCCTTCCCCTGCCTGATCTGCTTCTCTGCTTTTTGTTTCCTTCCCTGTGCTTCCTGCCCTGTCTTCTGCTCTGCTTTTTCCCTTCCTGATCTGCTGTGTGCCACACGCACAAGTGCCACAGGTTAGCCACCCTTGTTTTATAAGGTCTATACTTGTCCCTGCAATCCTAGAAACTGTCTCCCAACAAAACCACCCACTTGCACTTCACATGCAGGGAGTCTCTTCTAACTACAAAAAGAAAAGAAAACACAGCATGTTCATTACAGGTAAGGATTATGATCCACTGCTGTCCATCACATTTTTAAACATAAAACTACACCTATCCCACTCAGAGCAGGGGCAGAATGGAGAGTTTGCCTTGCAAAATACCTAGGTAGTAATTTGATACAATATTTTATTGCTTATAAAATGTCAATAGCACTTAAATTAACATCTATCCATCTTCTGTTGCCTCTCTGCTTACCGCCAACCAGTGCCCCTACTGTCTATTCTGGTCTTATAATAATATTTGAACAAGTTTTCCCAATATGAGTGTAAAGAACCCCAGAGCCATGTCTATTGTCTACCATAGTTCTTGCTGTTGTTAGCACCAGTGTAGCTGCACCAGTACTGAAAAACAGTCACTAGATTTCTTAAGAAACAGCTTGCCCTCAACCAGGGTTGTAAGAAGCTAATAGAAAGGTTGAGGACTCAGAAGATCCTTTCTAAACACAGACAATCCGAAATAAGGAAAATCCAGAGAAGGAAACTCAAGCTTAATTTGTGCTTTTAAAACATGAGGCCAAATTCTGGGAAATCACTAGGAAATCACTAAGGTTGCCCCAGTATAATGGAGAGCAGAACTTGTCCCATTGTCTTTATGTTCTGCTCTACCCTGGAATGGGCTCTTTAACTATACAAAAAAGATCTGAACATTTCCTGTATTTTAAATACTTTAGTTAAAATGTCATGTTTGCGATTTCCCCCTTCTCAAGAATAAAGATACGATCTTTCTCCTCTAATGGAACTTTTATTCTGCTATCAATTGATAGAGTACTACTTGGAGCTGGGCAAGAAATACTTTTTGACCTGAAAATGAAATGTCATGCTAGTAGCTTTGATTTAAAATTCGCTTCTTTCTTCTACATGGGGGAGGGGGGGATTGTTCAAGAAAATGGAAAGTCCGTTTTTTCATTATTTTTTCAAAATCAGATGTTCCCAGTGGAAATGTCCATTGTGATTAAAAAGCCAGTTTTAGTAAGAACAAATTTCAAATGAAAAATGTTGATGTAACTAGATCCCATAGTGGACTGCACAGGAATCATAAGGAAACTGAGTTACTACATTTATAAGCAGAGAGCACAGCAACATGTGCATAGCCCTGACTATCAGTGCTGTAACTAGGGTAGGGGGTGACTGGGATGGGTGAGCTAGGCACTGACTTGGTTGTGGGGGAAGAGGGGGAACAGCTGCTGCTAGAGGATCTCACTGGCACCATGGCAGCAACCAGAAGTTGCTGCTGCCCCATAACGTGGCAGTTGCTCCAGGCACCTGGGAACATCATTATACTGTTGCTGACTACATAGTTCCTTGAACATGCATTGGAGGGAAAGATCTCATTTGACTTGAGCCTGCAGTGAGCTGCTGGTGGTTGCTCTGTAAATATATGCAACATGAAAACCAGAGGCACAGTCTTATGATGGAAGGGGAACTGAATGCTGCATTAATTGCAATTAAATAATTTTTTTTGCAAAAATCTTGTTGGTCTAATAAAAGATATCATCTCTACTATGAGTCCTTATTGCATTAATCATGTTGCTCAGCCACTTTGTCCTTCTTGCCTAATTGCAGGAGCTATACTGGGGAGCATAGCTGAGTGCTTCCTTTGTTTGCTGATGGTTGTGCTGGGATGCTGTGTCCTGAGGCTCACTGTAATGTGCCTTTCTAGAACTTGACAAAAATCAGGCTAGAATCGAAGCTTCTTCATGCTTGGTTCTCCCCAACAAGATGCTAGAATAAGCAGTGTGGTGCTTAAAGGAAATGCAGTAACTTTTGCTCCTATATTAGATAACTACAAAAAAACTACCTTGTTGACTAGTTCTCAGTACTCTCAGCCTTTCAGCTCACTTTTTACTTCGCATTTATATTCACAGAAGATACTTACATGAGCTGTACAGGATCAAGTCCCACTTAAAATATGCAGGTGAAATAAAGGAATTGCACAGCAGTGTTTTAAAATGCCTGAGAACATTTTAAGATTCCTATCGAGACAAATCACACTGTTCCAATATGCTGTATGAGGGCTGCCACTGTAATGACAACAGTATGTAAGAAATATCACTTGGTAACTTGCATAGAAACAGTAAGATCCAAGTGGCAGTGAGAGATGGAGGGAACAAGGAAGCAGTGAACATTTTCTGTTGCTCTTTTAGGTGTCTTCTCTAACTTGGTGGAAGGGGGCTATTTGGCTTTGTTGATGTGAACAAAAGCAAGGAAAAGGAAGAAACATCAAAATAACTGTGCCCCTTTCCTGCTGTTTCATTCTGCCTGTTTTCATTGTTTTATCCTTAATTTATTTTACATTTTTATATAAATGAGATATTCCATTGTTTCTTTAAAATACCGCATAGACCACTTTCAAAGGTTGTATATGGACGTTGACTTTGTGCCACCAAAAAAATTGTTATGGTGACACAAAGGCTGTGGAAACAGACATCCATGTCCCTTGTTACACCACAAATGCCCCAAATTTGTGGCCACAATAGAGGTGGTCTGATTTTGTGCCACTATTTTGCAGCCAGTGTCTGCTTTAAGACAGGAGAGCATAGGCAGCCTGAAGCTGCCTGCACCCTCCAACTGCCCTGAGCAGGGACCCATGGGGCTTCAGGGACCCAATCCTGAGTGCAGGGACTTGGGGCATGTAGGATCAGGCTCCTGAAGCCCTGGGAGCATCTGTCTGGGTTCCCCTGTTTGGGATTCCCTGGGTGTGTCTACAAATGAGGAAACCTTGGTTTTCTTGTTTGCAGAGATGCACACCTAGGGAATTATCTGGGCACCTGTCTCTGCAAACAGGGAAACCCTGGTTTTCCCCACTGGCAGAGAAATTACTCCTATCCAGGAAACAGCAGGAGCCAGATCCCATGAGACAACAGGGCAACATCTGTTTTGCTGATCCATTTCATTTGGTGATGTCTGTTTATATCCTAAAGAAAGCTTTGGAATCATAAGAAAATTGTCTTCTGCTCCACAGACTTCAGGGACATGTTGCAAATTTCAGTGATATCCTATAGACTGCAACGAGTTTGCTTAAAGATATGTACTCTTATAATCAAGTTTCATCATAGTTTCTTTCAGGTATTGATATGGTCTCAGTGGATAGACCCAAGGCAGAATGTGTGTGAGGAGGTAGCAATCTGTAGGGTTTAGAGTTTAAATTAAAATATTGTCTTCTTTTTAAGCACTTGTACTTCTCATCTCATTTTTGTGCTATTATTTTGCAGGGTCACCAATCCCAGTAGGCATTGATGTGCAGATAGAAAGCATTGACAGCATTTCTGAAGTTGACATGGTAAATTTTATGATTATTGTTCCGTTACTAAAACTAATGGAATTCATAATTGAAATGAAAACTCAGGGGTCACCGGTGCCTCAAAAACAGCCCTCCAAAATGCTGATCTAGAATGGTATAATTAAAGAAGTAGAGTTTTAAAAGGGTATTTTCTTTTCTCGATATGCAGGAGTAATTCCCACTGAAAGTAATAAGTATTACATGTGATTATGTGCTGGATTGTTCACTTGTGCAGGAGAGAAGGACACAACATGTAAAGCTCTGATTTTTAAAAAGCTGAGCACTCAGCTATTCCTATTGTTTTTGGTGTGAGCCCTTAGGTGCTCTGTATTCACACAGGTTCCTAGTCATGTTTATCCCCAGGTTATAGCCTATGGTTAAACACATCCATCAAGAAACCTTTAATGGCCTCTGTGCTAGTTTATAACTACATTGATTAATACATAATATTGAATACCTTGTGAAACACAATGAAAATTTAAGTGTAGCTACGCTACTGTATACAGTAGAACTTATAATGTAGCCAAATTTGGCCAGGTGCTAAAAGGAACAGGAAAAAATATATATCCCTGATGCACACAACTCTTTGCCAAATGCCAAATTCCTCAAAACATGGCATGATGAAGCTTTTCAAAGAAAAGATCACAGATCCTAACATTCAGAAACAAGATATTTTTCTCTAGTTCCATCCTTGGAAACAGTTGAATAGGCTTGAGGCATACCCAGCATCAAAAATTTCCTCCCAAATGGTTAATTTTTTTTCAAAGTCATAGTCAGCTGAAAACAGGTCCTTAGAATGGAAAGTAACAGGCAACCTAAATAAAAGGCACAGGTTCTGGTTCTGTCCACAGCACTGGGCAAGAACATACCTTTCATTTATAGTGAACATACCTTTCATTTATATGTGCCAAGTCAATACATGGCACATATGTGTTATGTGGATTTGTTATGCTGGGGTACATCTGGTGTAGTCACAGGCATGTAGCTGAAATCAGATCTTTCCTGGTGTGTGCTAGATTTAGGAATTCTGATTTATTGGATGAAAATAATAATGATATATATGCATATAAATAAATCATGGCAAGAGAAAGAGCAGAAAGCTCTGCTGGGTATATCCCTGGAGTCTTCTTGCTGTGTCAGTTCTGGGTTTGGAACATACAGAACAGGAGCAGGTGGGCAAGGCTTAATTTCCAGCCCCCAGAGAGTTGTGTAGACATGTCCTCAGTTGCCTGAACTACTAGTGCTAGCTAAGTGGAGCAAACAACAGACATCTCATAGGCATCTGTCATCCACAACACACTCTCTCTCAATGCTCTTGAGGCCTCACTGTGGTTTGAGGATTCTGCTTATGAAGTTCAGAGACATAGCTCAAAGTTGTCTGGCCTGATTACTTTTACTATTTATCATTGCTGTATTCAGAAGCAGGACGATAACACATGCTTTCATCCTTTTAATTTACTTTACACAAAGGACTTCACAATTACTTTATACCTCAGACATTACTGGAAAGACGAGAGGCTTTCATTTCCTAGTACCAAAAACAGAAGCATGACCTTTGATGGAAGACTGATAAAGAAGATCTGGGTACCTGATGTGTTCTTTGTCCACTCCAAGAGATCTTTCATCCATGATACAACTATGGAGAATGTCATGCTCCGGGTATACCCTGATGGCAATGTACTCTTCAGCCTACGGTAAGAACAATGTTGCCTTATAAGTATCAGTAGCAAGATATGACATGAATAATTTTTCCTGCCTCGGCTGGTCAAGCTCAGAAGTCACTGTACTACCTAGTGAGAAAGAATCTGGTATCTTTGCCATTAAACATCAAGTCTTCCCAATAAGGTTTGTTTTTAGCTTATTCCAGGGCTGTCCAATTGGCAGCCCACAGGTTGCTTGTGCCACCTAAGGGGTTAAACTGTGCCCCCTTCCCCTCCCCACCCCAGGCTCCCCTGGCCCCTGCTCCCCTTATCACTCCAGCTGGTGCTGCAGCCAGGGCCCTTGGCTCACCCTCCCTTCTCTGGTTTTCCCTAGAGGGTAGTTTAGGGCAGAGCAGGGCAGGGTAGGTGGCATGGTTCAGCATACCCTGCAGTGCCAGGGGAACCTGTGGCATAGTACAGGAGGGAGCCTGCAGCCAAGGAGGTGTGTGTGGGGAGGAGCAGGGGTGCAGTGCAGTGGGGGTGGGGGAGCTGCCACCCATGTGTTGTTGGGGTATCTTACTGCCAGGGAGATGAGGGGGCCTAGAGCCCCTGCCGGTGTGGTCCATGCAGTGTGTGACCCTTGGCTGCTAAAAGGTTGGATAGCCTGAGTTTATTCACTACGTTGAGATTGCTACTTTGTTCATAAAGATGGCAGCTGAGGGCTGGTCCTGTATTTTTAAATACAGGAAAAGTGGATCTTAATATCATCCTCAAATTTCTGAAAATATTAATCTCTGCTTTCACTGAAGGGCCTTTAGGAATTTGTGCCGACTTGTACATCTGTACCTACAGCTGATCCTGTGTCAGCTAACATGATTTTTCAAATACAGGCAGTCCTCAATTTACAACATTTCGAGTTACAACGTTTTGCACTAACAACATTTATAAATTGACACCCTGTTTCAACTTTAAAACGCTTAATCCAATGAGACGCCTCGCCAGCAAACAAGTTTGCTACATCGCTCAACTGCCTAGAGATCATCTGTCCAAACTTCCTTGGACACTTTCTTTAAGAAAGCAGACAAGACTCCAGAAAAACCTAAAGCCAAGACTCCTGAGAAGACTCCAGCCAAGAACCCTTCAAAAAGTTCAACCAAGAGCCCTTCAAAAAGTCCAGCAAAGTCACCTCAAAGAAGTCCTTCCAAATCAATGATTGCTATTTTCAATATAAATATGTTAATATAGCTATATTACTCATCTATAATTGATCAAGTACAAAATTCTGGGGTATTTTTGGAGAAAATAGGGTATCAGGCTTTGGTTGACTAACCAATCCCCCATTTATAACATTGTTTCTTATGAGAAAATTGGTTCCGAGTTACAACGTTTCGACTTAAGACACAGTTTTGAGGAACCAATTGTGTCGTAAGTCCGAGGACTGCCTGTAATTTAAATTCAGAATCTATCAGGATCATCGAATCGTAGGAAAGTGGAGCTGGAAGGAACCTCACAAGGTCATTTAGTCCATCCCCTTGCTCAAGCCAGGGTCATTCCTAACTAAACAACCCCAGCCAAGTATCTTAGCTGCTCCTGAAAATATCCAAGGATGAAGATTCCCCAGCTTCTCTAGGCAGCCTGTTCCAATGTTTAATCATCTTCATAATGAGAAAGTTCTTCCTAATCTCCAACATAAATTTCCCCTGCTACTTTATTCCTACTCCTGTCTCATCGGACCAAAAGCATAATCAATCTCCATTCTCTTTATAACCACCCTTCAGGTATTTGAGGACTGTTAGCAAATCCCCCCTTTGTATTCTCCTCTCCAGACTAACATCCTTTTCTCCAGAATGGCTTGTTACTGAAGCTTGTTAATATTAGTGGCATAAGTATTAATGGATGCAAACAAATCCAGCCTTGACACTACAGTCAATACACTTTTCTGTTATTTTATGTATCAGTTTGTTGTGTGGTGGTTGAAATATTTATATCTTTTTCTTTTTTCTTAATTTCACATGTAAATACAGAAACATCAAGGACTGCAAGAAAAGCTACTGTTGGAAAACTGTTACTTTTAATGTCAGCCAGCGGTCAATGGTTTTTATTAATACTTCAATGCTCATTGTGTCTTTTTGTTCACTAAGTCCAATAAAATTACAAATTGTTGACAAACAGCAAAAATCTCTTCTCATATCTGCATGAAAGATATTAGCACTGATATTTTCCCCCAAAGGCACTGCCACTAATATCTATGGGAGCTACACATGTATGGGTAGGTGGAGCGGATAACCTACTGACCAGCATGATGAAAATGACTTGGGTGGTGTTTTAAACAAGAGCAGAAACATTAAGCAAGTACTTGCCCTTGCCACCTGCAGTGCATCATTTATTTTCATATTGAGGGGACTTATGCACATCAGATGATGTGGCAAAGATTATTTAAAAGAACAACATTTTCCCTAGTGCAGACGTCCAGCCTGAAGTCGTGAGCTATATAATTCCTATTGACCTGGGACTTAAATGGCACATAGGCTTTGTGCTGGCTTTTTTGATTTCAGTGTAATGTAAGCTTCAGCTTTTCATGTGACAGATCAGAGGAAATGTTCTTTGGTTTAGATGAGGTTTAGAATGACTAAGACCATGCAGTGGGGCAGAAACCTGAGTTATTTCAGTATCTGTGTTCTTAAAGAATCAAATGATCATAAAAAACCTCCTTTGATATTGATAGATTTACATTCAAAGGATACTGTTTTATCCATGTCCAGACTATTTGTGGAAAATCTGCATATTCCCCATTTTTGTGTTCATAATACCCAGCATTAAATATTGCATTTCATTTATTTTTAAATTAGCTAACCTGGTCTTCATTCTATAAACCAACATACAGCTGCTGGTCATTGAATCTTCTGCAGCTACATAAGCTGAAACCCACAGAAGTGTAAATTTTAAAGACGTCAGCTTCAGAACATCATTTCAGTCAGTTAAAATCCTACACTTTTAAACACTGACAATACAATCATCAGCCATGAGTCACTGAAATTCAATTATAACCACAACAAGATTTACTTTGAGTTTGACTCAGAATAAAAATTCATTGGAGATTCCATGCAAAATGTCAAATCTAAGATAAGCTCATTACAGCACAGGGAAATGTAGCACTAACTAAAACTATAGCCTGTATTTAAATTTGAACTGCTGCCTCTAACCTTTTATTTTATTTATTGGATAAAATGTTAGAGACACTTATCGTCCACATATTCATGGAAAACCAGATGGAATGACAGAATTAACATCCTTACTTGGTTTCTCCTGCAACCTAGGGCTCAGATGTTAAACATGCCAGCAATTTTTATATGTAAGATACCAAGTGTGTTTGTGACAGGGACAGTGTTAAAAATGTTATCTTTTTATGGAATTATATTTTCTAGTCTTACTGTGAAAATAGTTTTTGGCGTATGCTGTGCTACATTGCTGTCTGTTTGGGTCTACCCATGAGAAGATTAGAAAAAGAAGCACCAAGAATTGTAAATTTCCCCTGTTGGTCTTGATAAGATGTAAATTTGAAAGCATAACCAGTCGTGAAAAGCCTTAAAGTGAGAGCAAGCACCTTGAACCTCAGATAGGAAGGAGCAGGAATCTGGCCAGCAGGGTGATTAAAAATTGAAGACAAATAAAAAGTTAGAAAATATTGTTTTGGTTTTTATATAAACCATTTTCCTACCAGTTTGGATTTACCTTTTAAACAAAAAGGTCATTTCAGGATCACACAAAATGACAAAGAACAAAATCCTTAGAAGGGCCAGGATTCTACCCAACTGACTTGAGATTTCACAGTAAGATGCTGCTAAGTCACCAATTCTTTTTAGGCATTATAAACATTGTCATTATTTTTTTTCTTGTCCCTTTTATAGGATAACAGTTTCTGCCATGTGTTTCATGGATTTCAGTAGGTTTCCTCTGGACACACAGAATTGTTCTCTAGAACTGGAAAGCTGTAAGTTTGACTCTAGCATGGCAACATGTACTTTCTATATGTGTTCCTATCCACGGTCCAGTTTGTCCATAGTAGTTCCCCCTCAGGAGACACTCTGGGCATGTCTACACATGTGCATTTACTGCGTAGTAACCAGAATTACTGTGCAGTACAGGTGCACATCTACATGTGCACGCCCTTACCATGCAGTAAATATGGCGACTTATGCTGACTTGAGCAATTAGTCATTGCTCAGTAATGCATGTGTAAATGCCTACTGCACAGTAACACTGTGTGTGTGGACTGACTTAGCATTAACTTTAGTCCCAAGCCAGTCCACACACAGCATTAATGTGCTTTCACACCTGCATGTGGAGACACTGGCCTATTCCTACTTACTGTGCAGTAATTTACAGTGCAGTAAATGTAAGATAGCATAAATGTACATGTAGACAGTAAAGTCCCCTGTTTCATTGGCTTTGAAGATGAGCCTTTTAGTCTTACCAGGAAACACTGCCCCCCTCCTCCCCCAGGCATTTTCCAGAACAACCCCAAGAACTCTGCATGTATTTTGGAAGGCTAAAAGGAAGAATGTTCTTTCCTACTCCACAGTTATGGAGAATCCTTTATGGAAAGATAGAGCCATCTGTCCTTTGGCATAATTCATTTTTAAAGCTGTTCTGAAAATATTCAACTAAAAACAGGGTACAAAGGCTTTTAGATCCTGCCCTTCTGCTGATTAGCAAAAACAGTAGAAACTGCAGTCTCCCCAGTTCAAGAATGTAATGTGTCTGGTGATGACTGGGAGCTGTACTTAGGGACTAAGTTAGGTTTCAACCTACTTATAGGCTACCAAGTAGAATTGGGTCAAAACTGACCATTTTTGGAAACATTTTAGCTTAGTTGGCAACATTCAGCAGAAATAATGTTTTGCTGGACTTTTTCCCCACCATTTCTAATTAGCAGCTACAAGCTGCTATCTCAGGGTGTGTGTAGATGAAACAGGGGCCCTAAACTGAAACAGTGGATTTTTTAAAACACTGCTTCAATTTAGGGCCAAGTAAACCCCCATGTCATGCACACACCCGTGCACTTACCTGTCTCTCTGGTGGCAGGGAGGGGAGGGGAGGCTGCTGGTGGGTGGAGCAGTCCCTGGGCTGGGGGGCAGGGCTGGTGCTTCCCTCCATGGCAGCAGTGGCTCCTTCCCAGGTAGTACCCGCCCGCAGGCACCTGACATGGGCAGTACCAGGGGGCACCACAGCTGTGAAGGGAAGCACCAGGCCCCCACACAGCTCAGGTAGGCAGGCAGGCTCCGGGGGGAAAAAAAAAATGATCAGGTTCACCACTTTTTTTTTTCCTTAGGTGGAGCCTGCCTTCCCAGGCTGATGCCAGGCTGCCTGCAGGGCTTCTTGCAGAGCACCTGAGCTCTATGGAGCCTGGTGCTTCACTCTGCGGCTGTAGGGCACCAAACTAAAACTCGTTGGAGGAGTTTTAGTTTGCTATGCCCCAAGTCATATAAGGCGCATTATGCCACTGAATTTGCTACAGTGGCTGGAATTACTGCGCAATATGCTGCCGATGAGTGCAAACACCAACACCATTAAAGCGGTGCAAAAGAATTTAATCCAATTTAAAGTGCTGGGCACACATCCCCCTCAAGGAAAACCATGACAGCCTTGTCTTGGCAGAGCTGGTAATTTAGTTTTTATTCTCTTGTAGATGCTTACAATGAAGATGACCTGATGCTGTACTGGAAACATGGGAATGAGTCATTAAGCACAGATGAACACATCTCCCTTTCCCAGTTCTTCATTGAAGAGTTCAGTGCTTCTAGTGGACTAGCTTTCTACAGCAGTACTGGTATAGTAAGCTTGGTGGCATTAGAAGATAAACACATAGGTCCACCACATGCAGACACACATTTTCTGTTTTATTTGACTGTTAATAAATTATGATGATGATCATCACCATCACCATTAAAACACTTAGAATTAAACAGATGCAGAACTGTTCACTCACAATGGATTTGTTATCTATACTCTGGCCTCTGGTTCTTTTGGATTATATTACCATATTTACCCAAATCCAAGATTACATCAAGCTGAAGACACCCCCTCATTAATTAGATTCTATACATAGAAAATTATAAATATGTTATAATTTAATTATAAATGTGTTCTAATTTTCCATGTATAGGAACTAAATACTGGGGGATCATCTTAAATTTGTCCTCAACCAATGGGGGTGGGGAGGGGAGGGCAGGCATCCTGAACCTTGCACCTTGCTCCCCTACCATTCGCTCCCCAGACCTGCACCCTGCTGCCTGTCCCTCCTACTTGTCCTCCCACCTGTCCTTGCTGCTTGTCCCCCATCTATCTGCTTGTCCCGCATCCCTCCCTACCACTTGCGCCCCTGTTAATCCTTTCATAGATTCATAGATGTTAGGGTCGGAAGGGACCTCAATAGATCATCGAGTCCGACCCCCTGCATAAGCAGGAA
>NW_005841916.1:3049260-3072198 GCF_000455745.1 Alligator sinensis
CCGTTGGCCCTTTTCCAGTCCTCCGGGACTTGGCCCGTGCGCCACGAGCGTTCAAATATTCCTGCCAGTGGCTGTGCAATGTTGTCGGCCAGTGCCTTCAGTACCCTTGGATGGAGCTCATCCGGGCCTGCCGACTTAAAGGCATCCAGTTCTTCCAAGTGACTCTGCACCATCTCAAAGTCTACACATGGGTTTCTGCTGCCCCATTCCTTGCCTGATCCCCCATGTGTACTGTTCATGGATCATGAGTGCGGGATGCTGTCCCTCCCATTGATGTGCTGCTGCTACATCCCCTAACCCATGTTCCTGCCCCATGCCCTGACCCATGCTTCTGCTTGGCAGCAGTACATATCAGGGGATTCAGCAGCAGTGTGGGTTAGGGAATAGGACAGAAGCTTGTTGGGGGATGGGGAGGCAGCCTGGGTCAGGGGATGCAGCAGCCCTGCAAATACAGGGGATGGGATAGAAGTGCAGGTCGCTCATCCCAAGCTGCTGCTCCATTCCCCATCCAATCCCAACCTAATCCCCACTCTGCGTTGCCGCCCCAACCTCTACCTGATCACTCATCCAATCTCTGACCTGTGCTGCTTCCCTATCCCCCACTAGATTCCAACCTAATCCCCCTCAGGTGCTGCCTGATCCTGTGCCTATCCCTGACTCAGGCTGACACTAGCCCTGGCCTCTCACATGCACTCGCTGGATTTCTGCTGACTCTGCAGTTCTAAGCAGCAGTGGTGGCAGCAGCCTGGGCAGCTCCAGCTCTGGCTCTGGGCTGATATTGAGGCCAGAACAAAGACAGAGCTCTGGTACTCATCTCCAAAACTAGGCTTGTTTTTCTCCCTGTTGACAGAGAAAAAATGTCATCTTGGATTTAAGTGTGTGTGTGTAACAATCTCCTGCTGTAACACAGTGGGACCATGTAATCTTCAGACTCCTGATATGAAAAAGCTAGGAGCCTAAAAAAGAGTAGAGTACGTGATCTTGCCAGTTTTTGCAATATGTGGTGCTTTTTGTAAAGCTTTTGCAGTTCTGTGATTACCTGAAAGTCTCAGCTTTTGCTTTTAAGAAAAAATATGCTACCTCTGGTTGTGGAACAGAAATTTGAAAATGAAGCATAAACAAAAAAAGTAAGTGTAAAGAACTTCAAATGTAGTATTTTCTAAGATCCCTTAACTTTTTGAGGCATGTCTCATGATTTTGAACAACCTGGGATTGGTTGCATAATGAAAACGAACCAGTGATCAGTGTGCACATCACAACTGAGCACATGCTAATTTAATGGTTCAACAAATTTTCCGTGTTTATACAAAAAGTTTCAGAGAACGCATTATAGTGCATTTGAGTGAGTGCATCTATATGCAATGTTTACTGTGGAGCTGCCTAATTTGTTCCTCAGTAAACATCTCTGTGTCTACATATGTGCCCCTATTAGGCACATGAAACATGTACTAGCCTGCTCCAGAGTTTATTTGTTGTGTAGCAGTGCACCTGCAGACACTACCTGCCTGGCTGGGGCTCAAGGGTACTCCAGTGCGGGGGGTTGCCTGCCAGCTAGTCTTGCACTGAAGCTCCCTTGTGTCCCAGCCTGTCCCTCTGAAGCATGTGGGGGCCAGTCAGAGCAGCCCTGGGCTGGCAGACTAACCCCTAGGACCCCCTGCCAGGAGGGACTGCTCCAACCAGGCTCCATGGTCAAGGCATTAATAAACTCTGCAACTTATTGCTCCTGAGTTAATTGCTCCAGGGTGCACATTCAACCAGTGCTCCCAGGAACAAAAAAAACTCTGGAGCATGTGCACTATTGGATATGTAGACATGCCCAGTAAGTTATAGTCATGAATTCATGCAAGGCTATTTCTTCAATTCTCTGCATAGTGTATGCACAATCCTAAATAATGAAACACTTTGATATCTAAATGCACTCTAAAAGTACTTTTAACTGGTTAAAATGGCTTGCCTGTGCTGTTGTATGAATCAGTTCATTTCAGTGAAGAAAATGCTTCTCAGTTAGCAGGACTAAATAGTGAAGTATACATGATTTCATATAATATGGTGAAGTGCACAAATCTTTTAAAAAATTCTGTGAGGCATGCAGAGAAAGATGCACACAGGTTTATTGACATTGCTTTATTTATGGGACAACTGATTTTCACAATCTAGATAAAATTAATTACAATTTGCAATATTTGTTCTGTAGTGGCTGATATAGCAATATTAGTAAAGGGTGCAAGGATTATGATGCAACTCAGCTAAACCTGGAAGAATTTACAGTTTGGGCTGATTCTTCCTTTTTACCTTGTGCTGTTGAGAAACAGTGACAAAACTGTATAATGTAAAGATAAAATGTAATACGTAGAGAAAATCTCTAGTCAGAAAAGTGACTGTGTGAATACATCAGTGAGGATCTCTCTATTTATTGTGCACCACTGTTGGCCACATCAGATATGCTTATTTTACAAGGAGGGTGATGGGAAGTACCTGCCAGTACCATATGGTGAGGTGAGGCTTGAGGAATCAAATAGGTTTCCTTGTTACTTCATTCATTCTCATCAATAATAAAACTTCTGCAGAACAAACAAGGTTTTGAGTGGTATGCATGTAAACTCACTGACTTTATATCAGGTCCTCACTGCCACCTGTGCAATCCCAGGGCCTGCCGTGAGCTTGCAAAGGTGTCACAGATAGGAATATAACAAGAAGCTAGTTAATGATATGCTGGCTCAGCAGGGTAGATCAGTAAAAAGCAAAATAGATGTTTTTGTCATTGAATTCACCATGAGTGGATCTAGGATTCTGAAAGGGGGGTGTAGATGGTGTGATGAATCAACACAACACACATTTTTCTCCAGTTAACAAGAAACTAGAAAATGCACTAATATGCTAAGGATCCAGCACTATATTATTTGGTTTGAATCAAAACAAAACTAAATACAAATGTATTGGAATGTGCACTAATTTCCTAGATTATATATTAAGTTAAAGAAACACAGCAAACTAGGCAAAATAGTAAAAAATATTGTTTTTTAGTCCTGTTGTTATTATAGTTAAATGTACGTGCCTTATTCAGATTTGTAATACAAAATTTAGCCTTCTTGAGCATCTTAACATTGTATCCAACACTTCACTGTTACTCATTTCCACACCTGGGTTACTGTTCATCTGAATTAAAATTACCACACCTGAGTTAAGGTTTTTAGCTATAAACAGTCTGTGGGCCTATGAAATAGAAGGGAGATATTACCAAGAATGGTTAACAGACAGCAAAATTGTAGGAGAAAGGATAGCTTGATTAATGGAACATCAAGACCTTCAAAAAGGAGGGTGGGTTGTTAATATCTGTGGAGTGAAGACAGGTTAGCAGAAATCAGGTAGTCAATTGACTGTGAAGTCAATTGACCCGCTCAGCACTGTCCTGGTAGAAATGCTGCTGTCACTATCAGGCAGTTGGGTGGAACAGGAGTCCAAGAGGGGTGCAACTGTACCACTGCAGCTTGTCCTGGATCTGTCCCTGGAAATCACTGACATATGGCTGAATAAATGCAGAGAGCAAATCTGATGAGTAAAATGGGGCCGTTTTTATGTAATCACTTCTCAGGACAGAACATTACTTTAGCTTGGAGCTTCCTAGCTTGTGCTGAGTTTTATTATAGCCAGGAGGATGTATTTTCTTCTCCTGCTTTTTTTTTTTACTATTCACTTGACTGAAGACGATTATTAAATGCAGACCAGCTCCTTTTAGTTAAGTAATACTAGTGAGCAAGTAAAAGGGTAGCATGGCTTGGACCAGCACCGTCCTGCTGGGAGGGATTAGCCACAGCAGAATGAGTACAGAAACTGTCCATATGGACAGCTCTGCCTGCTAAAATCAGGGGCAACCTTCTCTGGGCACCCCTTAACCACCATGTTTGTCTTCTTCCCACTTGAAGCCTCTTTCAAATTCTCCCTCATTCTGCAGGCAAGCTCATAACATTAAGCCATCACAGTTCTTCAGTTCTCGGTCCCCTCCCAGGGCTTTCCCAAGAAGGAATCCATCTGGACAGTCATTCTGACAAAATTATTTAAAAAAGTAAAAATCCTATCCCAGGTTGAAACCATGTAATCCGTGTGTTATTTTAGAAAGGATTATTGTTATTATTAAGTTATAAATTCCTAAAATAGCCTGTTATATGGGCACGGCTGCCCAGTACAAGCTCATTCATCCTTCTATTCTTATTCCAAAGGCAGATTCTGACCTGCTAGCCATTTCTCTCTCTCTTTTTTATTTTAACTTCGCTCCATACTCCAAAACTCACTGCACTCCAGTGCAGCACAGTGACATGGGTGATTCACTAGGTGGCACTCTTCCCCCTGAAGTCAGCATGAAATAACTATTCCAACATGGACAAACAAAAGGAAAATACCCTGATTTAGTAAAGTGAGGTCTGGGCATTTGTAACCATGAAACACCCCATGCTTCTTTTCATTTGAGTAGAAGTATTAGCTTGCCGTCTTGACCAAGGAAATTACTTTCTGCCTGCCTGTGTTCTTCCTGAAGTTTCCGTTTCAATGTTTTTTTATTTTTTATTTTCTGCCTTCAACTGTGATGCAATATTTTATTGCATCTTTAAAGAACAGGGATGTTCCATTCACAAAATGACTTTTTTTTAGGGTAGGGAGAAGAAATTTGTAAAGCAATTTGGAATGAGAGTCATGGTATAAACTAAGGTGCTCGTGTTATGTATTATTTATGATGTGATAAGGGCAAACCAGTGGAAAGGAGCTAATGGAAATAAGCTGATTGCTGATCTTTATAAAAACACTAATTCTTCTCCCCTTGCTCTTTCTTTCAACAGGTTGGTACAACCGACTCTTTATAAACTTTGCCCTAAGGAGACACATTTTCTTTTTTGTGCTACAGTCTTATTTCCCAGCTATGCTGATGGTGATGCTGTCATGGGTTTCATTTTGGATTGACAGAAGAGCTGTCCCTGCCAGGGTATCACTAGGTAATCCTTGAAGGGATGTTTTGGGAGGGGAAAACGGGAAAGCAAGGAGGACTGTAGTTAGCTTAACCGAGTTCTGGTGTGCAGTACACATGAGCAAATGCATTAAATAGGTTCCTGAGTTACACCACTATTTTTACACCAGCTACATATACCCCATTACACATCCTCTGGACTGTGACATGGGGGAATGTTGCTCTCCACAGATCAGTTGTATTTTATGATAAAACTATCTATGACACATGAGAGCGGGACACAAGAAAGATGAGTATTTATGAGCTTCCCTCTGTGGAACATCATTTGAACCTGTCTGTGTTTGCTCCCTATGAAAGTAGCAGACAATTTTCCCCTACCTTAACCTGTATGGGTCAAAGGGTGTATGGCCACTCACCTGCCTCTGCATCAGTTCAAGGTCCTTCATTTTCCCCCAAGCCTTATGTTTCCAGCTTAAGGCTATGTACAGATGTTCAGTTTCCCCAAAGAGAGTCCTTGCTCTCTGAGAAGAAACCACAAGGGGCAGATGTTAATAATTTTTCTTCCAGAGCAAAAGTGGGCACTCTAGGAGAAAAATAACTTGGGAACAACCCAAGTGAAATGGCTTCCAGGAAACTCTCAGGAGACTGAATGTCTGTTGAGCAGGGGTCAGCAACATTTTTGGGCAGTGTCAAAAACACTTGCAACCTTGACTTGTAAGATGTTGGTATGCCAGGGGGGGATGGTGCGGGAACTGCAAGGGACCCCATACTTGTTGTGGCAGCGCAGCCCCAGCCCCTTCCCCGAAGCATGCATGCCAAACAAAAGGCTTTTGCATGCTACTCTCTGGCACGTGTGTCAGGGGTTGCCTACTGCTGTATGGGCTACCTACCTAAGCTGCCTTACTGCCATGTATTTCCACACAAAAATTTAAAACAAATTGACCCTAAATTCACACCTTCAGTTAATTGTATGAACTGTCCTGAGTGCTTGCATGCAGAAAAGCCCTTAATCCTTTTATGTAATTTTGAAAATGTTACCTTTTAATGCCTTATGATTTTGTTCACTAAAAGCCAAATCCTATCTTGTCTCTGTTCTGAGCCCTATAATTTTAACTCTGCACATCCTAGGATCAGGACCATAAAGAGCTGTCTAGTCAGTGTTTACAACATTAGTTTTATCAAAGATTGATTACTTGACATCATTCAAACTTCTCTCTTTGATGGCATAGCACTAATGGCCTTAGAATGAATATATCCAAGGTTAACTTATCTCCGAAGATCTAATGGAGATTTCCTGGTACGTCTAATATCTCTCTAATGCTTCTGATTCCTACAGTTGTAAATTTAAGAATTGACAAGGGAGTTTCCAGTTTTCATTCTTACTAACAGTTTTGGTTCTGGAAGCTGATTAAGTTCTTGTGTTACATTTAAGACAAGGGGAAACCTTGAGAGCCCTAGTGAATAAAACACATATGAGTGTGTTAACAGATCCAATAAAGAAAGTGTCTTTCTGTAGCCATATTGACCTGTACAGAAAAGCTAAACCTGGATGGCTAATGTGATGTGTTTTATTGGAGTAATGGATAATTTTAAGTACAGTACATAGAATATAAATTAATTGTTGGGCCAGTGAAATAACTAGCCTATCTGCTACGGCTATGGCATAAATGAATCTCCTATTCCTTTCATCTGTGAGAAAATAACATCAAGTTTTACTTTAAATAAAAAAAAAATGTCTCGAGTCCTGAAAGGTCATATAAAAATATTGACAAGCCTGTATTCAACTGCAGTTAGCAGCTTACCAATGCTCTTTCTTTAAATCATATGGCAGTTTCTATGGGACAAGGGTAGGCAAGCTTTTCCATTTGCAGACTCGAATGACCCACCTGGGCTACTACTGGACCCTGCCACCACTTCCACTTGTTTTCCCAGCAACATGGAGAAGGTGGCTGTACAGGCAGAGTGGCTATGACTGGTGTTCATCCCCATAGCAGCAGGGGGAGAATGTCTGCAGAAAGTACTCCCACTGCCAATGCCACTGAAACCCCATGACTGTGAGCTGAATTCAGCCCACAGTCTGTAGGATGCTGACCCCTATTACATGAGATTATACATCAGGTTTCCCTGAATAACCGGTTTGTATTACAGCAGTATATCCAAGATAATTTTTGATGAGCTTTATATTCCTGATCAGTGATTTGGATACCAAGTTCTAATGCTTCTCTTCCTAGTTTATAAGCATCTGAATACATTTTTACTCTTGTATGGTACATTCAGAACCTCAGTGTTCAACTTAAATCTATAGATGAGAGAAGGGAAGATAAAGCTCTTGAATGTTTTAGTGAAGTTAAACTAGCCCAAAACTAGATTAACACATAGTGAATTGGGCCCAGTGATAAAGTTCATTGAGTAGAACTGGTAGGAACTTTTGTCAAAAATTAAATTTTGACAGAGAAAGTGTACAATTTCTCCTATAAAATGTTTAAGCTTCCTAACCAGCTTTGTATTTTATTGTTGTAGTAATATTTTTTTCTGTTAAAATAACAAGTAGATCAGTTTTTCATTGATTATTTTCATCAAAAATTTAAGACTGCCATGATATCATCCAGGATTCTGACTTACATAAACCAGTGATATCTTCTCAATGCTATATTCAGTATTTTAGCAGCTTGAAAAAAAAAACATAGCTGGAATAAAAGACTTAAATAAGGCGAACAACATAAACACTTTACAAGTTACTGGGCTTCCATGGAAAGGGAGACTGAAAAGATTAGGGGTGAAATTTTGGATCCATGAAGTCAATGGGAAGAACTCCCATTGACTTCAGTGTATCCAGATTTTCATAGTAGGCTTATTTTTTTCCAGAAAGGGAAGCTGTTGAGAAGTTATAAGGACACACATTCAAGACATTCAATTTGTGGGGGTGGGAAGAGATCTTGTTAATCTTTGAAACATGAGTAAAGAGACAAGAAAGTTGTGAGCCTGGATCCAGGAAGCACTGTCCACTACAGACATCATTTACTCTGCTGAGAGTTGTGGGTCCTGTATAGGAAATTCACTTCCTACACACTGGTGTAATCAGCCCCTAGAGCCCACCAATAAACAACGTTACTGAGGCAAGTTCAGTAATTTAGGACAGCTCCTTGCATACGGGAGCCAGAGTATCAGCTTAACTAACAGGTACAGGCAGTAATCCCTGGAGGACCTGGCCTGCACCTTATCACTAACTAGCACCTGCTTTCTTTGTGGCTGCAGTGGTTGGCTTCAGTTCCACTAGTATGGAAGGACTAGTGAGGGTCTTTCACCACTTCAGTTCTTTTGTAGATACAGTTTCCAGAGCCTTGTGTTCTGACTTATTAAAAGCTTTTGGTGTATTCTGATGTCAGTTTTTTAAAATGTCAATGAAGATTCTGTATAAAGTCAAATAATGTCTACATTTCATAGGGACCTAGACCAGAAAGGGCTGCTGTGATAATTTACTCTGACCTCCTGCATACCAGAGGCCACAGAATGTCATATAGGAATTTCTGCTGTGAGCTTTAAGTAAAGCAAATCTTTGAGGAATACATCCAAAGTTGATTTACCATGGCTAAAATGAAAAGAGAAGATTATCTGTTCTCACCCATTCCAAGGGCAGGCAATTATTTTGGGCAGAGGGCCGCTTACTGAGTTTCAGCAAGCCATCGAGGGCCGCATGACAGGCAACCCAGGGCAGATTAATATTAATTTTCTAAATTTTTTAGGGACCCTATGGGCCAGATAGAATGGCCTGGCAGGCCACATCTGGCCCCCAGGCCACATTTTGCCCACCCCTGCTAAACTATAGAGCAGGAGTAACAGCAATCAGGGAAAACACCCTTTCCCTGTACTCACTGATGCATTAGAGAAGTTTTAAACTTCCTTCTGAAACTTCAGGCATTGAGTAGCATTGAAAAGAGGGTATCAGGCTACATTTGTTGGTCTATTCTGATATGGCAATTACTATATAGAGGGCATGTCTACACATGCACCCAACTGCGCAGTTGTTACTGTGCAGTCATTTAGTACTTTCCGCTGTTACTGTGCAGTCCCGGTGGGCACATGGGTCATTTCTGACCCTACTGTGCAGTAGCAATGAGCTGCTGTACAGTAGCTCATTGCTACTGTGGAGTAGCGTTGGCATCACAGCTTGTGCCTGCCAATGCTACATCACCATAGCGATGAGCTACGTTGCCATAGCTCGTCACTATGGCGACACAGCATCTTGTGTAGATATGCCCAGTAGCTCCCAGTCCTTCTAAGCTGTTTACTCTGTGGTGATTGCAGTACCCAAAATAGAGAGATGCATTGTATTTAACACCAATGGAACTGCTTAATCACAAAAGGTTGCAGAAATGCATTTAACATCACACAGGGGGTGCAGTAGAAGTCCTGCTAGGACATCCTAAGTCTGGCCAGTGCTGTTGTGCTTTCATTGAGGCTATGTGTGAGAGAAAGGTAAATGGGAAGTGTACCAAGCCCAATGCTTCCAGGAACACACAAAGCAGGAACATTTTCTAAACCTTTTAACAGTGGTGCTTCATACATACTTCATCTGCAGTTTCAAGAGTTGCAGTTGACGAATGGTTTTCTGCACCTTGTATTACAGGATCTCACCTCTATGGAGTTAGGACTAGCTATGCTTTAGCACTTTCTGTGAACAATGGATTTTCCATTGTACTGATGGAATATATAGATGATCTATGGGTTAGGTACTGTTTTGAGCAGGTCTATGATGTTACCCTTTATAGCATGCTATGTGTGTCATAACCTGTGCCAAGGGGCTAAAGGGGTCCCCTCACATTCACAAAACTATGCTGAGCAAGTGGCCAGTCATTAGTTGAATGAAGTCAATTGGACTTTGCTCTGTATTAATCACATCTTTCTTTGGCAGGTATAACTACTGTGCTGACAATGTCAACTATAATCACAGGAGTAAGTGCCTCAATGCCTCAGGTGTCTTACATAAAAGCTGTGGATATATACTTATGGATCAGTTTTGTTTTTGTCTTCCTGTCCGTCATTGAATATGCAGCTGTGAACTATCTCACTACAGTAGAAGAGAGAAAACAACTAAAAAAAAGAGGGAAGGTATAAACTTGTGTATTTTGGTGTCATCAGACAGCCACGAGATATAGTCACGTGGCATTGTGTGGTGAAATTTGTGCTGTGACTGTGTCTCTACCTTTTGACTAACTGGTCATTTGCTCTTACATCCTCTTTGGATGGTAGGAAAAATGGCTCTCCTGTCCTGGATACTGAGAGTACAGTATTCCCTCTTCCCTTTTCCAGTGGCAGAAGCTAAGGGAGCTTCATCTCTCCATTTCTTTCTGCCACTTTTGGCAGCTGAGGGGGAAGAGATCTCTCTCCAGGGTCTTTCTCCTCACCCCTGGTGGTTGACCAGTCGCCCTTTTTTTCCTCTCTTGGAGCTTGGGGAAGATAGGCTCTCTTTGTTCCTGCTTCCTAAAAGGGAGAGGCCATTTCTCCTTTCTCACTCCTTGCCCAGTTCTTTCTAGTCAGTTTTGATTGGACAGACCAGTCGTATGATCTGCTATTGCTCCCTGATCAGAAGAGTAGCCATGTAATTCATTAGAATTACCTTTCTGAAGTGGACAGTCATATTTACAAGTTAGAAATTTGCTCTTCCTGAATCCGCTGTACGGTTCCCTTGCTTCCATGAACAATCCCATCTGTGAGCTCCTTGGCTAGAAGAGCTGAGGAAAAGGGAACAGGCAAAGGTCACACATATAGCACCAGTGATTTCCCTGTTTTATTTCGAGTTTTTGTGGAAAATATCTGAGGCGTTCCCCTGGCTGTAGTTAATTGGGCCCTGCAGAAGGGCAAGTTGCCACAGGCAGATGGCCATCTGTCTGTGTTATACAGTTGCCCTGTTTTTTCCCCACCAATAGGTTTTTGAAAACAGAGGGCACCTATACATGAGCAGCAAGGCTGCTCTGCCATGCTATAATTACAGCGCATCAGAGCAGATTCAATTAATCAAGTCTGCTGGAGCATGGGGATTACCACGCTCCAGCAGACTCTAGCGTCTCATGTATCAGCATCCCTGCACTGAAAAATGGTGGCAGGGGCACTTTAACTGAAGCTCATTCTACAAGCTTTAGTTTAAGTGCTCCCCCTGCCATTTCTCAGTGCGGGGATGCTGATACACGATACCCTCCAGGTGCTTTAATTAGAGTGGCTCTCGCAGCCGCTTAAATTAAAACACCACTTCCCACCCCGCTCCCGGAGCACTCCGAGAATGTCAACAGGGGAGACAATGTAGCAGATGAAAGTCTTGTTTATCGGTCCTACACCTCCTGCTAGACCACAATAATTATTATTTGTTGCCAGGTGCCAGGAGTGTATAATCTTGATGCAGTGCAAGCAATGGCCTTTGATGGCTGCTATCATGACACTGACCTTGACTTGGCTGATTTGTCAGTGCACTCGGAAGAGAGCTCATCTCGGGGACGTGCAGCCAGCATCCCCAACGTGGACACAACGCGTGTAAAGAGGAAGAGATCCTTGAAAGGAAATGTGGGCAGGATTATTTTGCAGAACAATCATGTCATTGACACATATTCCAGGATTATATTTCCAATTGTATATATTATATTCAACTTTTTTTACTGGGGTTTGTATATATGAAAGGAAAAAGCTACAATCTACCCATTGGCTTGTATGAGAGGACATCTGAAATGCATGCTTAAAAATAAGCCCAACAGCAACACAGATGAAATATCTAAAAATCTCTGGAACAGGTTCACACATCAGACCAGGGAATGTCAGTTTGTTTGACAGCAAGAATATTCATTAAAAACCCCAGTGACCTGGCTCTGTAAGTGTTACTTCTAAAAGGAACAAGGGGTTTTAACTGGTCCATGCAGGGCTTCACAGTTGTAGTCTGAAGTCTTTGTAACTTCTGAACTTGCTTATGGATTTTCATGTTACAGGGCCCTGCATCATGCTGCTAAATAATTGGTAGTTCCCTGAAATAAGTCGTCAATGCAGTCTTCAGTCTCTTATGCTATTCTGTAACCACCCTTCCCTACTCAGCCTCTCTTTTGCTTTTCCACCTGTGATCCATGCTACTGTAATGCAATCAGCACCATACGTCATCTTCAGATGGCTCTTGTCTTTATTTAGCTTGCTGTGCTCCTGTTATTCTGGCCAATTTGTATATACCTCAGCAGCCTTTGTGCTTGGATGGTGGGTTGGGGTAAGGAGATGATAAGTAAGCAGTGAATTGGGAATTAGCTGCAGGCTGGAACTGAGATGTCATTGTGCATTACAAAAATGGAGGTCTGTCTGACTTTGTTTGCATCCCTTTAGAAAAACATGTTTTTGAATGCTCCAAGATCATTGATCACTGAATAGTGAATATAGAGGAGTGCACTAAGTGTTCTGTAGGCAGTGCCACAGCATCTGAAGGGCAATCTGTTAGCTGTGATTGACTGGATTGATAAAAAGAACAGAAAGAAATGTCTGTGGTCTGTTATAGCAAGGTATGCCACTCATTGTAGACCCAGTCCAAATCAGCCTCATGCAAACCTTTTGTCGTCATCCTATCTTTTCTGTAAATTAACCAGATCAAACACTTGAATCCTTGAAGCGAGGACTTAAGAAAGCTCTGCAGGTAAAAAAGAAGTCTGTCATTATTACAAGATTCTTGCTATGCTGATTTTATTGTATGCATTGGTTTGGGTCTGTCACTCCTCTGGGTGTTAGAGGTTACGAGTTAGGGTGAGGAGAAATTGCATATGACTGCTTGGTTCAGTGATTCTGATTGAATCTCTGAGAATGAGAACAAAGGCAAGGAGGAAATAAAAGATAACAGTTACATAGCAGCAGTCATATTTTGCATAAGTTTGTCTCTGGGGTTCAGGCCAAACCTAGGTCTGCTGGAAGAAGGGTAGACAAACACAAAAAGTAGTTCAGCAGCCCCCCAAAAGGGTCAGATAATTGTAGAATTACTTGTATGGCTTTCTCAGATTGGCAGTACCTGGAATTTCTTGGTCTTGTCTTGCATTTTAAAGTAACTACATGAATGCAACATAGAAATGCATGCTGGTAAGACAATGTCCAAAAAGTAAATGCCTGCCAGTGCTGGGTTGAAATAATGGAGATGGAAATAAACTTGAAAGCATGAATCACTTTCTGGCTGGTATGATTTCACAGTTATGATGCTGTTTGTTCATTGAATAATGACATCTGTTACTTTTTGGAAAAAAATCATTTGTCAAGCTCCCAAACACAAAATTGAAAATGTTGATTATGTGCTGAATACAGAGCAACAAAAATCCCATGGACTGAGTGAGTATCTTGGCAGCCACTTTCCTGTCAAACAAATGAACAGAGCTAATATGCCTTTGATACTGTTCCAGGGAATCTGTCATAGAGAGCAGAAGTATATTTCTGGGAATGGCAGTGCTGCTGGGAGACTAGAGCCAAAGGACACACAGAACTTAGCAGCCTTGGCAATAACACGAGACATGAAGCTCAGCAGATTTGTTACATAAAACAGTGAATGTGGCACCCTTATTGCTCCACTGCCACAGACCACGCGCTCCCTACTCTGCCCAGTACATAAGCTCCAGTCTGTTTGAGAAGGTCCCATGTAGTTGCTCCAGATGTGTGCTCCAAAATCTTTAACCATATAAGTGACGTAAAAATATCAGTTTTTAAATACAGGTTGTCCTCTGATTCATTGGGGCAAGCATGTTCTTGTTTGCTGAAAGATAATCCTTGACTGCTGAGGGAGCAAAATACCACTGTAGGATTTTGGCAATAACTAGGGAATTCATATTCTAAAATTCCTAACGAATGCCTGATAGACAAGGTTCTTTGGGTAAATGTGGTATCTTGTATTAGACCAACTAAATAGTTGGAAAAATGTTCTTTGCAAACTTTTGAGCACAAGCACCCTTCGTTTGGCATAGGGAGAGTCTGCTGGTGCATGTGTGCTTTCCTGGGTGGAATAGAAACATAAGCCAATATGTACAATATAGGTCTGTGAAAATGCAAATGCACAGCAAGGAAGATCAGAGGGGATGGGAGCCTACAAATTTCATTTAATAAATCTACCGGATACAAAAAATCATGGACTAAATATAGACATTGGATTTATGGCACATAATAACCTGCTTGCCATCCGATAACCCCAGGTAATCTCTCTACATTTTACCAGCTACATACTATCAACAGCTCAACGTACACTCCCCTTATCCCACTACCTGTCTCTCACTTGTCTTTTAATCTATTTAGTTGATCTAATTAAAGATATCATATTTACCTAAAAAAACTTGTCTGTCTATGTCCTTAGACCAACACAACTATAACCAACATCATCTAATGAATGTCAGAATATTCCATAATATTGAATCCATAATTCCAGTTTAAACATCCCAATGCATGGGGGTGGAGGTGAAGGTGTTTGGAAAGGGACAGGAAAGAATCCATGTCTGTATTGGTGCTTATAGCAGTTTCTTCAGACTCATGATTCAAGAGGGTAATCTAATTTATTTGACCACTTGTCTATCCCAGTTGCAAAGGAAAAAAAATCCTCAGTAGAAAAATAAAATCCATGGTGTTTGCAATGGAACAGCAATTACTAAAGTACTTCCCCCACATGAAAACTACTATGTATGTGCTAAGTTTTATGATGGTGATGAAAAAAGATGCACCATTTATCCAGACAGACAACATACACATACTGCAAGTATTGTTCAGGAAGCACATCATGGTTTTGTCTTGAAAATAAAATGAGAGATGATGCCGGTTTTGTTAAAAGTGAGAATACTACACGTGCTCAAACAAAATGTATTTGTCAGAGTGTTCACCTTGGAAGCACTCATGTTCTGTGTCTCAGTGGATTGGAAATTTTCCAGTCAGGTAGCTGAAATAACAGCAGGTATGACTTATGTAGGATGTGACCCCCTTTATTTTTATCATTTGTTGTTATATCAGTCGAACATCTTTTAAGTGTTAGTGTGGGTTTTAATGCCACAGAACTCAGTTCTCTGATCTCCTAAGCTTGGCAACAAGGGATGGCTGTATCCTTATATGCGTGCCATTTTCATAAAGAAGCATGCAGTATTTCATCCCAGTAACATGTTTTTTAGAGAGCTCAGAATAAATGCCATTTCAGAGAGTGCAGATATTATTGCTGCCCTAATACAGACTTAGTTCCGATTTTAAATAAACTTTGCTGGTTGCCCTGAATGTTGGATGACGTCACAGAATCATAGAAAATTAGGGTTGGAAGGGACTTCAGGAGGTCCAACTAGTTGAACTCGCTTCAGGAGTTCATCTAGTCCAACTTCTCGCTCAAATCAGGGCCATCCCTAACTAGACCTAGATCATCACAGCCAAGGCTTTGTCTACTTGGGCCTTAAAAACTTCTAAGAGGTTCTATAACTTCTCTGAGTACCTGTTCCAGTGCTTTGCTACCCTCTTTACAAGAACGTTTTTCCTCACATCTAACCTCAACTTTCCTTGCTGGAACCTGAGACCATTGCTCCTTGTTCTGTCATCTGCCACCACTGACAACAGTCCAGCTCCATCCTCTTTGGAACCTCCCTTCAGGTGGTTGAAGGCTGCTATTAAATCCCTCCCCCACCAGTCTTCACTTCTCCAAACTAAAAGAAGACCAGTTCCCTCAGCTTCTCCTTGTAAGTCATGTACCTCACCCTCCTAACCATTTTTGTTGCCCTCTGTTTGGCTCTCTACAGTTTGTCCACATCTTTTCTGTAGGTGGGGAGGGGGTGGGAACTGGACACAGATGTGGCCTCAGTGCTGAATACAGGGGAAGAATGACTTCCCTTGATCTGTTGGCAACACACCTAACAGTGCAGCTCAGTATGCCATTAGCTTTCTTTGCAACAAGGGCACACTGCTGGCTCATATTCAGCTTATTGTCCACTGTAAGTCTCAGGTCCTTTTCTGCAGAGCTGCTGCCCAGCCAGTAAGCCCCCATCCTGTACTGGTGCATGGGATTGCTCTGTCCTAAGTGCAGGACCCTGCACTTGTCTTTACTGAACCTCATGAATTTTTTTTTTGTCCAATCCTCCAATTTGTCGAAGTCTCTCTGAATCCTGGCCCTATCCTCCAGTATATCTACTACTACCCCCACCAGCTTGGTGCCATCTGCAAATTTTCTGAGAGTGCACTCTATCCCATCTTCCAGGTCATTGATAAAAATATTGAACAAAACTGGCCCCAGGACTGACCCTCGGGGCACTCCAGTTGATACCGGCTGCCAACCAGACATTGAGCCATTGATTATTATCATTCAAGCCCAATGATAAAGCCAGTTTTCTATCCACTTTACAGTCCATTCATCCAGCCTGTACTTCCTTAGCTTGTTTGTGAGAATGTTGTGGGAGACCGTCTCAAAAGCCTTGCTAAAATCAAGGTACATAACATCCACTGCTCTCCCCGCATCCACAAAGTCAATCATTTCTTCACAGAAGGCAATCAGATTGGTCAGGCATGACTTGCCCTTGGTGAATCTATGTTTATATAAATACCTGAGCCAATAATAACTCAGGCAGAAGGCAAAGTAGAGGTGCATCTTATGGATGAATAGAATGAGAGATGAATAAGCTTTTGTGAGCCACAGTTTCTGCATCTCTGATTCAGTTAGTGCTAGCGGTGCTCAACCTGTAGCCTATGGGCCAGATCTAGCCCATGCAGCCATGCCATCTGGTCTGCAAGGTTCTCCACAGGTCCAGAAATATGATGGTGGCAGGGCTAATTGCTGCTCCCCTTCTGCCAAGTTTCTGGATCCCTGGGGAGCAATGTAAGCCCGATAACTTGGGCCTGTACATTAAATTGTGCCAGCATGTGGGGTCATGCTGGCATGTGGCCAATCCCACGTGCTGACACTGTCTGGGATCCAGCCCATGGGCTGACCCTGTGTTACTTGTCTGGCTTGCTGGGCTGCTAGATTGGGCACCACTGCTAGTCTATAAGGTGCCTGACTTCAGACTAACAGGGCTAACTACCTCTCAGTAACAAATCAGATCAAGGAACATGAAGATATCTTTTAAAAAGTCACAGGCAAATAAGAGGGAGAAAGAAACCTAATTTAAAAAGTATGTATTATCTATCCTTAAAAAGTGAATTTTTTGCACATACGGATTTTTCCAGGTGACAAACTTCTTTCCTACCTAAGTGATCCGGATACGCTAAATAGCCCAGGATCTATAGCTTTCAGAAGCAGCTTTGATTTTTTTTTAAATGGCTCACCTGGTGACAAACAGGCACAGCCAGCAGCAGAGACATGGACTGAATGTCTTGGATAATAAACTCATCCATTTATATGCATTATTATGATGGTTAATTAATGTGTGATAGCTTACCATTTTATTTGTTCAGCATCCAGGAGCTGGCTGAGTGCATTACAGAACACAGAAACAATTTGAATCTGACAATGATTTCAAAAGGCCTAATTAATGCTAATCATGAAAGACAAACATTTTACTTGGACTTCCAGAGACTGCAAAACAGAACTAGACTACAAAACTAATTGCACAAAAAGAGCTGGCTTTCAATGGGTAATTTAGTGGGGGAAAGGTTCTATTATTCCCATTACTAATCCTCCAAATCCTCTTATGTTTTTGAGTAGTCTTTCTTGCACATATCTATCTTCTTTTATTCTTTTCCACTTACATTAACAAGATAGAACTGACAGCTAAAGTCTGCTAGTTCATCTTTTTGCTGGCAAAACTACTTTGTAAACTGTAGGTATTTCATTGCTTATGAGCTACAAACGAACAATGACTGAACTTTGGCAAAAGTCAGCTAACATTTTCCACATGACATCCACCAAAATGGAAATTATATGTTATTAGGTATATTACTTTATGGAAATAAAATATACTTATAGGAAGATTAATATGGTCACAGATGCCACCCGGGGGCGCTTACTTGGGTCCTCCAGACTTGTCCCGTCGTTCTGAGTATCCCATGAACGCAGCCCAGGCATGACTTCTTAGGTAGAGGGGGAGCTTTCAGTCCTTCCAATTGAAAGATGCCAGACTTTTGATCCCTGATCCTCCCTGATTTTCCATGACCCTCCCTGGTTTTCCATGGTCCTGCATCAGGAGCTACCTTCCAGTTTAGCTCTCCAGGGAGCCGCATCACAAAGTTTCATGCAACAAATCCTATAGCTCTGTTTCTCCAGAAGGCATTTATTAAGGCAAAGGTCACCCAGCTTCCTCCAAAAGGGGTCCCTCTGTCCCCAGTCCAGCCTGCATACTCCAGAGCACCCCAAGGTTAGCTCAGCTGTTCTCTCCCCTCTGCATAGGCTCCCAAAGTTATTTTGCTGTTCACTCTCTTCACACTCTCCCCTGGTCTCAGGTTGCCATGCTGTTCCTTGGCTGCTCCATCCATTATCATACTCATCTCTTCCAGCTGCCCTGAAAGTATCTGCCCAGATACCCTGGAAGCCCCCTGGGTGTGGCCTCCCCACCCCACCATGTTGATGTGCTAACAAGGTCATTCACATCTTTGTTGATAGACTTGTCTTCTGTTGAACAGCTCAGCAATTCTGGTGTCACCGTCTTCTAACCCATTCTTTCCCCTCTGTACAAAGTTAGCTAGGGAAATTGAGGCATGCAACCTTGATTACAACACAAACACATTTAAAATAGAACTACTACAATAAAACCCAGAGCCTGCCACAGTAATAATGATTCTGAACATGTTTTCAGGATACTGTTGGAAGAGTGATTCTGGAACACAACTAAGCTTCAGGGGGGGTGGAGGAAAGAAAGAGGAATGTGGAAAAACTGTAAAGTCTATATTGAGTCAGTGGGGGAAATGTTAAAAAAATCAGAATGAGGCTTTCTGTCTTTGTGGCTCTGTGATACCCACTGCCTATTGTGTATTCCTGTGGGGTAGTTTCCAGATAAGCCTTTTCTCACAGGCATACCTATTAAATACTTGGAGGTAGAAAGGTGTTTCAGAGAGATGGTTTTCTTTTAAATGAAGACTGTTGCAAACTTCTCTGGGGGAGGCTGAGGTATGTCAGGGTGAGATGGCATTAGGGCCTCATCTACTTGGGGAAGCCAATCCTGCCAGAACAGGTGATGTGTTAAGTGCTATTTCCAGTAGGGGTAGGGTGGTGGCTGATCTCGTTAGCTAATGGGATTGAGGTCCTGCTTGGGCTCTTGGCCCAAACTAGACAATGGCTCTGCGGACAAAAGCAGCTGTAGGTGCGAACTGCCTGTCAAACTCTTTCTCTGTGCAAACCATACACCAACGCCCCTCTGGGAGGGGAAGTGTAACACTTTTGTCCCTGAGAAGGGAACTTTTTAGTTTAGGTCCATCATGGGAAGGTCAGTGAGACCCTCTTGAGCATGCTTGGTGGATAAATGGGGGGGTTGATGGCCAGAGGGGGTGTATCTGAGGGCAGCTGGAAGGGAACTCTCCGTTAACAGGGGCCCTGAGGAGCACGTTCACTGGGAACTCTGTGAACAGGGGCAGGGCTGGGTGGACTGAAGTGGCTGCCCATGCCCCTGCCCTTGTGCGAGCCAGGCTGTGTTGCCTCTTAGGCTGGGAATAGGGAGGGCACCATAACTAATTCAGTGTTAGCTAGTGGGGCACCCCCTGACCCACTGCTACAGCTTAAATCAGGGGGAAGAGAAAAGAGCTCTGGAGGAAAGCTGAGGCCTCTTGGGTGTATGAGATCTATGCGGTGCAGCAATCTCCATAGCACAGTGATTCCCAGCCAGGGTGATAGGGCTCCCTCAGTGCTGCCAGATCCTTTGAAGGGAGAAGTGGGTTGAGAAGCTAAGCAGGTAAGTTAGGCTCAGCCTCGTCTGTGTCTGGACGATCCCCCACTGATTGATTGGGGCTGGGTGAGCCCTGGGTAAGCTCTGACTTGGATGGCTAAACAGGCGCTAAACTGAGGTGCCCAATCTGAGCTCTGGCTGGGAAGTGACACCAGCGCGTGGCATCCATCCAGAGCCTCTAGGGAAGGCAGATTCAACATGCTGCTCATGGGACTCAAAATAAGAGGTGCGCTGGGGATGGTTAGGCTGGTCAGCAGCTGCTCTGCTCCCTGGGGAGCCGAATCAGGGCTGGTGGGGAAATGGGGTAATGAAGAGGGAGGGCTGGTGGCCACAGGGGGTGCACCTGAGGGCAGAGTTGGAAGGCATGGCTCTAGCTGGGTGCTCCGCCTTTTCCTTGAGAGGTTTGCAGCTGGCCTGGGCCGTTTGTTTGAATCACAGGCAAGAGACATAGGAGCTTTGGGGTTGTCATTGCCCCCCTATGGCGATGCCCCACCTAGGCGCTGCTGGGCCTGGGGGGATGTACATCCAGCATTGCCAGGTCTTAAATACGAAATTATAGCACTGGAAGCTCAGAGTGATCATACTTGGTGAAAAACTATCATACACTGAACAAATAGGCAAATAAGTCGTCTTATTTATAATGCTCACTGTAACTTGCCTGGAGCGAGTGAGAACTGAGTCATCCACATTGAAGCCTTTTTTTTATTTTGAGGCAAGCAGTCGTAAGTAAGAAAGTGCTGACAGCAAACCCCAAGTTGGTTAAGACTGGGGTCATGGGTGACTGGTGCCTCCTGAGTCTGGGGGGGTACCTGCAGAAGCTGGCAGGGGGACGGGGCTGGTGAGCACCTGCAGAAGCTGCCGGCCAGGACGGCCCTATTGGCGGGGCATGTGCCCCACCATGCCCCTGCTACTAGTTGCCTATCTATGACTGGGCTTTTGCCCCTGCTGCATCAATGAGCTGCCTCAAAACGGATGGTACATTTCGCAGACAAGGTTCTTTGAGTCAATCCGATGTCTTTTATTAGGCCCACTCAAATTGGGCCTGCACCTCCATTTGAAATTTTTTAGGGGTCCAAATCTGAGTGGGTCTAATAAAAGATATCAGATTGACCCAAAGGAAAGACTTTGGTCAGAAGGCAGCAGCTATCCAGTTTCACCAGCCTCAGAGATTTAAGGTTAGATCCACAGTTGGCTGCACTTGTGGCTCACGGATCGCTTTTTAATACATCCTCATACAAACATCACATAATGTGGGACTTGTCTTTTGTCTCCGTCTCATTGGACATGTGGCTAAGACCTGAGGGGGGGGGGGGAGTGGCTTGTGAACCTTGACACTGCCCGAGCTCTAGCCTTGGAAACGCTGCTTTAGACACGAGGCTGAAGCTGGTTGCTCGTGCCCAGCTCGACTAAGGAATAAGGAAGTGGGAGTAAGCAACTAGCTTCAGCCTCGTGTTTTAGACCTGGCTGAGGATGTCTTTCATTGCAACACAGCAAGAGACGTGTCTGAAGAGGTTTCCCGCGCAGGACCCCGCCTCCAAGGTGTGCTCTGCGGGAAGCGAGAACCCCCCTGATCATCACCCGCCTCTGCCCTGAGCCCACCGCGGCTGCAACCTGCCCCACGGCACAGTGTGAACGCCGCTTTTGGTATCCATTGCCCAAAGGCTGACAGGACTGCACCGAGGCCACTGCCCCGGTCCGCCCGGCGGCGCCTCGACTGTGGAGGAGGAGGAGCCGGGCGGAGGCGGCCCAATCCCCGCCCTTTCCGCCGCCCGCGTGGGCCCGCGGCCCCGGGGGCCGCCACAGCCCGTGCAGGGGTGAGGAGAGCCGCCGAGCCAGGCTCAGCCTCGTTCCCCCGGGGAAGGGCCCTGCGGCCCGCGCCGAGGGCTGCTGGGCAGGGCGCCGCGTGTGTGGTGTGAGGGGAGAGCTGCCCTGGAGCCCGCGGGGAGCCGCCCGGGAGAGACGTGGGAGGGCATTGGTTCACATACATGTTACATTGTTGAATCTGATCGATACAGCCGTCCCGGGGGGGGGTTTAAATGCAATAGGCATGTGCCATGGCCTTCCTGATGTAAGAGTCACGAATGTCCTTGCATCCTAAGACGAAGCCTCCCAGAATAGATGCACACAGAGTTGGCAGCCCTAGGTGAGGGGCCCCGCGTGTCTGGCGAGAGGCGGCGACGGGTGCCTTGAGTCCAGAAAGGATGTGGGTATGGTGCGAGCACGTGCCGAGCGGCGAGATGTGTGCCACCCCTGTGAACAGGGCGTAGGGGAGGGGAGGTGGCCTGAGAGCAGGCCAGGAGCAAGGGACTCCCCTGTTCGCAGAGCTCTGACCTGGGAGCTTGGATGTGTTGCTCAGTTTTGTGCATTCCCCACTTCGGTGGGAACGCTTACCTGCCTTGGGGGGGCAATGACTGCTTTGGAGTGGCAGGTTGTCCACCTTGCTCCAGGTGGCCATCAGGTCCGCCACCTCATCTTGGCTCCCAGTTTTGGTGCCATGCTTGTTGATGGTGGTGGAAGAGGTGGCTGCAGCCCTGGCTGGAGTCTGGGATATCCGCTGGGAAGTCCTTGGGATGAGGTGCCAGTGCTGACCTTGACTGTGTGACTGGGGAGCATGAAATGGCTGGTGTGTCACCATGCAGGACAGTTAAAGGGTGGGTGAGGCCACCTGTAACTTGTCACTACCACACAGTAGAGCTTTGCCCTCTGTGCTTGAAGTGGCTGCCCTGGGTTCAAGAGTGGCCAGGTTTGGGGTGGGAGCAGTGCATTATGGGCTGTTCGGAGTACCCTATGGTCAGCTTGTGCCAGGATGCTGGCCCAGGATAACTACATAGATGCACTCCATAATACCCCCCCAAAAAAGTGATGGCACATTTTATGCCAGGGTAGCAGACACATACATCTGCAAACTCACACTTAGGTGTGGGACAAAGCACTTCCTTCTGGGAAAAATGCAACATCTGTTTATAACCTGATTAACACTTGCTGTTGTCATCTTTTTCCCACTGTGTCCAAAGTGCTGGGGGAAACTCAAGTAGCTCAGTGCCTCCAATAGTCTTGTCAAGTCTGTTTAGATAACCAAATATTTGTTTGATTATGAGTTCAACTTGTAATATGGGAATAAGCTTTGGATCTCTGTTTTGCTTTAAGAATGTTGCATTCAAGGCAGGA
>NW_005841916.1:3072208-3079146 GCF_000455745.1 Alligator sinensis
ATGAACATTGCTATTTATATTTGTGTTGTTCTAACGAAGTTGTGAAATGCACTATTCTGTAGCTTTCTGTCAAATGAAATCCCTGTCTGCAAATTGTTAGTATTTTAGGTTTCTGTTTAAAAAATGTGTCCAAAAGCTGTTGTGATTGATTACTTTTTCCCCTTCCTCCTAAATATAAGCAACAAAAATGCAAACAAGGCTTAAATAGCTGAACTTTTGAGCTCCATAAATAGGTCAGTTAGATGTCTTTTCAAGTTCCACATTTTTAGTTCTCTCCAGGATGCTACCTTGCAGACTTCTGAAAGTCACTGTGTTGCTGCAAACTAATCCAGTGGCTTTCAAACTTTTTTCATTTGTGGACCCCCTAAAAAATTTCAAATGGAGGTGCAGACCCCTTTGAATTGTAAGTGTGGATATTCATATACTTATGATTATAGTCGTCTTTTGAGGACTCCTTAGACATAGTCTGTGGACCCACAGGGGTCTGTGGACCACAGGTTGAAAACCACTGCTTTAACCTATTGCAGCCATTAAGACCACATTTGCAAGAGATGTACAGGAGAGTTAAGATGTGGATGCTCTCATTGGCCTCATACAGATGAACATGGACATTTGGTTCCCCAGGGACAACCAGCAGTGGCAAAAAGTGTTCCCCTGGGGAACACCCATGCCACAGGACCTCTGGTGCATGGCAGGTTACCCTGGGTGGGGTAGGAGAGGCTGGGGCCAGCAACTGTGCTGGCCCCAGCAGTTTTACCTGAAGTCCTGGGGGCTTGGGAAACTGCAGCTGCATCACTCCTGCAGCTGGGAGCCTGTCCGGTAGCTGGAGCATGGCTCTGGCTGCCCAGGCTCTGGTTTTGGGTGGTGCACTCTGCCTCCATGTGCACGACCTTACTTTTTTTCTATGTGGCTTTTTTTTTTACCCTGGGATGTCCCAGGGTCACAGAAAACCCTCCTGCCCACACTACAAGGTAGCAACTTGGGAAACACCTGAGTGTGTGGTGTGTGGCACCGCAGATGGGTCTGTGGTGCTACATACCACACGGCTGTACTCATCTGGACGTGGCCATTTAGGAGTAAAATGCCCTTGATTTGCTATGGTTTAAACCACAGGTAGCCCTGGGCTGCCATCAGTGTGCTGACAGCAGTGCAGACATGTTCCTGTTTGATTTTTGCCTTAACTTTCCTGCCGTGAATGACAAACCCCACTGGTGGTTGGAGTGGCATGGGTGATAAGGTGCTTGGTTGACAGCCCAGAGGTCTCAAGTTTGAGGCTGTCAGCCCAGAGGTCACAAGATCATGGCCATAGCAGAAGCACTCACACCGTGGCCCTATCAGATTTCAGTGAATCTGCGAATTCTGCTAAATATCTTGTCACAAGGACACAAGGAAGGAAGGAAAGACAAGCCCTTTGTGAATTAACTTTCTATTTTTATATAATGATCTAGGCAATTATTTGTAGATAAAGTAAATGATTTTCACATGTACAATTACAAGCCTGTACTTCGATATTGTCACTAGAGCCCACTCATTAATCACAAAGCTTGACTGTTCTCCTTAAGATGGAAGTGCAGGCTTTGACCTGTAGTTCTGTAGCATCAACAGAAAAGTCTCTAAGTTTTTATAATGTTTAATAGTGCAGTAAGACTAACACCAGTTAATTAATTCTTTCTAATGTAGTTTTTCTTTCTCCTATAAAATGACTGTTGCCAACTCCAAGGGCTTAAAATTCACGAGAATCATCTCCTGTTCCCTAATATTTCCTTATCCTTTTTCTTAATAGTCTCCTGTCCATTACATTGCCTCAGCAGTGTCATATTTTATTGCAGCCTCCTTGGCCATCCTTGTCTTTGTCACATCCTCCCAAACTTGTCCTAAGTTTCTGTCCTGTTTCTTTTTTGGATTGTCTCATTTCTCTTATTATCTATCTGACCCTTGTGCGTTACTAGGAGACTGCCATCTCTTTTGAAGGTAATATAGCTCCATCCCTGTCTTGGAAACTTACAAAACTTGTTTATTTTTGTTGTATTTTGAATATATGCAAGCCAAATAATTATTTATAAGATGTAATAAATAAAAACAGTGGGTTTGTTGCCTGTTTTGCATATTTATGGTCCTTAAGACACTTTTTGAAGTCTAGGGTTTTGTTTTCATATGTCATGTTGTGTTATGTCAAAACAGAGCCCCATCCTTCACAAAGTGTCTTGCAGACCATGTCCTGTCATGTTATATCATTTGGTGTATCATTCTTCTGGGTGTTCGAAATCTCAGCTCTCATTCAGATTCAGGAGCTTTGCCACTCTGACTAAATTGCCTTTATCTCAAGTGTAACATGTTGGGGTTTAACTAGGAATGAATAAAAAGATTTTTTGACTGCTTGAAGAAAAATCTCTTGTCAATTGCTTGGCTTTCTCTCTTGTGATGAGATGAGACAAGTTTCAGTAGTTCCCTTTCAGACATAGGCCACAGTTGTGAGACAAGAATGGAATTTTTAATGTAAAAATGAAGAATGGGAAGAATCCTTCTTGGGAACCTATTTTTTTCAGGTTGTAAGCCCCCCCCCCAAAAAAAAAAAAAAAAAGCAGGGGGCGTGGGGGAAGCAGGGTAAGAAGGGAGTACAAGCCACCTTGGCCTAGTAACTCCATTAAACTACATTCTTCATTTGCCCTGTTATTTAATGGCCTTAATTTCTTTCTCTTCAAACAGGAACATGCCCAAGAAAGGAGGGAAAGGTGCTGATAGAGGAAAGGAAGAACATGCACTATGTAAACGAACAAAAGTGGAAGCAGGTTGTCCTCTCTCCCCTGTGATATATGACAGCCCAGCCAGTGTCTTTGAAAGCTTAATCTTTCCCATCAAGGAAGAGGAATTCTTTAGGGAGTATTGGGAACAAAAGCCACTGCTTCTTCAGAGAGAAGACCCATCTGTGGCCGCCTACTATCAGTCTCTGTTTCAGCTGACAGATCTGAAGGAGTTGTGCAGCCAGGGTTTATACTATGGCAGAGATGTTAACATCTGCAGGTGTGTGAATGGAAAAAAGAAGGTTTTGAATAAAGATGGCAAAGTGAGCTACCTGCAGCTGAAGAAAGACTTTGATCAGAAGAAGGCAACTATCCAGTTTCACCAGCCTCAGAGATTTAAGGTTAGATCAACTGTGGGCTATAGTTGCAGCTCATGTACTGCTTCTTAACACGTTATTTTTTTGTCATACAAATACTACATAATGTGGGGATTGTCTTTATGTCTCTGTCTCTTTGGACATGTGGTTACATCCTTCCTAAAGAAATTAGTTGGGGGAAAAAGCCAGTTGCTTGTGACTCTGCCTAAGCTCTAGGTCAGGGGTTGTCAACTGGGGGTGGGGGGTGGGATGTGGAAAGGTGGTAGGGGGTACAGGGGGGTGGGTGGGCAGGGATGGAGCGCTGCCACCCATCACCCCATGCCACTGCCTCCCAAGAGCAGAACTGGGGGGGTGGGGAGGGGGTGAGGGCCACCAACCTGTTCTGCTGCTGTCATATGCAAGCCTCCCCCCCGCTCTGTGTCTGCAAATTTAACATTATAGTTGTCACTTGGGAATTACACTACATCTGAGGTACAGTAATATCATCTGACTTTTGCTGTGGTTCTGGTGCTCTGTCTTATGTCTTGGAAGTTGCAGCTGGAATATGGTATGGTGTATGCTGAAGTCTAGTGCGCTAGTAGAATCCTCACGAACCCTGGCTGATGGTACTTCCTTGCTTGTCTGCTACCTGTAGAGAAGGAGGCATCCTCTGTTTCAGGGTATTTATTGACTTTAGACCCAGAGATGGATATTTCTTAAGCCTGTCACACACTTTAGTGATAGGTGAGGGCAACACATTCTAGAAGCTGCTCATGTTTTTAAAAATAAAATAAGTGCATGTACACATGTAATTTGGGCGAAAAAATAAACTCTGGCACAGTTTGTACTGGAGTTTATTTCTCTTGGGTAGAGTCTTTACATGAGCGTCTGAGACCATAACATGTTGAGACATGGCAAAGCAGCCCTGGGCCGGCAGGGGGCCCTGGGATCAGCATTGGGCTCTTCGTGGCACTGTCAGCCAGTGGAGGAGCTGGCTGGGGTGTGAGGGTGCTACAGTATGGGGATAGCTGGTAGGCAGTCCCCGCACTGTAGTACCCTCATGCCCCAGCCAGCCCCAGTCACCATCTACATGTATGTTGTGGCGACGTAAATTAGTCTGCCATAGGATAGTACTTGTTCCAGATAATACTGTATTGTCCTACAGCGGAGTTAATTAATTTACTGCATCCTAATAAGGAAGTATGCTTAGACAGTGACACTTTACTGTGGAGTTAATTAGTCAACTCCGCAGTAAAGCGCATGTGTAGATGTACACAGTGAGTATTTAAAAGGAACACAATCAGTAATGAGAACATCGAATTTTGGGAGGAAAATATAACACTAAACTCAGCAGTATTGAGGCCCATGGAATGTGAACTGAATATTTGTACATTGTGGCTTACACAGATTCAGGGCAGGTCTAAAGGTCTGACCTTGCTGAATGAAGTAGAGGGAACATATGACTGTAATGGAGGGGATCTGGGGAAGGAAGGCAACAGCCCCAGAAGGACTGTTGACCAGTGAGTGCACTGCAGGTGGCTGGCACTGAAAATGTGAGTCTTTGCTGTGTGAATTAAAAGGCTTGAGTTAAAATTGTCAAAAACTTCTATCAGGACACACACAACTTTTAACTGCTTTAAAAAGGTAAGATAGGCACTAGTCAGGAGCAGGTATGTACCCTTAGGATGTAACTGTTACAGCTTCATGCTCTTCTAGTGATACAAGTTACCTGAGTCACCCTGTCGTTGACCTCATGTCAGGGTCAAAGTTGCAACTGAATTTACTGTGCTACAAAGCATGAAAATGTAACTGTCATATTTTAACAGCATATGCGTGTTATCATTTGATACCAATATACTTGTTACATCTTTCTGCATGTTCAGATGTTCAAGAGCTCCAGTCCCATTGAGTTGAGTACCTTGTCAAATCATGGCCTTTGTTGCTTTGCTTCAAAAACAACTGATTGGAACAAGGCACTTTTGGTGACAATATTTCCATCTTTTGTTGATATTTTAAAATTCCTAGACTTGCTCTAAGAGGTTGAGAAACAAAATTAAAGCTTTAGTGAAAAGGTTTACAAAGCATTATTTGGGTTGAAATATTAAAAGATGGAAAAATGTGACTAGGTCAAGTTAGAAGTAATATCAGACTCAATTCCTTTACATGGACAAGTCATAAGGTGCAGTGTTCTCTTGGAAGTGGGCTGTATTAGCATAGCTGAATCACCATATGTGTTTAACATACAAACTTAACAGTTTGTCTCTATCTTTAAAGGATTATGAGGAAAGGGTTGGTGCCATGGCTTGATACTTAACTATAAAATAAGAAATTGGATAAGGAAGCAATAATATATTAGTATTCAATATCTTTCATAGAGTGTATCAGTTGCTTTGCATGTTTGAACTTTTATGCTGTCTTTCCACCTGTTCAAGATTTGTGTTAGAAGCTAAAATGCATCTTTTGGATCTAAACAGGGGAGTAATTCTTGAATAGCTAATAGCAGATGCTAGAATTTCTAGCCTAAAATGTCTTTAAATTCATACGTCGGATAAACAGCAAATGCTAGGAAAGGTCAGGGATACATATTTACTGGAGAGAGAGAGTTTAGTTCACTGTTGTTCTTCCACTGATCACATAGTTCCATTCTAAAATGAATTTCCTAAATGTGTTTTTGTAGCTTGACTTATTATATACACGGCATCCTCTGTAACAGAACTGTGACCTTTAACTTCCTCTGATTCTGTGCTATTCAGCCACTGTGCATGTTTATTGCCTTAAGATATATCACTTTTTACAGATTGATTCTGGTTTCCTTTTTCATTCTTCTTAACCCTATTGACCTGTATCCTTCATTCTCCCTAGAAGTCTGGGAATCATATAACTTCTAGACTTGAGCCTGTTGGTTACTGTGTTGAGTGTTGGTACCTCCCTCTTCTCCCCCCAAGAGCAGGGGTGGGCAAAATACAGCCTGTGGGCCGGATCCGGCCTGCCAAGCACTTTCCTCCGACCCGCGGAGCCCCTTCAAAATCCAGGTAATGGCGGCTGCCTCTCTAAAAGCCTCCAGCGGCAGCCAGTGGCACCAGCTGCTGGCTGTGGCACCAGCTGCTGGCTGTAGCACCTCGGGCTGTTTCCTTGGGTTCTGGTTGGAAGGCAACCAACCCTGACCTCAGCCTGACCCAGCTGGCCCTGCCCCGCCCCTGGCTCAGGTCAAGTTTGCAGCTTGAGAGGGGCAGGGGTGCTGGGCCAGAACCTGTGGTGCCAGTGAGGGGAAAGCGTGTCTGGACTGGGTTCTGCTTTGCTGCACGGGACTGGAAAGGGCCCTGCCCTGCAGGTAAGCCCAGGAAAGCGGCTGCTGGGCAGGCTTTCCCCATGCCGTGCCATGCCGTGCCATGCCGTGCCGCTTGGGCTGCACGGGGTTGGGCTGGTACCGGCATTGGGGAGGGGAAGTAGCAGCTGGGCTGCAGCTCTGGCCCAGTCAGCACCAGGAAGGAGAGGTGGCAGCAGACCCGTGTACCGCTTGGGACAGGATGGGACGAGCCCGACCAGAGCAGCAGGGGCTCAGCTGCACTTTCCCGTGCCATGCCGTGCCATGCCGTGCCGCTTGGGCTGCACGGGGTTGGGCTGGTACCGGCATTGGGGAGGGGAAGTAGCAGCTGGGCTGCAGCTCTGGCCCAGTCAGCACCAGGAAGGAGAGGTGGCAGCAGACCCGTGTACCGCTTGGGACAGGATGGGACGAGCCCGACCAGAGCAGCAGGGGCTCAGCTGCACTTTCCCCCTACCTGCACCAGTCAGTCCCGAGTGGCACACATTTGCGCCGCCACTTCTGCTGGCTAAGGCCCAC
>NW_005841916.1:3079337-3110399 GCF_000455745.1 Alligator sinensis
AGCCCTCCTCCGTTTTGGGACCAGCTGGCACAGGTAGGGGGAAAATGCAGCAGCACGTAGGGAAGCCACCGCTTGATAGGGGACGGGATGGGCTGGCCAGGCTGCACTGGGGAGGGAAAGGTGTGGCTGAGCCCCTGGCAGCTCAGGATGGGAGGGGTCCCATAGCACTGAAGGGTGCTGTGCTGGTGAGGGGACCTGGGCCTGGGCTGGCTTTTGCTGTGCCACGGGGTGGGGGGGTCGGGGGGGTGCAGGCTGGGATGCGTCAGGACCAGGTCATGCTGGCACCAGTGATGGGTGGGGGAGTTGGTCAGCTTTTGATGCCTGGAGCCTGATGGAGTGGGCTGGGTCCTTGCTTGTGGGAGGGGTCAGGTTCCAAGGCCATCTCTCCAAAAGGAGTACTTCCAGGGACAAGGGGAGGGACTTCCAGTGGCAAAGGTCAGGGGTTAGGGGGGTGGTCCCAAGAGGGCAACCAGGGGGTGGGGCAACTGAAGGGGCGGGGATACCCATGCGACCCTTGAAGGCTCGCCAAAACTCATCAAGCAGCCCTCCACACAAAATAATTGCCCGCCCTTGCCCAAGAACATCATTCAGCAGGCATTCATTGAAGCGTGGTAGCTGAGATGCTGAATGTGCTTTATTTGACAAATTTTTGTCTTCATAATCTTACTCAAGTTCCTCTCTGGCTGGATATATAATTAGAGCAATAGATCATATATTTGTAAAATAAAACGAGCCTCCCTGCCTCTGCGCCTCAAAGTTATGTCTGGTTTGTGCACTGATCATTTGTCTCCTGTTTCTTTAAAGGACGAGTTATGGAGGATCCAGGAGAAGCTGGAATGCTACTTTGGCTCTTTGGTTGGCTCCAATGTTTACATTACCCCTCAGGAGGCCCAGGGCCTTCCTCCCCACTATGATGATGTTGAGGTAAGCCAATAAAACATGAGGGGAAAAATCCTTTCTTGGCCCCTGCAGGCAAGTAACAAACAGACTTGAAAGTTACCTTTTTATCTCAGCTTCCAAAACTTTGTCGTCTTGGAATTCTTCCAATTTCCAAAGTAAATGCATTCTTAGCTAGTTTGTAGCAGTCTGATCTTGTGTTGGTTTCATTTTCAAGCCTGAAAAGCTCTTCTCCCTCCTTAATAGCGATATACACATGTATTTCTGAAATATATTTAATAAATATACACACTTATGAATGTATGTATGTATCATAGGTATATGTTATAGTTGTATTTATGAAATATATCCCCCCTCAATTTTTGTTGTGCCAAATTTCTTGAATTTATCCTATGTGTTTAATTTCCTTAACCAGCTGAGTAGCTCTTCTCTGTATCTGTTCCAGTTTAATCATTTTTGAGCACTGGAACCAGAACTGGATGCAGTATTCTAAATGGGGTCTCACTTGTGCTTCATACAGCTTGTTGTACTACAATACAGCCTGCATAATAGATCCCAGAATTATATTGACCTTTTTTTGCAGCTGCATCATACTTGGGATCTTCCAACCACCAGTCACCCTGCAGTTGACCAGGCCAGAGTTCCTCTTTTTCCTAGTTGTCTCTCGTCATAGCCCCATTTTATAGCTCAAGTCATTATTGGGACTGGAGGGTGTGATTTTTGCACTTCATATAATTTCTAATGTTCCATCCACAAGATTATCAAAATTTTCCTGGGTAAAATAAGTATCTGGTCCATATTGCCAGCATTCCTTAATTTAGTGTTGTCTGCGGTTTTCATGAGGATGCGTTTATTTCCAATACCTATTAACATTTTTACAAGTTAGCTGGTTTATTGGTTACATTTTTAACAGGATTAACATGAGAATGTGTATCTTGAAAATGCTACAAGGGTGTCTTAAATTCCAACTGTGTCTTCATCAACCTTCTAACAATAGCAACAGAAGCATTCTAATATTAAACATTAAATAAAACAAACCGTGAAGCTGGGGTTTACATTACTTTTCTTTCTCACGTTTCAACTGTCATGTTATAAAGATAACACATTTTCTTTACTCGGGATATTTCTAATTTGGATAAAGAAATATTGCAAATAAAATGTGTAGGTGTCTTATCACAACTCGTCTTATCTGTTATTTTATTTTAAATTGCATTTCAGTTAACTGTTTAACATTTTTGTTACAGAAATTTTAGCAGCATATGTATTTACAGCCACGTAGTGAATGTAAAACACATCTCTCAGCTGCCTAAATTGAAAGGAAGAAATATTGCACTGCTAGAACAATTCCAAAAAGACTTCTGAAATCTGTGATGGGCAATATTCACTGATTGTTTCAGAGGCTCTGCATTCTTACATGACTAGCAGAGAATTATTTTTGAACTTTGTGTAGTGGTGGGTGTCACCAGGAAAGCCATCACTTTGATGTGTGGGTGTGTTTGCTGCTTTGCTACTTGTACCTCTGATTTCTGACTTGACTTTTATGGATTTTTTTCAGACAGCAGGGATTCAAAATCTGATTTTTTGGAGGCTTGAGGGGAAGCTAGGTTTTTTGATGCATGTTGGTATGTGCCCTCTGCAGGTGTTTATACTTCAGCTGGAAGGAGAAAAACACTGGCGGCTCTACAAACCTACTGTTCCCCTAGCTCGGGAGTATAGTGTTGAATCGGAGGATAGGATTGGGAATCCAACACATGAATTCACGTTAAAGGTACCGTTTGTGATATGTGGCTTTCCCAACCTTAGCGGAAAAAAAGATGATAATTTTCTACTCCGGCACATTAAAAACATAATTAATACTGTGAATGGTAGTGCACAGGGAACAGTTGGAGTAGTCGTGTATCTTTCCAGCTGGTACCACAAAACTCTATTAAAATATCTTGTCTTGCTTCACTTAGCTGTCCTTTTCCATTATCTAAATATTACCAGAGTATTGGGATAATGGACTCTTAAAATAAACAGTTTTTCTAAAAACCCGTCATGCATGAGTTTTGGCATACTAAGGGTGCTTATGCAAGTTACATTTTTCATGTGATCGGACCCCTGAAAGCTCTCTACAGCTGTGACAATGCATGTGCATGGCTGCAGAGTACTTCTAAAATGGCCGATCATGCAAAAAATGAACCCATGTCACATCAGGTATTAGATGAAGGTGCTTTAAAGCAGAGTGCTATAGGGAATTTGTGCTCCTTCCAGGGTTAATTTTTCACACCTTATGGGGCTGGGCTGGTGCTTGTGTCAGTGAGCACCAGCTGAGTCCTGGCCCTGGGGCTGTCAGCAGGGGAGGGAGGGGGAGAAAAAGGGAAGGTGGAGGGAGCAGCATGGATCTGTTGGCTGCTTTGCCTGCCCGGAGCTGGGGGGACCGGGGTGGAATGGAGCTGGGATATTGTGGGGAGATGCTCAGGATGGGACTGGACTGGGCCTACAAGGTGAGGGGGAAAGCAGCCAGAAGCTGCTGCTGCCGCTGTCAAGACACCCAGGCAGGGGGTGGGGGAAGGAAGCCCCCTTTCACTTCATGGGCCCAGCCTGACTCCCCCCCGGACCGTAGTGAGGGTAGCTGGGAAGGGGGCCTGTGAGGTGAGGGGGCTTCATTCCACCCCCCCACTCCAGCTCTAGCCAGGCAAAGCAGCCAGCAGCTCTATGCTGCTGCCTCCTCTATCTCCCTTTCCCTGTTGACAGCCCTGGAGCCGGGTGGGGGTGGAGTGAGGAGAGGGACAGTTCAGCAATATCTTCAGAGCCTGCCGGTTGTCCTTGCTCCCCCTCCCCACCTGTCCCGGGTCTGGTGCAGCCTCTCAGACCCTCAGGTGAATGTTTGTTGGGTTGGGGGAACGGGACAGTGGGGGTTCTAACTCACTGTGCTTTGTGTAAAGCACCGTGAATTAGAGTGCAGCCCCTAAACTTCTGTAGACACCCTGTAGTCTAATCTCTGCTCAAAGTTTGTAGGTAGAAATAAAGTATTGGCAACGTAGTGTGGGGAGGAGCCTTCTAGACAACTGGACCCATTGGCCTGCATTTTAAAAACAATGAGTAATACAACTATCTTCAACCCATGCTGTGTAATCCCACAGTGTTCTGTATAGGTTGTCTTACCCCCATGTGCAGTAAATGTTGCTGACTTCCAGGGTTTTATCCCAACTTTATTTCGGAGACTGCTTCTGTAAGTATAAAAGTCTCATGAAGGGCTACTAAATGCAAATAATTTAACAACAGGTTTCTTGGTACTCACTTTCCTCTCTGTCATGGGTCTGTACTTCAAATATATGTTATTTACCCACCAAGTAAATTGGTCTTATTCTAGAATTCATCAGCTTCTCCATCGTAATGCCTAATCCTGCAAAATATCTAGGTTTTTTCATAAGGGTTCAAATCAAACCAGCTTTGACACAAGTATCTTATGACTGTTAAAGCCTGAATCAGTTCTAACAGTAGAAGATCTGCATTCTGATTGCTTGTAAGGTTTGACTTTTACTGGGTCACTTTTTGGCATCTCAAAGGCTCAGATCAAGTGTAGTACTGATAGCTATCTCCCTTCTCATTTGTGATATGTTGTAGGCCACATGCCAATACCTTCCACCTCATTGGATAGTAGTGTACTCCATGAATAATTCCATTGACTTCAATGTGGCAATTAGTGGAGTATAAGCCTGGCTCTATGAATGGGTTAACAAATAACTTCATTTGTTTTCAAATGCAGGCTTTTGTTAGAGTGTTTGGTGCCTTCCATTTCCTATGTTCTATCTCCTTCTGAACAGACTCTATCATGCCGCATTTGTTTTGTGAAGTGTGTCTAGCAGGGAAGTGCAGCTTGGCATCCTCTCCTAAACTTCTTTCAAGGATTAAAAAAAATCATAAATAAGACTTTTTTTTTTTCCCTTTCTCTCTCTTTGCATTGCTGCCTGTCCTTCATGTGTAGTCCAGACTGTGGACCAGTGAGAGGTTGTACCGTGCCGTTGTCCCTTTTCTGTTCTTCCAAAAATAATAGAAGCTGGTGGTGATGTTTTGATGCCACTTGGCACCTAAATTTCCAATCTCAGCATGTATTTGTGGAACTTGATTCTCTCTCCATCAGGGAACTCTAACAGCTGTTTTGCTATTTGTGCCCAACTCTGTTGGAATTAGCCAGTAGCTAATATAACTAACACTGGTTATCCAGCCTTTCCATAGTCGGATTTATCCCTCCCATTTAGAAGTCATGAAAAAGCCAGGGGACTCTACCCTTTGACAGAAGTTCATGACACCTGTTCCCAGATTGTCATAGGCAAAGTTTGAAAATACAGTGGTTGTCTGTTTATTTTACTGTTCCTTGATTTAAAATAATTGCTTTTTGATACTGCACATGCATATGAGCTGGTTCAAATCCTGCATGCTTAGCTCAAGAAAAATAGTTTCTTGAAGTCCATAGTACTCTCAAGCAAGTAATGCTTACAAGGACTTGGCCCTTATAGCATAGATGCCTATCTTCAAGAAAGGGAGGAAAGTGGATCCGGCTAACTATAGGCCCATCAGCCTGACTTCTATCCCGGGGAAGATCTTAGAAAAGTTTATTAAAGAGGCCATCCTTAATGGACTGGCCGACGCCAACATCTTAAGGGATAGCCAGCATGGGTTTGTTGCGGGTAGGTCTTGCTTGACCAATCTCATTTCCTTCTACGACCAGGTGACCTATCACCTGGACAAGGGAGAAGAGATTGATGTCATATATCTTGACTTCAAAAAAGCCTTCGATCTGGTGTCCCATGATCGCCTCTTGGAGAAACTGGCCAATTGTTGCCTTGGGTCCTCCACGATCCGCTGGCTGGAAAATTGGCTCCGGGGTCGGACCCAGAGGGTAGTAATTGATGGAAGTCACTCATCGTGGTGTCCTGTGACCAGTGGGGTCCCCCAAGGCTCTGTCCTTGGACCCATACTGTTCAACATCTTCATTAATGATGTGGACACTGGAGTCAGAAGCGGACTGGCCAAGTTCGCCGATGACACCAAACTTTGGGGCAAAGCATCCACACCAGAAGACAGGCGGGTGATCCAGGCTGACCTGGACAGGCTCAGCAAGTGGGCGGACGAGAATCTGATGGTGTTCAACGCCGATAAATGCAAGGTTCTCCACCTTGGGAAAAAAAACCCGCAGCATCCTTATAGGCTCGGCAGTGCTATGTTGGCTAGCACTATGGAAGAAAGAGACTTGGGGGTCATCATTGACCACAAGATGAACATGAGCCTGCAATGCGATGCGGCGGCTAGTAAAGCGACCAAAACGCTGGCTTGCATCCATAGATGCTTCTCAAGCAAATCCCGGGACGTCATTCTCCCCCTGTACTCGGCCTTAGTGAGGCCGCAGCTGGAGTACTGTGTCCAGTTTTGGGCTCCACAATTCAAAAAGGATGTGGAGAAGCTTGAGAGAGTCCAGAGAAGAGCCACGCGCATGATCAGAGGTCAGGGAAGCAGACCCTACAATGACAGGCTGAGAGCCCTGGGGCTCTTTAGCCTGGAAAAGCGCAGGCTCAGGGGTGATCTGATGGCCACCTACAAGTTTATCAGGGGTGACCACCAGCATCTGGGGGAAAGTTTGTTCACCAGAGCGCCCCAAGGGATGACGAGGTCGAATGGTCACAAACTACTTCAAGATCGTTTCAGGCTGGACATAAGGAAGAACTTCTTTACTGTCCGAGCCCCCAAGGTCTGGAACAGCCTGCCACCGGAGGTGGTTCAAGCGCCTTCATTGAACACCTTCAAGATGAAACTGGATGCTTATCTTGCTGGGATCCTGTGACCCCAGCTGACTTCCTGCCCTTTGGGCGGGGGGCTGGACTTGATGATCTTCCGAGGTCCCTTCCAGCCCTGATGTCTATGAAATCTATGAAATCTGCTCTGACATGTGACAGTGTAAGCTTCCTACTAAACATATCCCTTTTTTCTCCATGTGGGGTTGGATAGCAGGATGTTTTAATCCTGGAGAAATTTGGGTTGGGGGACAAATTATTAATTGCTCTTCATCATGATAGAAGTTTCAGGATTTGACCCATGGGTAAAGATTTAGGAGGTGTATGTCTTAAAAAAAAAAAAAAAAACAAACAACAAAATCCAACGTATTTCAAAGTTATTAGTCATTAGATCGCCCCGTGTTTCAGTGGTACTTCTGTCTCGGTGAGTGGAACAAAAGTTAACAACTCCCCACATAAATAGCCAGAACCTTTTTAATCATGGTAGATAATTGGGTTAGTTGATTAATGGCAGAAGAAAGCTTGTTTTAAAAGTGAGTAAAACTTATGTGGCTTACCTTTGACAAACCACAGCTCATTAAAAATGGATGAGCAGAAGAAAGGGAGCTTAGTCCTGTGAAGTTTAGTAATTGGAGAGGCCTTTAATTAAATGACTTAAAGTAGATGTTTGCAGAGTGTTTGCTTAACATCTTTCTGGGTTTAATCAGATTGACAGGCTTAGAAATGATTTGAGTTGGGCATATAAAATATAAAAAAAATCATATTTACTGTCTTATGACCCTGCCCTTGGACCGTGCTGTCCAGATATATAGTGATGACTGGGAGAAGCTGTAAAACAACCCAGATGTTAAAATAGACTTGCATGTCCCGTAATGTAGTCAATTCCATCCTTGGCAGTGCTTGTACCTGGCTTGATCTTTCAAACTATAGCTTGTCAGTTGGGGTGGCAGAGCTGTTCTGGGGCTAAAATGGTTTTTTTTTTTCTGCATTGGAGGTTTTTCCATAGTTGTAGTCTTTGGTCTGGTTTTGTCTCTCTTCTCTTCTCCTATTTTCCTCTGTCTGTCTCCCTCCTCCTAAATTGCATTAGTTTTAAAAAGCCTTCACTCACTTTTGTAGAAGTCTTATTTCAGTGGGTGGCAAAAGACAGATTTTTTTTCCTGTGTGTTAATGTTTTTTTCCTTAAATAAACAAATTAAATAGAAGACTTTTGTGAAGTTTACAAACAAAGTAGCGCATAGCACAAACAGCTCTTACCACCTTAACAAGACTTTCCCTTCTTTTTTCTTAGGAAGATGAGGTTGAATTTGGATATCAATAGGCTGTGCTTTTTGCTTTTTCACCAGCTCACGCCATCTACAAGCTGATTATGAATGCTTCTCCATTTCATGCATGCATGGTTAGTTTTATATGCATGTTGTAATATCAGAGCTCACTTTAAATTTACAAATACTAGTAAATGTTATTTCAGCTTTTGGTTTTTTAGCCTGGAGTGCCTCTGTCCTATATGAGACCCTTGGCAGCATGGCTGTATGGCATTGCAGGATTTTTTAGTCCACTGTCGATGTTTCTACCTGGGGAATATTTTGTTTGTTCAGCTCATACCTCAGTAGGATAAGTACCAAGAGATCTAAATATGCCATTCTGCTTTCTTCTTTTTCTTCTCCCTCAGCCAGGTGACTTGCTCTATTTTCCAAGAGGGACTATCCACCAAGCCGATACTCCTCCTGGTGTTTCTTATTCTACTCATGTGACCATCAGCACCTACCAAAACAAGTAATTTTTTCCTTACCATTTTTATAGTATTGCTTCTTTGGCAGTAGTTTGGGCCTTCGTGTGGATAAATGTCTCCATGTTGCCTCCATATTCCTGAACAGGGACCAGCACATCTCCCCCATTAGAATTGTGGATCGACCCAGGGGAGGCACCGCCATGCCTAGGGTCAGAGATGATCTAGTTAGGGAACTTTTGGAGGGGCTAGACGTGTTTAAATCAGTAGGTCCAGATGCTCTTCACCCGAGGGTGCTGAGGGAATTGGCAGGGGTCGTAGCGGGGCCCCTGGCATGGCTCTATAAGCGCTCGTGGGGCACTGGCCAGGTACCGGAGGATTGGAAAAGGGCTGGTGTGGTCCCCATTTACAAGAAGGGGAAAAAGGAGAGCCCTGGCAATTATAGGCCAGTCAGTCTTACCTCGATCCTTGGGAAGACCTTTGAAAAAATTATCAAGGAGCACATCTACAAGGGCCCAGCAGGGGAGGTATTGCTCAGGGGCAACCAACATGGGTTCATTGAGGGCAATTCCTGTCTGACTATTCTGGTTTCTTTTTATGATCAGGTCACAAAGTCCCTGGAGGAGGGTGTTGGGGTGGATGTTGTCTTCCTGGACTTTAAGAAGGCCTTTGACACGGTTTCCCACCATGTTCTCTCAAAAAAACTAGGTGACTGAGGCATTGATGCCTGCACAGTCAGATCAGTGGCAAATTGGCTAGATGGTCACACCCAGAGAGTGGTGGTGAATGAGTCATTTTTGACTTGGAGGGATGTGGGCAGTGGAGTCCCCCAGGGCTCGGTCCTGGGTCCTGTACTGTTCAACATCTTTATCAGCGATCTGGATGTGGGGCTGGAAAGCACGCAGTCCAAATTCACCAATGACACCAAGTTGTGGGGGGAGGTGGGCACGCTGGAGGGGAGGGACAGAATCCAGCTAGATCTAGACAGGTTACAGAGGTGGGCAGATGAGAATAGGATGGAATTCAACACAGACAAGTGCAGGGTACTGGATCTAGGGAGAAGGAACCAGCAACATACCTATAGGCTGGGGAATACCCTATTTGTCAACTGGGTGGCAGAAAGGGATCTTGGAGTCATTGTTGACTCCAGGTTGAACATGAGCCACCAATGCGAGGAAGCGGTTAGTAAGGCTAACCACACCTTATTGTGCATCTACAGATGCATCACAAGCAGATCCAGGGAGGTGACCTTCTCCTCTATGCAGCATTGGTCAGGCCACAGTTGGAGTACTGCGTCCAGTTCTGGGCACCTCACTTCAAGAGGGATGTGGTCAGCATTGAGAGGGTCCAGAAGAGGGCCACTTGCATGGTCAAGGAGCAGCAGGGCAGGCCCTACGAAGAGAGGGTGAAGGGCCTGAACCTATTCAGCCTCCACAAGAGAAGGCTCAGAGGGGATCTGGTGGCTGTTTACAAACTCACCAGGGGGGACCAGCAGAAATTGTGTGAGGCTCTGTTCCCTCGAGCACCACCCGGGGTTACTAGGAATAACAGCCACAAATTGCTAGAGATAAGGTTCAGGCTGGACATCAGGAGACATTACTTCACGGTTAGGGCTGCCAGGCTCTGGAATGGGCTTCCAAGGGAGGTGATGCTCTCTCCTACCTTGGGGTCTTCAAGAGGAGGCTGGACAGATATCTGACTGGGGTGATATGACCCTGGCACCCATTCCTGCCTGGGGCAGGGAGTTGGACCTGATGATCTGTTTAGGTCCCTTCGGTCCCTAAGCACTATGATATTATGATACTATGAAATGCAAAAGATGACCTGGAATACACGTTTCAGAGAAGCAACACTATTTTTTAGAGCACAGATGTCAAATTCAAATGCATTGGGCCAGATCTGGACTGTGGGGTGTCATGCTACAGCTGCTAGTGCTGCTGTATTGACACAGCCACCATGTGGGGGTTAATGTCACCTGTGCTCCCTGGCCTGCTGCTGACTTGTGCCCTTGCTGAAGAGAAGGCTATACAGTACACTGGGCTGCATTAGTAGGAGCGTTGCCAGCAAATTGTGGGAAGTGATTCTTCCCCTCTGTTCAGCACTGGGAGGCCACATCTGGAGTACTGTGTCCAGTTTGGAGAGAATCCAGTGGAGGGCAATGAAAATGGTTAGGGGGCTGGAGCATATGATATATGAAGAAAAGCTGGGAGAACTGGGCTTATTTAGTCTGGAGAAGAGAAGACTGAGAAGGGATTTAATATAAGCCTTCAACTACCTGAAGGATGGTTTCAAAGAGGATGGAGCTAGACTGTTCTCAGTGGTGGTGGTTGACACAACAAACAGCAACCATCTCAAGTTGAGGTTAGAGGTGAGGAAGAATTTTCCCACATGGAGGGTAGTGAAACACTGGAACAACTTACTCAGAGAGGTGGTAGAATCTCTATCCTTAGAGGTTTTTAAGACCCAGCTAGACAAAGCTTCCGCTCGGATGATCTAGTTGGGGCTGATCCTGCTTTGAGCAGAGGGTTGGACTAGATGACATCCTGAGCTCCCTTCCAACCCTAATTTTCTATGATTTGCAGGCCAAATGAGGCTTGGAAATTTGCTGGAAGGTAAAGGGATGGGGATGATGTTCACTCCCTGGGTACTAGCTGTGGTGGCACAGTGGCTCTGGAAGCTGTGGTGAGAAGTCCCACTGGCCTGATCCAAAAGTGAAATTGTCCAGCCGGAAAAAACCTGGTGAGGCTGGATCAGGCCTGCGGACCATATGTTTGACCCCCTTAATTTAGGGCAAAGGCCTTGCAGTCAGGTTTATTTGGTTCTCTTCCTGGTCCAGTTAGTGTGTTCACTTTTTGACATTAGGCAAATAGCTTTAGCCTTTGGGTCAAAGTGTTTCCATTTATGTTACAAGGGCAGCACACACTGCCTTCCTTGCAAAGTATTGTGTGGTTTACTGTTTTGAAATCTTTCAGTGGATGATAGATACTGTAAAGGTGCAGCAGTGATTAATGAAATCTAAGGCAGTTGGAGTAATAAAAATTGGAGATGGAATAGTTAATTAATTGACACATGAAAACAGGAAATAAAATTTTTTTAAAACTGAATTGCTGAACTTTGCAATTGTTTACCAGCTGGAGACTCCAGGTGGAAAATAAGGTGACATGCAGATTTACAGTTGTGTTTTACAACTTTTTTGAAGGGATGAGGTTATGGCTTATCTCTTAACCCAAAGAAGGATTTCTGAGCATTTGGAATGAATCAATCACCACTCCTTGAACCTCAGCCTCTTCTCCTTGCCTGCCTCTGGTAGTGACCCAGACCAATCTTTGCTGTCTTACTTAGTGTAAAACCTTCTTTGACAAGAAGCCTCTCCTACCACCTCCATCTGCTCCCCAGAAATTATTTTCTAGGTCCACATTATTGCCTAAACTTTCTTCCCATGGTTTCCCTTCCACCCCAGGGGAGGTCTGTTCCCTCCCAACTGGCTTTCAGCCACTGACTCTTGATTTGCTAGTTTGGACAGTGATTCTCAATCAGGGTGCCAGGGCACCCTTGAGTTCTGTGAGATCCTTTGAAGTGTGCTGCTGAGGTGGGAAAAGATGAACCATATGTGCGGAGATAAGTAGATAAGCTAAGGCTCAGTCTTGTTGTCCCTGCCTGGATGCTTCCCTGCCCGCATTGCCTGGTCCTCTGCAAGGAGGGTAAGCACCATAACAGATTAACTAGCTCTAGAAGTGGGGTGCCAGTCAGTTCACAAAAGTAATGCCTCAAGTCTGATGAGAGGTGCCTTGAGTCTAAAAAGGTTGCGAATCACTGGGTTAGAAGTTGGATGCAGGAAGGGTTTCCATCGGCAGCAAATTGTGGCCAGATATGACTAGACCCAGTTCAGACAACAAGCGTCCTTGTATGCCACATCCCCTACTTGTTGGGAAACCTCCTGAAGCCCAGAACAGCAACCTCTGTACTTGATCTCCAGGTAACCACCTTTAAATGACCAGATGTCAGATTTCCTACTCCTGGAAATTGGTCCATATCCTCAAAGTTAGGATGAAACAGCTCAAAGAAGGGGGCTCCGTCTCTACCGAACAGAGTCTGCTGATTTAACTTTACAGTGGGATTCAGGGTTGCTGATGGCTAAACGAAGTTATGTTCCAAAAACTGTTTCCAGGTCATCCCAAAGTATCTGTCTGGATTTTAATGGAGATGCGGTATTTCACCTGCTTTAGTGGAGCAGAAATTGCTTTGGGTTTAGGCATGCAAACAGATGACACTAAAATACTAGATTACAGATTCATTGTATTTCAGCTGCTCTGTGTTCACTGCTTGTGCACACGGTTTTACCTGCAGTGGATGTGAAGTAGCTTGTCCCACTTCCGCTGAGACCATACTCTGCAGGGAAAGAGTGCACACATGGGCAGCTAAATCATATCACCAGATAGGCTACATGTTCATGCCCCAGAATAGCTTGTGACAGTGTTTTCTTCTGCCAACACCCTGTCTTTTCAGGGCAGAGATTTTTTTGGGAGCAGGTTGCTGTTCTGTGAATCCATTCAAGGGAATCTTTTTGTGTGATCAGAATAGGAATTGACCAAACCAGGCTCAAATACTGTCAGTCAGCACTGGAGAAAACATGGCTTTACACAGGATTGCCTGAGGTTGCCCTGTCAGTCTGAAGTCCAACAGAAGACATGGTCATTTGGCATCTTATAAACTACATCAGAGATATATAGCATAAGCTTTCATAAGCAGTAGGCTTACTTCATCAGATGCTGTGAAGGGACTGCAGGAAGCAGAGCAGGAAGCTCTGAAAGTAAGCCTGCTGCTTACAGAAGCCGATGCTGTGCATCTCTGGTTTAGTCTATAAGGTGCAAATCTACCCTGCCTTCTGCCTTGCATCAGTTTCCCAGAACACAGCTGATGAAGGCCTGAAAAGCTTTTGCTGAGTGAACATAATTTCCTTGCTATCACATAAGGCAAGGCGCTAGAGAAGCAGCACTGTCAAGGAGAGTATTCTGCAAACGGTGGCGGTCTGAATACCAGGAAAAGGCTTTAAGGGTACTGAAAGGTATGGTGTTACATCTTCGCAGGCTGCATGAGGTGGGAACATTTTTCCCCTTCTTGCAGCAATCTTGCAGACAGCTGCTGCTTTGTATTGCTTGTGCTTATAGGTAAAGCACAGTGATGAGATTGTGACTGACCATGTTAACAATGCACAGGACGATCTGTTTCCTTTTTGGAAATTGAAAGGTGTCCTTTTGACACACGCGATAGTGGTGGCTTGGTTTTGTTCCTCTGCTTCATAAAAGGAATGTCTTCTGAGCCTTGTTTTCCTTGGTTCAGGGCAGTGTAACAAATGGGACATGTATTTTAAATTTTAGTTTGTCCATCTAGTGTTGCTTTTTATTGACCACATGAAGAAGCAGGGGATGGGGGAAGAGACTGATTATGTAGGCAGCATAATGTGGCATGAAATCTGTATTCTTCAAGTAATATATGCATACCCAAGGAGTACTTATTCCAACATCTAAATACAGACCCTGGTGTGTGCTGTTTTTGTTTTAAGTGTGCATCATACAAATCATCTAATTTCTTTTACTGTCATCTTATTTTTGTATTTTCTGGCCTTAGAATGTTTTTTTTTCACATTGATAAAGTTTCCTGTAAAATCATAACACAGCCCTCTTCTGCATCTGTTGATCTCTTCTCTGTTTCATTCCCACTTTTGCTAGCCCCACCTGAGTCCTAGTCCAGATATACTGTATTTATTTGAATATATGATAAGGCAGAGGTTCTCAAACTGGTCCGCGAGCTCCATTCAGGTGGTCTGCAGAAAGATTGCGGAACAGTCAAGAATATCTATACTTGTAAGACTACTGATATCAAAGCACTACTAATATTTTAATTTGTAGAACAAAAAAAAAGTTTATTAAGTGGTCTGCCGAGACCCTCAGTAATTTTCAAGTTGTCTGTGAAAAAAAAAGTTTGAGAACCACTGTGATAAGGTTCCCACCCCCCAATCAGCATGAGGGAAAAAAAGCTCCTTGTCTTACATTTGGATATAAGGAAACCTCATTAGATACATTGTCTATCATTAAACTTTTGCTAAAAGCAGCAAGTGTGCTCAGTCATGGAAGCCGGCTATTATGTTGATTAGATGCAGCCATTACTGAGCATGGCTATAAAATACATGGCCCATATTGGGCAAACAGACTGATGGGCACCTTTATTTTTTAATTTTGTGCCTCAGGCCAAATCGGCCAAATTGGTTCCAAATTCCATTGACTGAGCAAAGCTCAATCATTCAGGTCTGTGTGGTACTACCACTGCCAAGTATCTTACCTCCCAGATTCTTCAGCCTTGGGCTTCAAGTACCTCCAAATCCATTGCAGGTATCCTACGTGCAAGCCCAAGCCCCCTGGTCTCACTTGTCACTAGCCCAAAGGCCATAGGAGCAAGCTAGAGGGAAAGGACAAGAGCAATTCCCCATTACATAAATTGTGTAGCCACAATCCTCCAATTGAAATCTAGAGTAAATTCTCTTAGGGGGTGTGGATTTACTTGTAAAGCCTCAGACAGTAGGCTTGCTGAGGAGGAATTGCTGTACTGTTTGTTCATGACCTAGAATGTTGCTTTAAGTTCAGGTTTGGAATCCACATTAGCTGTTGAGCTATCATATGAACAAATGAAACAATACTACCAATTCATAAAGCGGTGGGGAAGAAGTGGTTGTATTTTGAGTTGATCAGTTGTAACTGTTTAATGTCTTCATGCTTCTTTGTAATAAGCAGAAACTAAACCACAGTAATTTAGGAGTTTCATTAAGGAGTAATCCGTCTTAGTTTAGGTTTCACTTATGGGATAGGAGGAGCAGACGTGAAATAATTACAGTAAATCAGCTGATGTTTTCCCATGAGCATAATTGTTTGGTCTGTCCGCAGCCTAGTCAGTGAAATTTCTGTCTGAGTTCACGGTAAGCACCTTCTGGGAACAGCTTCTGTCTGTGATCTATCTGAGCTTGATATCAAAGTGATTGATTTGGTCCTTTCTGTTTCTTTCTGCCCTCCAGTTCTTGGGGCGACTTCTTGTTAGATGTGATTCCTGGGCTCGTGTTTGATACAGCAAAGGAAGATACGGAGCTACGGACAAGCATACCTCGGCAACTGCTTATGGTAAAGAGAGGAGACAGAGGGGAAACCAGCATAAGTTTTCCATGTGTTAAAGAAGTGCTCAGGACAGTCTAGCTTGTTGCCCTCTCTTAAGAATGCAGCAGAATTCCTTGGTGGGATCATTTGAGAGAGAGGTTGGCCTGCTGCCTAACAACAAAACTACCTCCTTGTAAGGTCTTCAGTTCTTTTGCATCTTCAGCTCCAATGAATAGGCCACCCTGAAGCATGGCCTGACTTGCTTTCACTCAGCTCTGTCTCCAGCTCGCTCTAAGTCTGTGATTCCCTCCACTTCCCCAAGCAGTCGTAATGGTTTGGAGCACCATTCGCCCCTTACCCTGCCCTCTGGCAGGGTTCCTGAACTCTTAAAGCAGGCTGCCCCATACGTTGCTGTGTGGTCTCTGGGTTGTGCTCCTGCTGGTTGACAATCCTGTTGGTCTGTTACTTCCTCGGCACATCAGCATGCAGAAGGAACAAGCCACACATACGTAACCCCTCCAAGTGACACCTGTTTGGTGAATTGCACTGCATTATTTAGGGACAAGATTAGTGTGAGCTGTCTGCACAGCACAGCCAATAAAAGGAACTGACTCCATTGTCTTGGGAATAAATGATACTGTCAGATACAAGCGTGAAAGTCTATGAGGATAATTGAAAACATATGCTGAAGCAGTAAAAGATATGGTTTAAATTGGTGGGGTGAGAGAGGGGAAGAGCTGTTCACAGGGACACCAATAGGCCTTGAAATATGACCCCCCTTCCCTCACACCCACCCCTCAGATCTATCCCTGTTTTTGCAGTAGTAGAGTTCTCAACATCTGCCATGCCATGAGAATCTTGGACCACCTTCCCCTTAGTGAATTAGGGCAGGCTTAGGGAATGCATTTGGGTTCATGTGGAGGTCTCTCTTGGTGTGTTTAGCAGGTGGATATAGCTGACTCGACACGGAGATTAAGCAGCTTCCTGAGAAGTCTTGCAGACCGGCTGGAAAACACCAAAGAATTGAGATCATCTGACATGAAGAAGGACTTTGTTCTGAACCGGTTACCACCTTTCTTGGGGAACAGCACTGGTCCCCTCACTCCAGGTGAAATTGAAGCTTCCCACTGATTCTCTTGGCTGGGAACGGTGAGGCTGTTGCAATCTTGTGCTGCTTGTTGTGGTTTGTATGGTGCAGCATTTGTAGGCTCCAGCCCAGGGTCATTTTTCACTGTGCTAGGCCCAGGGTGTGCGCTAACAACCCAATCAATCTTGTGTGCCCAAAAAGAGGGGCAGCAGGTAGAGTCAGCAAGTTGACCATGTTCTTTTAGGATTTGATTTTGAGATTACTCTGGCCTCCCACAGCCTTTTCAATCCTTTGGTCTGCTAGGGAGTCCTGGTAGGCCATTTGTCAGTTCTGTGCTACAGTTTCTGTTTAGCCATCTGTAAAATATGTCTTGTACCCAGTCTTCCCTAAGAAAGGCATGTTGTGAGGCTTAACTAACCTGTTGGTGGATTGCTTTGAGATCCTGGGCTTAAATGCTTAATTGGTATCAAATAATTTCATGACATGTCTGCATTAAAGTTTGGATTTTGCTCATTTTAGTTAGATAGCAAATGTTTGTCATACAGAACCCTTGAAAGACTAGCATGCCTTACTGAGTATATGTATTGGTTTAACTGGTGGAGGTTGCTGCCAATATCTTGCTTGTTATTATCATTACTGTTAAATCTGAGTAAGTGCTACAGATTTTAGTTAATGAAATGAATACATTTTTCATGATATAAGAATGAGCAAATATCAGAAGTACAGATATTCACACCTATATATTTAAGTTATACTTGTGGGGGAGAAAGGGAGGAAAGCTGAAAAAAGCTGGATGCAAAGGCTGGCTGATTTCCTTCTTTTTTGAAGGCCTGTATTTTTCTTTTAGGTGGAAAACTACCCAAATTAGATAGCAGAATCAGACTGCAGTTCAAAGATCATGCTATAATTACAGTGGAACCAGATCAAGAGAATTCTGTAAGTATTGTGAGACTGTCTGCATACACTTTGGAGGACTGCTGCTCTGATTTTTGAGGCTTTACTGTGCTGGTCTTGATGTGACACTGCTTCCCAATGTCCAGCTGGGATCTGTCCTGAAACTAGTGTGCAAATGTAGTATCATTCTGTGACCTGGAGTGAATGCGGGGTTTTATTTTTGCAGGGGTTTAGGTTGTAGCCGTGTTGGTCTAAGGATATAGGTAGACAAGGTTCCTTGGGTGAATTTGATATCTTTTATTAGACCAACCCAAATGGTTGGAGAATAGTTATTAAGCAAGCTTTCGGGTTCAAAAACCCTTCATCAGGGTTTTATTTTTTACTTTTGAGAGGAGTTTACGACTAGAATTGCTCCACACTCTTGTTTTCCACGTGCTGGGGTTTTATGGGAGATGAGCTGCTTGTTTTAGGGCCTCCCTAGATATCACCTGTATATCCTGATGCATCCTGCTGCTGGTCAGCAAAGGAGGTTTGCTTCTAAAATAGATGCATTCTTTTCAAGAGCACAGATGGGTTTCCCTTTTGACGGTCTAGTCAAAGACGGTATGTAAGAGGTACAACTCTGTTCACTTCCATGCCACTGCTTTAACCTGTGTTATGAAACAGACTTAGCTTTTTGTTTCTTGGCTTGGCCCTGCCATGGTGCTGCTGTTTAATTCTTCATGGCATCTTGGTGTTTGTTGACTAAACTTGACACAAGGCAAGACCTGTTGGTATAGAATTTAGGAGGCCTCTAGTATTTAGTGGAGAATGGATCTTAATTCGTGGACCTGGAAACTAGTCTGCTATTTACAGTGTAGGTGCAGCAAAGCCAAGCTTGCTTGCATTGCTGGACTGTACTGGATCAGAGGGCTTCTGCTGAGGAGTTGGGCCAGCTGTATGTCTCCCTGTTGCTAAACTGACATTCAGAACCTGCAGATTTGAGAGCCAGTAATTCTTAATTTTTTCATTTCTAGTCTAGGACTGGTTGGAGTCTGATTCAGATCAGGTTTGACTTCTAACGAAAATTTTTTCTGAACTGTGAGGACTCTGTTTAATGTGCACTGTGGAAAAACTGTATATTTACTAAATCACTTGATTTCCACCATACAGTTTCAGCCCAGTGACAGATCTACTAGAGGCTGGATTAAGCAGGGCCTTCTTTGTTGTACATGAACAGTCACGGCAGGACAAGCTGCCTGCCAACCCAGCTCCTGTCAGTATTGTGGGCTGACAGCTGGAAGTCTATGAGAGTAATTTTTCAAGGAACAGCATTGATAGCCTGGGGAGGAAGGGAGTGTGTTGAATGTTCCTGGGGGTAGCATTGAACAAGCCGCTTAAGTCAGGAGGCAGCTGTGGCCAGTTAATGGCTTTTGAGCATACATGTGTAATGGACTGTTTTCTTCCTGCTGTCTCTTAGGATGAGTGTCGCAAAGAGATGATTTATGTCTATCACTCCCTAAAGAACAGCAGAGAAATGCACATGATGGGGAATGAGGAGGAAGATGCTAGTGAAGATGGAGCAGAGGTTTGTTTCCTTTCTCTCTAGTACAAGCATCTCAGCTCTGCTGGCTTTTCAAGTCTTATTCAATTAGGAGACTTTGCTCTAAGTAGTGTCCCTCCCCTGTGCTATTGCTGTGTCCATGCTGCAAATGCTTCATGCCAAGCTCTGGATATATAAGAAAGCTGTCTGTGCCACTGCATCAGAGGAAATTCAATCTTTCAATCTTGCTTCTATCTCTTGGAGGACTTATTGGAGGATGGGAGGACTTTGTTTGCTTTCATAAGTTCCTCATCTATATATCTTGTTGCTGGGTGGGGGAGTGAGAAGTGAGGCAATCTGCCTCCACTTGCAAACACAGTCCCAGAACAGGAGGATGTCTCTGCTGATGATTTCACTATTTCATTCAATCCCCAAAACCTTTCAAAGCTGTGGCGCCCAATTTCTGGCCTTGTGGGTTGGATGAATCGTACAGTCCACCTTGTGGACTGTATCTTTTGTGGGGTCAGTTTGTGGATGTGGTCTAGCATGCCAATTCTGTCTGTGCATCCAAGTGAGTGTAGTGCTCTGGCCAGACCACGTGCGTCTGCGATCTAGAACACAGGGCCACATCATCCAGCCTGCAGGGCTCCTTATGGGTCTAGAAATTTGGCAGCAGGGGAGTGGCAATTAATGCTGCCACTGCTCCCCTGTTGCCAAATTTCTGAACCTGTGGGGAGCCCCATGGTCCAGAGGTTAAGCACCCCTGTTGTAAAGTGCCTACCATTAGGGTTTGTAGTCAGCCACTCCCAGAGTGAAATGGGAGTGTGTCACAAGCCTGTTTGCAGATTCAAGCCCAGCCATAGTTGTTCCTGTACAAGAGTCTCCTTTGGGCAACTCCTTTGGATTAGATGGTTTTCTTTTTTTAAGACTGTTCATATTCTGTAAGAGTCAGTAAAAGAAGACAAAGTGATGTTCTGGTTCGGTCGCACCTCAGCATGGGGAATTCCATGTCAGTTCTGTGTGGGATGGAATTGTTGTGTGCCAGCAATGTGGTTTTTAGCAGGCTCCTGTCAAGCACTTGTGGCAAAGATGAAAGTAGCCTTTCCTTCCTCATTTATTTAAGATGGGGTGTGCAGCTAGCTTTCCCTTCTTCTAGGAACATGAAATTCTTCTGTATGCAGTAGCAGTGTCTCTAGGATGCATTAGAACATCTAGCATAAATCTGAACTCTCCCTAAAGCTTTGACCTGAAGCTGAGCGCACAGGCTTCTGCAAAAGCAGCTGCTCCCTATAACAGTGTAGTGCGTTTGGCACTTCTTTGCTGTATGCTTTTGTATGCCAATAATATAACTGAAGCTTTGTGTCAGCTGGAGGAGCTACTTTGTTTGCTGTTAATTTAATAAAAGCAGAGGAGGATGGTGTGCTTGGTGCCTCACTGCCTTTCCATTGTTCCTCGTGGTGCTCATACTCTCTTGGCTTAGCTTGGCTTCAAGCAAGGTGATCCACTGTGTAGTTTCACAGCAAGCCCCTCTCTACTGCAGGGGGGGTCTTAGAGCAGAGCAGGGTAACAAGTAAATACCTTCTGTATTCTAGTCAAGCTGAGATGCTGCACTGATTTCTCAACCATCTCCACTGCAGGGGAAGTGATGGGGTGGAACTGCTGGATGACATAAAGTCCGTGAAGGGTGTTGGCTGTGGACAGTTCCTAGAGGAAAAGTCAGTTCCTAATAAGGAGGGGAAAAGAGATGTCAAGTTATCTCTGAGCATAGATACAGCCCTGGGCAATGGAATAAGCTTTAGGGACATGACATCAGGGCAGGACACAGGTTGTGGCCTTCACAGAGTTGTTTTAAGGAAGGCAGCAGAATAAACCAGGAAACATGGATGACCTGAATAATCTCACTGCCACTATGCTGCAGCTTGCCCCAGTGAAATAGCACCAGGGCAAGTGGGGGTGGTACAGTTAAGCAGTGAGCTGTGTATTAAACTCACCATATCATGGGAGAAATGGTGTAACTTGTACTTGAGCAGTTCTTTTAATTTTTTTAGACCCATGGATTACGTTTTCCTTTATCTCACGTGGATGCATTGAAGCAAATTTGGACAAGTGCTACTGTCTGTGTGAAGGAACTGCGTATCAGTTCCGATGCAGAGAAAGAAAACCTTGTTTTATCCCTCTGGACTGAATGTCTCATTGAAGTAATCTGAATCTTTTGTGAATCAGTCTCTCTCCTGGAACATCACGTCTCTTCCCTTGAGCACATACTTACAAAGAATTATCTGATTCCTTCTGCTTGTATTGACCTCTAAAAAACACTGGTTAAAAAAAAAAAGTGTGTTGTTCTATCTAGGCTCTTCCCTCAGTGTCTTTATGCTGTGGTGTGTGGATTGTTTCTCCCCTTTTTTGTGATGCCAGTCACTCTCTTCCTAAAGAGACTCTCTCTCAAGAAAAGCTAAGCTTGAAAGGGGTATGACAGTTTGAAATCATAAATATGAGAATAATGTAGTTGGACACAGGGTAGTAGCAGAAAGACTCAAATTTTTGAAAGCATGTAGAATGCTGGCCTTCTGCTCTTCCCATTCTGCTCTCTGAGCCTGGTGAGCAAGAAATTGTGTTCCCTAAGGATATACCACACAATTCAGAAGCTGAAGCAATGATCTTTTATAGACATGTCTGTTTCATTTCAGCAGGTTTTGCTTAATAATCAGGTTGGAGTTACTCCAGGTTGGGATTTATGTTCAAAATGCAGTTACCAATTCATAGTAAACATTTCATGATACAAGAAGAACAAGTCTAGTGCAAAGCCAAGTCACAAATACAACCCATTGAGAGTCTGCTGCTGTTCTAAGGCTAGGACAGTGCTTCCCTGCTACCAAAATGTGTGCGTGTGGGGGGGGCCATTATCTTGTACCTCATGTTGCCTACTGGCTCTGATTTTTCCCCAGCTGTTTTCACTCTGCTGTACTTAAAGTATAGCTATTGCATATGGGCTTATGTCTTCCTTCTAATTGCTCAGCATGCAACATTCTTGGTAAAGTCAGCAAGACACCACCATATGATGGGTCTTTTCTATTTGTGTATCTGACTACATGGAGGTAAAAGTTAACAAAATTGAAATAGCTGTTGCAAAAATAGTTAATGTGGAAGCTTACCCCACATATCATTTATCACTCAATGTAATTTCTTGAGGGTTTTTTTTTCTTTGTGAACCAAGTTGTTACATAAAGGGAGGGGAGTAAACACAATCCTAGCAACGAGGTTGGAGTGAGTGGGACCCAGAGGATAGTGGTAAGTTTTCATTTATGGTTATTCTTTTGTTATTGTATTTGTTATTGTTTTGTAGTAAAATTTGTCTTGTAAGTTTTATCTCGTTACAGGAGATAATTTTATCTTGATAAATTTGTCTTGTTATTCACTGAGACAAATTTCACGCCCAAGTACCTTGCATGAGGTGCTACTGGTATGCATGTGTGCACCCCCCCCCCCCCCCCACACACTGAACTCAGAGAGGATATGCATTTATCCTTTCAGAAAATGGATTTTCTAGTTAAAAATAGCCAAAGTTTTGTTTATATGTGAATGTGCTAATTGACAAGTAAGTATTTCACATTTGAGCCCTTCAGTAATCTTTAGTCAGCATTCATCTTTCCTGTATCTTACAGATGTCCTGTTTCTGAAGACATCCACACAAATGGGGTATAACTAATGGTATGGTAGGGCCAGATAACCAACACTAGTTCCCTCAACCTACAGTCCCCTCCCATTAGGTTATTGATTCAGCACTTTTTGACCAACACCTGAAGTAGCTACATACATGAGGAGAGGTTGTACACAGTACTATCGTTTCCAAGTGATGGACTAACAAAACACGATGTGGTTATGTTTTATTTTAAGACTGCAATCTACTGGCATAGAAAAAACATAATAGGCAGATCACATTTGTGAGTTGGGTAACTGGCAGTCTCTGCTCTTTGGAAGTCATTCTTCAAAGATTTTTATGCTTGAGTGTTTTAAGAACAAAATTATTGCATTTAGACAGTCAGTACAAAACTACAGAGCAAAAGGATCTTCTCAAAGTTTTTTTACAATAAAATATATATTTAGCAATTTACATTCAAGATCTTTAAGTAAAACATCCTGCTTTTCTTTCTTTTGTAACACTGGCACACTGAATACAATTATGCATTGTTTAGTGTGGACTAGGGATTGGGCATGTAGGCTTTTTAAGCTACTTCCAGAAAGCAAAAATCATTTAGGACTTATTTGGTATATTGCTAGACTGACATAGAAATATCTAAACTTATACACATACTTTAGTTGAAAAAATATATACATTGAAAGACTTACTCAGAAAATCAGAACGATGCAAGAGAGTGGCTGCATGATTAACTTGTCAATGTAAAACAGTAAGTGCAATAAGGTGAGTTAAAATATTGCTTTGTAGAATTCCATCTCATTTCATACAAAAATAGGCTTCCATGTTTCACTCATTTCTAGCCAAAATTGAAACTTAAGGTACCCAGGGAGGAGTCATGTTTGAATGTAAGACTCGAATAAGGATAGTTGTAGGAAATTAATCTTTTTTTGGCTTTTGTGTTTTAGCTCCTCTATACTCTTATAAAATGCAGGAGCTAGAACAGTCATTGGACAGGAAGACCACATCATACTTTGAACTGCATGTAAAAGCCAATTCAAGTAGTGACATACAAACTAGAATTGAGGTGTGTGTGGGGGGCAGTTTTCTCCATTCCAGATGGTCACAGAACTCTGAATATTATCCTAGGCTAACACTGCCAATTTAGTTTTGAACACCTTCCACCCACAACAGTGGAATGTATTTGTATTTCATTTAAGATGGAACAAAGTTCCTAATCATGCTTCTTTCAGCATAAGGAGAGTTGCATAGTGTTGTGATTCTAGCAGTCACCAACACATTAAGATCTTTTCCCAAAGAATGAACAATTGCCTGAAGCAGAGGGGAAAGAACTGCAATGTGCTAATGACCCACAAGGTAGTTAACATGCATTATATTATACCCTCTCTCATTTTGCCAAAGGAAAGTTGGAGGAGCAGCATATTAGCACAGTTGCACATTAGTTAGATAATATACACACACATATATCCACTATTGACTTTGCTCTGGTTTCAAGCCCAACAAATAATTTAAAATTATATACAGTAGAATATCAGTGATTTAATCTAACAGGTCTGCTCAACAGTAGGGGTACCTGGCCTGCAGCGCTGTCATTCAGCCTGCAGTGCTTCCCACAGGTCTAGAAATTTGACAAGGGAGTGATGGCACCCTCCCTTTGCTACTCAGTTTCCAGACCCATGGGGAGCCCTAGGCCCCACATGCTGCATGAGGTACCCAAACCCAGGATGCAGGGCTGGGCAGGGACTAAGGAAAGGGGAGGCAGTGCCAGACTCCAGTCTTGGTATGGGGGGGTAGGATGGGGCCACTGCCAGCACCCTGGGGTCCAATTCTGGTTCCTGGACTAGGTGGTACTGGGCCCAGGGCCTGATTCACCTCACAGCCTGGCCCTGTGGGGACAAGAGATTGAGCACCACTGGTCTAAAGTATCTGCATTATGTGACATTGTTCTAACTAAATAATAATGCCTCCTTTCTATGCCATCTGTGTGAGTTAGATGGATAGAAATAGGCCCCTGCCTTCAGAACTATGTTTAACCATAAACTGTCCTAGATTCAGGGGTCCTAATTGCAGCTTTAAGCAGGTGAGGATCTGGCCTTTCCTCATTAAACCCGGTCAGCAGAGCCCCACCATAGGACTGGCCTGGAATTTCAGGCATAGGCTTCCCCAGTACACTTATTTAAATGGCACATAAGCAAGGGCTGAATTTTGAGATGTAAAATAAGAGCTGAGTCTGAATCACCAGAGCTGAAAAACTAGTACATTAATCAGTGAGCTTCTCCAGTTTCTGGAGAGAAAGGAATGACAATGACCCAAAGGGATAGTACAGTTGAACTACAACATTTCTAGCTTATCTTTGCATTCACTGAATTGGTAAGGATAAACTGAACAGGTGTAGTAATGAAATACACAGGATTAAATGGTACTTCAAGAGGAAGAAGGCCTCAGCGGGAAGTCTGTGGGAATAAGGAAAAACATAAATTATGAGCTCCTCTACAGTTGTGCAAAAATTCAGTTCCTTCTGGAGTCAGTGCCTTGTGGAGGAAGAACAGAGTAGATGTCTTGATTAGCATTCCAGTGGCATGCGACTTCAGTAGCTCCTTCTGAAAGCATTCATACACTGTGTAGGTTCATGTCTCCAGGATTTTCAGAGCGGGCAGCAGTTTTCTCACAAAATTTCAATGTTCCATTTTTGTGAACGTTCACCCTCCAGGGGATGATTTACGATGATATAGCTCCTGTCATAATAACTTCCTCCTGAAAAAAGGTGTTAACTGTTATGCAGATTCAGTAATAAAACAAATATACTTAGCTGCAATTTTAAATATGTGCACTTGTATGAGCAGAGTCAGAAAATCAGCTAAGTTAAAAATCCTAGCAGAACAACTCAGTTCCCATAAAAAGAAGGCACTCCTTTCAAAGTTAAGCACACTATTTAGTTGTTATATGAATCATGAGTTATAAAAATAGGACAGAAGTCTTTCCTACTTATATAAAAAGCTTTGAAGGGGCTTTAGCTATGGAAAGAGGTTTATGGTTGTTCAGAGGGTATCTACAGGAGACTAAATTTCTCTCCCAAGGCTAGCTCACCTGGACAGATTGCTTTGGCCATGTCCACACTATAGGACCAATGTGTTCTAGCTGGGGTGTTCTTGAGCATGCCCTGCCCACATGCTTCAAGCCTGGAACCACCTGACCAGGCTGCTCTATGGTGCTCACCTATAGATGCACGAGACCTGGATCTCTAGTAGGCTTGATGGTGGCCATGCTTAGCTCTCTAAGTTGGGTATGTCCTTAATGTTTTTATGTATTGGTGTAATTAATCCCTACCACACAAGGTGCTGGGTGCATCTACACATGATGTTTATTGTGGCGTGGACTAATTAGCTGCACAGTAAACATCTCGGTGTCTATATGTGCATCCTTATTAGGCTGGAGTAAACTAATTTACTTCTCAGCAGGATAGCTCTTGTAAATACAAGCACTATTCTGCTGCAGAGTAAGAAACTCTGCAGCAGTACATGTGTAGATGCTGCCCTGGTTGGCTGGGCATGAGGGTAGTTCAGTATTGGGCTTGCCTGCTGGCTAGCTCCACACTGAAGCACGCTTGTGCCTCAGCCAGCTCTTCCACAGCACACTGAGCTGTGGGGAGCAGCCTTGGGCTAGCTGATCTCCCAGGTCCCCAGCCAGCCAGGGCTGTTCTACCCCAGCTCAGTATGCTGTAGTCCCAGGCGCGTGTTCAAACAGCAGTAAACTTTGGAGTTTATTGCTTTGCATGAATTGCAGATGTAGACATGCCCACTGAGTCCTAATTAAGTATGGATACTTTTCACGGTCTCCTTTGTTTTCCTTTTGTGGTGGCATCATTCATCTACATTTCCACATCAGATTCTTTACTTGCTGATCCAGTCTCTCATGTCTTCCTATCTAAACTCCTTGTTCATCCTCATCCCTTTAAGCCTCTGTCCCAACCAGAACTTCAGTTCATCCCCCCACTGCTTTTCCCACTAGCATTCTATGTCCCTAAGCAGATTAAGTTGCTTGCTACTTCTAGGTTCTGTCTTGAACTTCTCCCTTTCCTGATCCCTCCACTCTGAATTCTGCCCTGTCTGTGCCATGGCAACTACTTAGAGGGGACCAATAGCCTCCTGCACCTTTCTGTTGTATAGGTACTAATGCTACTGCCAGAAAGACAGCAGACTGCCTGATTCATATTTAGAATGAACTCTATTGCTCTTGTACATGTTTCTGAGAGCAGGGAAGACACTCCTAAAGCCCTTTTTCCCCAGGGTGCATTAAAGAATTGTCTGCTATAGACATCTCTGGTTCTCAGCCAACCCTTACGCTCCTGTGCACTTCTTGCCATGGGCTGATCCAGAATTCCAGCTACAAATACTAGTGCATTTTAAAGGCCTATCTTGCCACAATAGGAAAATACCCAAGGGGTTATTCTCTGAAGGACTTCACCTAAAAGTTTGACTTCCTATATACAGTAATAAGGTTCGTCTCTCTCTCTACTATAAGCAGTATAAGTACTATAGTGCATTTTGCACTGAATACCATTTACCCCAAGTCCCTCCATTAAACAGTAAAACATTCCAAAGGAACTGCTATTTATAGCTGCTTTTTTAATCTCTCTCTTCAGGTTCCTCATCAAGAGTATTCTTATGCACTCCCTTGGTCATTTCAGTATTAGGTTTTGCACTGGATAAAGCAGCACAGATTTAAATGATTTCTACACATATTACAAAAATTCACTCTGTTCCACAGCGTTTTTAAAGCATCTCATTTCCTATTTTAAAAGTTAGCATCTCTATTACTTGTAGATATTTTAGTTTGTATTTAATATGTTAGGAACCAGCTATTTATAAAACTACTGGATACTTAACCTTTTGTACAGAGAGCAAGAACTACCCTATTAATGGTGGGCTTTGACTCAGAGATCCTGATTTATTTGACTGTCACGGTTTAATGTTTTTATTTTTAAACATGAACCATATTTTAAAAACAGTTCATCTTGGATGGATTCCCCCTCATCTAACAGTATGCAGATCACTTTCTATCACCCACAGTTGTCTATAATACCATATGGTAGGTCCAGCTATTACTTTAGTAATGCCTTTCTGTGCCTGCCATATAGTTTCAGCTTTTTCAGTGCATCTTGGCAACTAAGGATGAAGAGAAGCCTGCACCTGAGTACAGACTAACTGTACCACTGTTTTCATCAAGTGCTACAACAGTAGACATCTAGCTTAAGAAACTGCAGTTCCTGTCTTTTAACTGTGCTAGAAGGTGAATTGACTCTAGATAGGGCAATGCAGTAGATGGGTTGTATTTTATATTCTTTGGCTGTTTTTCAATTTGCCACAAGGGGGCGGCAGTAAAGGGAAGGCTAGTGTACATCTGGAGATTTGATGCGTGTCTACGACTTGCATTAGCATCTTATACAACTGCTACTCCATAGCGCTGCATTCATTCCTTCATCTCAGTTCTGTTGAAGCAAAACTGATGAGGAGCAACATGGAAATACACTTGTGTCTTCATGCATGAGGCCCGTATTAAACCTAAATTAATCTCTGGTCATTTTCAAAGTATTCCCCTTAGTAAATGTTCTTGGGCAACATGAGCTGGTGACAGCTGCCCATGTTTAGTGGGTTATGGCTGCTTTCCAGTTGCATTAACTGAGATCAACAAAAAATGAAACCTTTGTATCTGCTGATTTAGGAACGCTTCCACAGCTGAAGGGAGCTAATTGTGTTTAACATCATCAACTGCTTGAGAATACCAAACACTGGAATAATCATGTCCAATATTCAGTCCCAGCCATAACTGGATATACTGGCAAACATGCACTGAGTGTGTAGATGAGCCTTTTGGTACCTTTGATATCAAGGACTAGCTGGTCACTGAGATATGAACTAATGGTTCCATCCTTATTGAGTCTCCATTTCTGCCTGTCTTTTCTGTGTTCCGCCCATAGCGCTACTTTAGCTCCAGGTACATCTCGGCCCCCGATGACATCAAGGCAGGCATCAATCGCCTAAGAGATGGAGAAAAAGCTTAGCAATAGAATCTGATTGTCATTGCTGGCTTTTATATGCTCTTTTCTGCTTCACTCTGACACCTGAAAATGAGACTGCTGTCATGAGTTACATAGTCTGCCAGTAAACTAGAAGCTGTTTATTCATTGTGGCTATGAGTAGCAGCCCGTTTACTGAGACAATGACCATGACATTGCTCCTGTTACTCAGTTAAACAAGTATATTTCTATTAGAATGATACAGACCTTTCAGATTGCCTTTGTGCACCATAAAGCAATTCTTTAGCCCTTTTCAGGTTGCTTTTTAAAATCAGAAGGCCATATTTATGTGGGGGACTGTGCAAAAAGGCCTGCTAACCACAACATAGCATCTGTTTGGAAGGAGGCACAGGTGTTGCTTTCAGAACTGCACTGGAAAGGAGGGGTCACGATCATCTGGTCTCAGCTCACACAGGGAACACTGCATCCCTTGAAAGGGAATAGCAAAAGCACTCCCCCTGTACACTCTGAGGAGTTCTAGGAGCACAGCCCATGGACATAGCGGTCTGCATGGGCCCCAGCTCAGCACAACTGAGCCCCAAGATTGTAGTCTCTCACTTTTCCAGGAGCTATCGCTTACTCTTGTAGTCAGGCTGAAAAGCTGAAGAAACTGGTTTAGAAATATGCACAGATTTCAGAGCATTTTCAAATACATGTTATACCTATTGTAACCCTAGTGCTTACACTATCCTTCACAAACCTCTAACTGGCCTGGCTCCTACTGGCTGTGTCTACATGTGCCATTAGGGGGCAGCCATAAACTGCGGAGTTTATTGCTCCACTATTTATTGCTCCTGGGAAGTTACCAGGTGACTGTCTGCATGCGGGCCCAGACTGCAGCACATTGAGCCAGACTGGAGCAGCCCCAGCAGGCAGAGGGGCTTAGGGGTTCAGCCTGCCAGCCATGAGCTGCTCTAACCCAACTCTATGTACTGCAGAGGGGCTGGCTGGGGAATGAAGGTACTTCAGTATGGGGCTAGCTAGCAGGCAGCCCTGGCACTGAAGCACCCTCATGTTCCAGCTAGCTGGTCAGTGGCTACACATGTGCATGAAAAAAAACTCTGTAGCAGGGTAGTAGGTATTAATAAGTACTACCTTGCTGCAGAATTTATTAGTTTCATGCACAGTAAACATCTCATGTAGATGTGCCCTCGGAGAGGAAACTGTAGACTAACTGAGACAATGCCAAGGATCAGTCTTTGAAACGCACAAGAGAAATGGTGCTAGAAGAACCTGAGTCTCAGTTTCGTAGTAGGTAGGGGCGGAAGGGACCGAAGAAGATCATCTAGTCCGACCCCCTGCCCTGGGCAGGAAAGAATGCTGGGGTCGAATGACCCCGGCTAGGTGGCTGTCTAGCCTCCTTTTGAAGACCCCCAGGGTAGGGGCGAGCACCACTTCCCTTGGAAGTTGGTTCCAGATCCTAGCTGCCCTGACTGTGAAGTAGTACCTCCTGATGTCTAGCCTGAATCTACTCTCAGTCAACTTATGGCTGTTGTTCCTTGTTACCCCCGGTAGTGCTTGGGGGAACAGGGACTCTCCCATTGCCTGCTGGTCCCCCCCCGGCAAGTTTATAGGCGGCTACCAGATCCCCTCTCAGCCTTCTCTTGTGGAGGCTGAACAGGTTCAGGTCCCATAGCCTTTCCTCGTAGGGCCTGCCCTGCTGCCCCCTAATCATGCGAGTGGTCCTCCTCTGGACCATCTAGATGCTGGCCACATCTCTCCTGAAGTGCGGTGCCCAGAACTGGACCCAGTACTCCAACTGCAGCCTGACCAATGTTGCATAGAGGGGGAGGATCACCTCCTTGGACCTGCTCGTGAGGCATCTGTGGGTGCATGACAAAGTAGTTAGCCTTCCTGACTGCGTCCCCACACTGGTGGCCCATGTTCATCTTGGAATCAACAGTGATTTCAAGATCCTTTTCTGCCTCTGCGCTGATGAGAGGGGAGTTCCCCAGCCTGCAGGTATGCTGCTGGTTCTTCCTCCCCAGGTGCAACACCTTGCACTTGTCCATATTGAAACCCATCCTTTTCTCATCAGCCCACCTCTGTAACCTGTCGAGATCTAGTTGAGGCGTGTCCCTCTCTTCTAGTGTGCTCATTTCTTCCCACATCTTAGTGTCATCTGCAGACTTGAACAAGGTGCTTTTCACCCCCTCATCCAAATCGCTGATGAAGATATTGAACAATGCGGAACCAAGGACTGAGCCCTGGGGAACCCCACTGCCCACATCTCTCCAGGTCGAAAATGACCCGTCCACCACCACTCTCTGTGTGCGGCCCTCCAGCCCA
>NW_005841916.1:3110609-3116832 GCF_000455745.1 Alligator sinensis
TTGCCCCTAAGCATAAACTCCCCTGCTGGCCCCTCGCAGATGTGCTCCTGGATAATTTTCTCAAAGAGCTTCCCCAGGACCAAGTTAAAACTAGCAGGCCTATAGTTTCCTGGGTCCTCTTTCCTCCCTTTTTTGAAAATGGGGATCACATTGGCCCTTTTCCAGTCATCAGGCACCTCACCAGAGCACCATTAGTGCTCGTAAAGCTGTGCCAGGGGTCCTGCAATGACCTCTGCCAACTCCCTCAGCACTCTGGGGTGGAGATCGTCAGGACCTCCTGATTTGAACACATCTAGTCCCACCAGAAGCTCCCTGACTAGGTCCTTACTGACCCTGGGGCTGGCTGCGCCTCCCCTGTGTCCGTCGGGGATCCCAGTGGGGGATGTCCCTGTCCCTGCTCAGAAAAATGGAAGCAAAGAATCTGTTAAAGAGGGTAGCTTTGTCATCTGGTGCTACCACCAGATTACCAAGCATGTCCTGCAGAGGCCCCATGTTACATGGTACCTTCTTTTTACCTGCTATGTATTTAAAAAAGGACTTTGTTATCTTTGACCCGGATCGCTAGTCCCAGTTCCATCTCTGCCTTGGCCTTCCTAAAAGCCCCCCTACAATCTTGAGCCAAGGAGGTATAATCCTCCTTGGTGATGGTCCCTTCCTTCCATTGGGTATATGCCTCCTTTTTGGCTTTGAGGTGTTTGTGGATGCTTTTGGTGAGCCATGGGGGCTTTTGAGCACTCTTGCCTCTTTTGATCCATGTGGGGAGTCATTAAGAAAAATTTTGGTTGAAGAAAATGCAAGCAGAGAGAGGGGCTGAATGCAAAAAGGCACACAGTCAAGATAAAAGGCATGCGTGTCAATTCGCTGTACGTTGAAGATTCAGTGGCTTACCTTGGCTTTGAGGAGTCCTCGACAGTAGTGCCAGATCTGTGTATGCTTGCCATTGTAGGGAGAGACACACACTGATGTAGCTCTTACATCTGTTAGGTTTCCAGCAACGGTTAAATATTTTTCTTGGGCTTGATTCTTTATTCGGAGGTAGACAGCTGGCTGAAAGTGTTAAAAAACAAGTGCATCAGCCAGGCTGTAGAAGAGGTAGGTACAGCCCATGTAGGTAGCATTCTTTAATTGGTCAGCCTAACACATTGCCCTTCTCAGGTATCTTTGCATGTTCAGTTTCAGACGGGACTGCAAAATAATCTTGGAGTGTAAACACATGTGCTATAAAAACCAACACTGCAAACCCTTCATAAGTGGTGAATGGCAGCAAGCAGCTATGGGGGGAAGGGGGGCAGGTCTCTAATTTAGATGCTGAATGTGGGAGGTGCTTTTTTTAGTTAGGCTTCTTGGTCTTGAAGTAACAAAATACTGGTTGTGGACCTGGTTTCACCATTTACTCAGCATATTCAGAAGTTAAAAGGATTAAGTCTGTCAGGCCACTGAGAAATGTTAGTTTTAGAATCAATTGCCTGTGTTACCTTCCTACAGGCAATTCTGGATCAGCAAGACAAAGCCAGTGGAGAACGCAGAGTCAGGGAAGGGGGCTATTTTACTTTATTTTTAAACAAGGGGGAAGTTCATCCAGCAGCTTTGAACTTCCTTTTTTCCCCAATAAACTGAAGCCTAAACAAGGAACTTACTCATTAAGGCAAACTTTTGCCTGAAAAACCCACACTATGGGATCCACCAATGTAACATGCACAATTATATTCTACCACTAGTAGGGAACATGCCTTATAAAGCTATCAAGCCAATTATTTCAGCCCATCGATTGAACTTCAGTCATTTCAAACAAATTCACTATTTTTCATTGTTTTCGCTCTTTGAAACATACTTAGTTGAGAACTAAAAGAACTTTTACACCTGCTTTGATGTATTCTGATTAGAACATGTTAAAGCAGATGCGATTAATCAAAACGCTCTGGCGTGCTGCAGCATCTCGTGTATTCAGCATCCCTGCATTTCAAAATGGCAGCAGGGGGCATTTTAACTAAAGCTTGTGGAATAAGCTTTAGTTAAAATACCCCTGCTGCCATTTTGAAATGTGGGATGCTGAATACATGAGACACTGAGGGTGTTTTAGTTAGGTTGGCTCCTGAGAACCACTTTAATTAAAACACTCCTCTTCCCCTCACCTTGGAGCACATGTATAAGACCCCAAAATGATGTTGTGGTAGTGCAAATCGTGAAGAATGAAGGGGGTGGGGGGAACCAGCAAGTAAACAAACTTCAGGTGATCTTTGCAATACTGTTCTGGTCCCAGAGGAACACAACATATCCATAACTCCAAAGAAACTTGTGGCTAGACAAAAACATATATGGTTCACCAACCTAAACAGATTCACATGTATATCTGAGTGGGGCAGGGGAATGCATTTTAACACCTTGGCAATATATTTTGGCTTTTTAGGAATTCATAGGATGGCAACAGAAGAGACCTGAAGATATATCTGTGTGCCCCCAGGGCACATGATATGAAGGGCACACATATTTCTGAAATGAAACTATAACTTTAGAAGACAGTATGAACCTGGGCCAGCTGCTCAGTGGCAGCTCAATGGAGCAACACACTCAGTTGGTTTTGGAAGGGAGTGTCTCTCAGTACTCTCGGGCAACCTTCCTGCCCTGTGCTGTAAGGAATAACTGGCTACACAGGTAGCTGTGCCCAGCTCTTTTTGTGCAGAGGTGCGTGTCAGCAATGTAAAGACAGGTGACTTTCGGTCTACTCTGCACAGAGCAGTAATATGCAAATAGCTATTTTTACCTCCTGTGTTACTATAATCCAAGTATTTATGGCACCTGGCAGCATATCTAAAATGCTTAGCTGTCAGAGTAAGACACTGGTAAATAAGTGCAACAAGTGTGACATGAGAAATGTTTAACATACCATTGAAAATACTATTCAAAGGTTAAGAAAATATTTTAACTGCAGCCTAGTGCACACAATAAAACCCCTACCCTTTAATCATCTCAACTACAAGAAAACTGTGGACTATTAGGTGAAAAGCCACAATACTAAGAAAATTCTGACTTTTTTACAGCAAATTGTTTTCTTGACTCAGATTTCTTTGTAGCCAACATCGGAATAGGATCGCTTACTAGCTGGATTTGAAAGCACTGGAAGTAATATTCTTAGAAGTTTCTATTATCTTTTCAGAATACCAAAAGTCTGTTAACCCAGCTCACAGATCATCCTCCTGGTTCACTGTTATATTTCCCCAGATTAGTCTATTATTAAAAATGTCCAAACCCACCTTACAAAATGGGAAAAATGCAATAATAGCATCAGGGAGTATAATTCCAGCTCTTCAAATCTATGCCGAGGACTAGGAAGTTTTTGGAGAGTGCTAGAGTCCTGATGCAAGTGCTGGAGTGGCCAACTAGGGCCTGTGCTCTTCTCTACCTGCTGCTCACAAACAGGGAAGAATTGGTGGGGAGTTAGTAGATGGCAACTTGGGCAGTAGTGCCCATGAGATGATTGAGTTCAGGATCCTGAGGAAAGGAAAGATGGAGAGCAGCAGACTAAGGACCCTGGACTTCAGGAAAGCAGACTCATGGGCAGGATCTCCCGGGAAGTCAGACTGGGGGGAGAGGAGTCCAGGAGAGCTGGCTGTACTTTAAAACAGACTTATGAAGAGTGCAGGAACAAACCATCCCGATGTGCAGGAAGACTAGCAAGTATGGCAGAAGTAACCAGCTTGGCTTAACAGGGAACTCTTCAGTAAACTAAATAACAAAAAGGAAGCTTATAAGAAGTGGAAACTTTGACAAATAACTAGGAAAGAATATACGAGCATCACTTGGGTATGCAGGGATGAAGTCAGGAAGGCCAAAGAGCAATTGGAGTTGCAGCTAGCAAGGGATGTGAAGGGTAACAAGAAGGGTTTCTACAAGTATGTTGGTAGCAAGAGAAGGATCAGGGAAATGTGGGTCTTTTACTGAATGGGGGAGGCAAACTTGTGACAGAGGATGCAGAAAAGGCTGAAGTACTCAATGCCTATTTCGCCTCAGTCTTCACAGGCAAGATCAGCTCCCAGACTACTGCACTGGGCAGCACAGTGCAGCCAGCAGTGGCAAAATAAAAGGTCAGAGACTATTTAGAAAAGCTGGACATATACAAGTCCATGGGGCTGGATGGGATGCACCCAACGGTGCTGAGGGAGTTGGCTGATGTGATTGCAAAGCGACTGGCCATCATCTTTGAAAACTCATGGAGATCAGGAGAAGTCCTGGATGATTGGAGAAGGGGAAACATAGTGCCCATATTTAAGAAAGGGAAAAAAGGAGGATCCAGGGAACTACAGAGCAGTCAGCCTCACTTCGGTCCCTGGAAAAATCATGGAGCAGATTCTCAAGGAAGCCATTTCCAAACACTTGTAGGAGAAGGCGATTAGGAACAGTCAGCATGGATTCACTAAGGGCAAGCCATGCCTGACCAACCTGATTGCCTTCTATGACAAGATGCAGGAGACCAGTGGATGTAGTGTACCTTGACTTTAGCAAGGCTTTTGATACAGGTCTCCCACAGCATTCTCACAGGCAAGCCCAGGAAGTGCAGATTGGATGAATGGACTGTAAGGTAGGCAGAAAACTGGCTGGAGCATTGTGCTCAGAGGGTAGGAATCAATGGCTCAATATCTAGTTGGCAGCCGATATCAAGTGGAGTCCCCCCGGGGTTGGTCTTGGGGTCAGTTTTGTTCAATGTATTTATCACTGACCTGGAAGATGGCATAGAGCATACTCTCAGCAAGGGTGCACATGACACCAAGCTGGGGAGAATAGTAGATACACTGGAGGATAGGACTAAGATTCAGTGTGACCTAGACAAATTGGAGATTTGGCTAAAAGAAATCTCATGAGGTTCAACAAGGACAAGTGCAAAGTCCTGCACTTAGGACAGAGCAATCCCATGCACCAGTACAGGCTGGGGGGGTGACTGGCTAGGAAGCAGCTCTGCAGAAAAGGACCTGGGGGTCACAGTGGACAATAAGCTGAATAGGAACCAACAGTGTGCCCTTGTTGCCAAGAAGGCTAATGGCATACTGGGCTGCATTGGTAGGTGTGTTGCCATTAGGTCCAGGGAAGTGATTATTCCCCTTTAGTCAGCACTGGTGAGGTCACATTTGTGTGAGGTCACAACCGTGTCCAGTTTTGGGCCCCCCACTGCAGAATGGATGTGGACAAACTGGAGACAGTCCAGTGGAGGGCAACAAAAATGGTGAGGGGGCTGGGGCACATGACTTACGAGGAAAGGCTGAGAGAGCTTGGCTTATTTAGTCTAGAGAAGAGAAGACAGAGGGGATTTAATGGTAGCCTTCAACTACCTGAAGGGGGGTTTCAAAAGAGGATGGAGCTAGACTGTTTTCAGTTGTGGCAGATAACAGAACAAAGAGCAATGGTCTCAAATTACAGCAAGGGAAATTTAGGTTGGATATTAGGAAGAATTTTCTTACTGGAACAGGTTGCCCAGAGAGGTGGTGGCATCTCTGTCCTTGGAGGTTTTTAAGACCTGGCTGGACAAAGCTTTGGCTGGGATGATTTAGTTGGAGCTGGTCCTACTTTGAGCAGGGGGTTGGAGTAGATGACCTCCCGAGGTTCCTTCCAACCCTAATTTTCTATGACTTTATGACTGCAGAAGCCCCAAACAAACCTGTTTTGCTTATTAATATATAGACTTGAATCCAAGATGAGGTTTTTTTTCCATTCAGCATGGGGAAAAAGTCCCATATTTTAGATTCACATATGGGGGGTGGGGAAGGGGGCAAGCAGCTGCTGCAGCTCTAGCCCTGATCTGGGCTTTGAGTCAGAGCTGCAGCCTTTGCCCCTGTCATCTCCACTGCCCCAGCTGCCTCTGCATCCATCTGTTCCCTGCTGCCTCTGCCCTGCCCTTCCTACTTACCCCGAGTTCTGGCTGTAGCTCCAGCCCCTGCCTGGCCAGGAAGAAGCAGCAGTAGAGGGAGGTCCGACTGAGTTGTTGCTCCCTTAACCACTGCTGTCTGGCTCGGCAGGGGCCAGAGCCAGCATGCACTCTGTGCCCCAGGTCAGAGCCAGAGCCAAACCTGCAACTCAGGGTAAGTGGTGGGTGTGTGGCAGGAGAGGGCAGGGGTGGGGGGAGGTGCAGGCACAGCAGGGAAGCAGGCAGGCAGGGGCCGGGCTCGGGGCAAGCAGCAGGGGTGATACAGGTGGCAGAAGACAGAGGCCTGGCAGGGGGAAGCAAAAGGGGGGG
>NW_005841916.1:3116842-3148763 GCF_000455745.1 Alligator sinensis
CAGGCTTTCCCTGCCACAGCAGGGTGTGGGGATGAATTTAAGATGACCCTCCAATAGTTAGATTCCATACATGGCAAATTACAAGAAATTTATAAATTTTCCACGGGTAGGCTCGAATTATTGGGGGGCTGTCTTAAATTCAAAGCTGTCTTGGATTTAGGCAAATACAGTATTGCTATATGATAAAAACAAGAATGGTGGAGAATCTAGGAGAAATTAAGAGCTTTAGCAGAACACCAGTTTTCATTAAATCAATTTAGAACAAGATGGTGCAGAAAATAATTACTCTTCCCTAGTCCACTGCAATCGGGGTAAAAGATTCCCTTAAGTGGACTTTCAGAATGGCCTATTGCCTGTCAAAGCAGGGGAATGCTGGTCCAATTCTCATTAATGGCAGAAATCTCACAGATTTTGGTGGAATTAGGACTTATTCTGAAATTTTTCAGTACCAAATTTAATGTCTTTTAAATAAAAGTAGGAAGGTAGGGGAGAGAGACTTGGTTTATTCTCAAAGCAACCTTTCCTGTAAGAAGTACCTGCTTCAGAGGACGAAGGGAGCCAATTACTTTCCAGCCACTGAACTCACTCCAATTTGAAATCTTGCTGGGTTCTAGTAGAATTTGTTTTCCTAGGAAATTGCCTCCTTCATAAGCAACCCACCTGGAAACAGAAAACACCCAGGGTATGTAAGAATGATGGCTGGGAAAACAAAGATACAAAGTAACACCTGCTACAATATTTTTAAACCCTAATTTTTTTCCATGGTAATAGCTTACTAAATGTGTACTGTCATGCAAAAATGACAGTGCTCCTCTAGTGCTTTAAGTGCAAGTCTTGCCCCACACTGTCACTGTTACGCCCTTTCGTGCTCACAGAGCAAAAAGGGATCATATGCAATTGGAGTGTGAAACACTCCAAAAGAGCCAAACCTGCTATATCAAACCGCACCACTGGACTGAGAACTTTATTCATGGTTAAAACACAGTAAGTGATCCTATGTGAATCATAACATTACTACTGTAGTAACAGAATGCAGTGCTGAGGCCATGTATACTGGCACAAAAATATACTCTGCCTCTTTTTCTCTCAGCCATAAACCCTCCAAGTTGCTCACTTCCTCCTGGTCTCCCACCATATATCATGGCTGCCTGTGGTAGGGGCTGACAACAAATCTCTGCCTCACTGGAAAGCTCAAGCTGCCTGAGCTTACTAGGTAGCTATCTGGCCTCTGCAGAGAGGATAAGTGCAGGCAGGAGGAAACAGGGAGGGCTGCAGAGGAGACATGGTTCAGTATAGCCCCATGGCATCCTGGACTGCACTTTACTTCATTTACTCTTTTACACATCAGCCACTTGGTGCATAGTTTTAAAGTGTTTTATGTATGGACTTCATTACTGAAACCTATTCAGATAACTCATGTAACAAAACAGTAAAACTCTGCACAGTGGGTTTTTTTGGTTTGCTATGAGTGAGAAAGACAGGTCAGCGAACACATCAAGGGCCCATAAAATGCTTTTCTATTATACACATTTGGGAGAAAGTCATTCTAATCATACAACCTTCATTCAGAGACAGTACATATTTGTGCCTATAGGGGAGCTGGAACAACAGAGATTCAAAGAAGCTGAAAACCATCTATAATATTTCTTCCTTATTATTTTATTTCAGGACTTTTTTTTTTGCAATGCACTCATGCAATGTGACTTAATGAAAGCAATTTTAGTCCCAGTGATGGACAATAGCCTCATTTAAAATGAACAGCCCATGCCCTAAGCACTGGCTTTGTGTTTAAGAGCCAGGAGACAGGGTAAGTAAAAAATAATTATAATAATGAAACAAATGTTGATTATAGTCATAAAACTATGGTGCTCGCTACTGGTATTCAATAGGGTACAAGAGACTATAATTCAGTGCCCAAGAAGAAAATCCTTGTAGCACAATTAGTTCCATCTCCTGAGTGACACAACCCTTGATTAAAGGAATGCAGACACAAAGGTGTGTATTCCAGTAGGATTAGGACAGCACTGAACCTCCTTTTTTGATTTGCTGTCTTGCAAAGCGTGTGTAGCTGAGCAGAGCAAATATGCAGAGAAATATGTATTTTGTTGTTTGAAATGCATGCTAGGAAGTTCAAAGACCACTTCCAGTATGCTGTAGGCTAGGCATTTTGAAAGCACCATTAGTACTTATGACCTTTTCACATTTAATTTGAAGCCTGTTCTAGTGTCAATGGCAAATGTTGCCAATACAGTTCTCAGCACATTTAGAGTTTAAAGGCCTCTGCTGCATTTTCACTGAACTTTAAAACCACAGAAAAATTTAACTCACAACTTTGATCTACCAGGCTGCAATCGCCTTTAAGGTCTAGCAAGGACCCCTATCTCCACCAACCCAGGCCACCTGCATTGGCTCCTCCAGACTGACCTCCCCATATTATCCTATCTTCCATTACAAATCTATGCCTGTGCATGGCAGCAAGATCCCATGCCACATACACAAGCCTGTTTCTTGCCTTTCACTTCCTTATTTATGCAAGGCTCACCTTCTACTGGGACAATGGACCCAGCTGTCTGAGGCAGGATTTTGCCTATCTGAACTATCCCATACAAAACCTTGACTAACCTCTTACTAAAACTATGCAGTCAACTGTGTTGCACAGCTACAAGGCATAACACACTAACCTGTGAGAGGTAAAGCAGGGGCACAACAGCAATCAGTGTCCTGCTCCTGCAAAGCTAATTGAAATGCACTTGGGAGATCCAAGGAAGCGGGCCATGCATCCCCAGTACTGAGGAAGGCAAAACCTCCCCAGTTCATACTAACCTGACTATGGGATAAAATTCCTTCCTGACTCTAGCTGTGGTAATCAATCTGATCCCGAGTGTATGGACAAAACCCTCTAGCAAGGAACCTCTGAGTTCTAGCTCCAAAGAGAGCACTGGCATACCCCAGTCAAAATCTTCAGCCTTGGCTGCAGCCAACACCAATTTTTCTGAGAAACTTGAAAACCCCCCCAACAAAAACCAAACAAACCCCTCTGAAAGGTAGCAACAGAAGAGGAAAATCCCTTCCCAGCCCCATGTGGCTACCAGCAAAGCCTGGAAGCTTGGTAAATACCAAATGCCCTCAGTGCTCTGCAACCTAAGAACTTGCAGCAAGTGCAACTCCGTACATCACACCTCCTTTTTGGACAGCCAGAGCTACCCTTTCTGCATCTACTCTATAAATCTCATTCCAGCTCCTTCAATCTTCTTTCATAACTAAGCTAGATTGTGGAGCTCTTCTTCATTTTCCTGCTGTTGAGTATGGTCCTCTCCAATATTTACCTGCTTCAGGCTGCAGAGCATTTCACATGATCTGCCAGTGTGTGTGTGTGTGTGTGTGTGTGTGTGTGTGTGTGTGTGTGTGTGTGTGTGGGTGTGTGTGTGTGTGTGTGTGTGTGAGAGAGAGAGAGAGAGAGAGAGAGAGAGAGAGAGAGAGAGAAGACTGCCTAGAGGGAAGTCCAACTTAATTGTTCATCACATAGACCTTCAATACTCAGCGACGACTCAGTTTTCTGGAGGGGCAGCGATTATTTCCATTTGGTCTCTTAAACCCTGAAAAATGCTCAGAAGGTGAAAAGCCACCAGGCAACTCAGTGAAATGTTCCAGGGGTAGGGATATACAAAATGACTAGAACTCTTGGTTCCATGGGTAGGAAAGTACATTTCCTGCTAGTTCCCCAGGACAGAATCACCCCATCTCCCACACACGCCCTGACTCCCCTGAGATGTAGAAGGCCTGCTAACATAGCCAGAGACCATAAGGAATAGGTGAGGAGATGATACTGAGGACCAGAGGGGAAAGGCTAGTGCTGCTCAGTCCACGGTGCTTGTCCGTGACATGGCCTCTAGCATCCCATTTAATTGCTCTGCCACCAAATATGAGGCCAAGAAAACTCACCACAAAGCCACACACCCCTGGGCTTCTCTGTAGTTAATTAAGGAGAAGAGAAGTTTCTGTATGTTGCTCCACAGAAAAATAATGCCTCCTGGGATGTGCAAAATTTTATATATTCCTATTTAAAACCACATTACAACAGAATTTAAAGCATTATGGCAAAGCTGTCCAGGGCAGCTCTGCAGCCACAGTTAATACGCACAATTAACTTTAAATTTAAACAGAATTTCTGAAGTTGGGAACAAGTTTTATACCAAGGGCCACTATTCATAGCACTGACTTGACAAACCTACCAATAATGCCACTGTAAAGCATGCAACACATAACAGAGCTAATAGAAGAGCTTTGCAAATTACTGACATTTATTTGTATAACCACAGTCCTTTGGAGCTTATGGCAAGGCACTTATCAAGGGGATCAAAGGACTCAATATTGTATTCTGCAATAAGGTGCTCTGAAATATTCCAGCTGTACTTACAATCCGCTTCTCACCCACACAGACCGGGTGTAAAAGTGAAGGTCCTCATTCAAAACAGAACTGACAGCATCTTTAAAGTGCAATTCTCTGCCCTTACAACATTCCAGGGCAAACAGGCTGACCGAAGGTTCAGCAAACACCTGGAAGAGAGGGTAGGTACAGTTACTCAAGATGGTGTAATTACCACTTGTGAGCATCTTACTCAAGCATCTTACTTCAGTGTCCACCTCCTCAGCATGGATATTCACTAGTAATTTGCATTTTTTATTTGGATCCATAAAGTTTCCCAAAAGGTCGTGCTGCTGAGGAAGTATGTTGTAATTGTCAAATCAGGGAACATTTGGGATCTATTGGACTTGACACCACACTACAGAGCCCAGTAACATGAGCATGGTTCTTCAGATTTAAACCTTCAAAGGCACTGAAACACCTTGAGGTGCACAGCGGGTTGGTGCTTTTGAAAACACCACAAAGTGTGTATCACTGCATATTAAGGTGCCTCAATATCTTTGAAAATCTGACTCTAAACATTTAATGAAGAAACAGGTTACAAAGTTAACTTCAAAGATCCAGGAAAATTCAAGTAGTTGGCAATCACTTTAGGCTCAAGTGACAAGTCAACACTTTTCACATAGCGCCATCTTTATCTACAGATAAGAGATTTGTTACCAAAAGTAGCCGATACAACAGTTACAAAATTTCAGTTACAAAGGGTGCATCTAGATGTTATTTCAATTGCGGCAGTGCTTTGCTTGCGCGATGAAGACATCATACCATGTGCATGGTTAACTGCACAGGACAGGCTGTCAGAAGAAAGGAAAAAGAAATAACAGCTTGCGCTACTGCTGCTGACCACTCTCATTGGTCAGCTCTCACTGGGGAGCTGTCATTGGTCAGCAACACTGCTGAAAGAATTAAATAACTACTTGGGAGTCATTCCCCGGGGTCCACGGGCTAGCCCTGGAGAAACAAGCTGGGAGAGAAAGGGAAAATCCGCCCCTCAGTTCCCCTGGCCCCTGCATGGAGTCAGAGCTACCCTGCCCAACTGGAGCATAGCCCTGGTCTCCCAAGCTGCAGCAGGGGTGGGGTGGGAATCAACCCCCACCCCAACCTTCTCCGTGCAAGTGCAGGGAGCTAGGGATACCCTGCCCAACCACAGGCAGTCTGGTCTGCTGGGAAGCAGCAAGCACTGGTAGGGTGACCACCTTACCCTAGTTGGGTGGGACAGTCCTGGATTTGCACTATCGTGCAGGGATCAGGAAACAGTGGGTGCCCCCTTGCAGAGTTCCAGTCTGTATGGGGCTGCCGGGAATGGGATGCAGGGAGCACCACGTGCATGTGTGCAGGTGCACACACGCACATGGCTGGGAATACAGCCTGGCCACATGGAGAGCAACTTCCTGCAGGTAAGTCTATGGCAGGGGAGGGAGGGATGGGACGTGACGGGGGAAGTGAGGGAGTGGGGCACGGGCTGGCGGTGCTGCCCAGCCAGGGTGGTGCACAGCGTCCAGGACTGGGGCAGGGAGCAGGACAGAGCCAGTCAGCTCATCCATGGAGTGTGTGTGTGTGTGTGTGGAGGTGCTACTGTATGTACAGCCCCCCCCCCCGATTTGTGTGCAGGGCGGGGCATATGCGAGTTGTCTGCTGTGGGCTCGGGGCCCCCTGCCCTGCTGCCTTTCCCTCAGGAGCCCTGCACTGGCCGCGTGCCTGCCTGGCAGCAGCAGGGGGGGTGGCGGCATGGAGTTGTACCCCCTGCTGCAGGCAGGGGGCACATGGCAGGCTCAGTGCTCCTGAGGGAAAGGAAGCAGGGTGAGGAGCCCCAAGCCTGCAGTGGGCAGCCCGCATCCTCCCCTGCTCCGCTCAAGCTTTGCTCTGGCTGTACCACCAGTGCAGAGGAGGCAGGCATTTGTCCTGCCTTTCCATTTTGAAAAGGTTACCACCCTAAGCACTGGGGAATTCCCCCTCCCCGCCCCATGCTTTCTGTTGCCCAAGAGGTCCAGACTGCCTGTGGCTGAGCAGGTCCTTGGCTCCATGCCTGGGTGGAGAGAAGTGGTAGGGGTTCTCCCCCCACCATGCCTGCTGCTGCACAGAATGCTCCAGCATGGCAGGGGTGTCCCTGATCATATGATCTGTACCGGCATATGAGGGACAGTGTTGTATTTCTCCTGCTGGGTGCTGCTACGTAAAGAGAATGAACCTAGGGGTCAGAACTATGCTGGGCAGGGGTTTCTTCCTTGCTCTTTTTCAAAGAAGTTTATACGGAGATGGAGCAATGTACCCTGGGATGCCAGAGGACCAGCAGATTGCTATCACACAATGTATTCCTTGCTACACATGCAAATTAAAGCTGGATAGCAACCAACTATAAAGTTAGTACACAGTTTAGAGGTCTAACTAGCTGGTTGGATCTTTTTATTGTGTGGTAGCTACTTTGTATATGGAGCTGGTCATAGCTCATTGCACAATAACTAATGTGCAGAGAGAGCCAAAGTGAGGTAAAGTATAAAAGCAATAGGACATACACAGTACCAACTTCAAAATCAAAATGCCTATGTTTTCATTGGAAAAAGGTGCATTTTTTCCTCAGGTTATCTTAATGTAGTTGCTCAGCAACTTAGCAACCCAGCAAGAGGTGATAGCATTGATCTCAATGAACTCTATTCAAGTAAAAACCACCTGCACCTTATCTCCACTAGGATTTGAAACTAAGATAGGTAACCAATACAAACACTTTCTTTGGTCAATTGTGGAAGGCGCACAAATCAGGAGCAAATCTGAAAAAATATACACCTATGCACCAAGTCATTAAGGAAGCAAGAGTATAAATGTGTTGTTCCAAGGAGGTTCACTTATTAGAAGCTTTTAGTGAAGTATTTCACAAGATCTCCACTGTGATTCAGGCCTTATGAATTTATTGGCACTGAGTCACTGTATGTAGTTGGTATTCAGCTGGTTGCTTAACTTGTACCTCAAGGAAATGATTCCCCCTCCTACCTCACCTGTGTAGCACTATTATCAGCATGCAGCTCAATGGGAGTGAGGAGCTCACCCAAGTATCCATGAGAAGGAAAATGTTTCTCATTCATCTGAACACACCTTTAAGTGGGCATTTAGTCTGAACCCTTCCACCCCTGGAAACCTCTAACTCCAAAAGAAAAAAAACCATCAAGAGCCACAATGCCTTTATTTTGAAAGGTTTTCTCTTCTGACCTGCCCTCCACTTTTTTTGGAAAAAGTGGAGTCAAATCATGGAGGATGGGGCTGCTCTTTTTGTCGGTTAGTTTTAGAGCTATTCTGACAGGTGCACTGCAGACAGCTGCTACTTGGGTTACTTCACCCAGCATCACCTTTGACCTGCAACAATCTTACTCTCTCAATTCCACTCTTTACCTGCACAAAGACTGACAGGATGGCTGAACTTTGAGGGACTTTCTAGATGAGAATCAGAAAAGGAAAAATTGCTCTTTTAAAATTGAGTGAGTGGCCACTTGAAAAGCTACTTCCCATGTACTGTGGACACTGATTACACACAACCGTTGATCCTTCTGGATCATGGTGTATGCATGAGATCACCAGGACCTTCAACACGTATGTCTAGGCAAGAGTATGGAGGAGTGGAGGTTGCCCAGATCTTCTATCCCTCATTTGAACAATTGAGACAGTATCCAAAGGCCAGACCAAGTCCAGACATTTGGTGGCTTGACAGCTGTAATTACATGCACGCTTAGGAATGAAACCCACGTCTCCTACACTACAAGCCAGGATTCTACCACTGAACCATAATAGTGGGCTGGACACTGCTGGACCCTTTTAAAATCTTGGGTTATTGGTGGTGTAACGTACGTACAGTCAGCTAACAGAATTTTTATATTTCTTTCTGATAATGGAGATGGAGACCACTAAGCAAGAACCAGAAGTCAATGAGGAGTACGGCAGCAGTGTAGTAGCAGCAGCCTGGATTTTCTCCCTTCTTACATCAGATAAACAGTAAGATTAGGGGATGGGGGGAGAAGAAATTCATTTGGTAAGGGGAAAGCTTAACAATTTCTTAGGCAGGTCAATGGGCAGACAATACACCAGGGAAATCCCAAAGCTTTCCAGATGTGAAGAGAAAACCCTGGAGGCCCCTTGTATCCTCCTAAGATTGGGGAGAGAACATGCTGGAGGAGAAGACATCAGTTGGGTTGGCTTCAGATGGTTCTGGCTGCTTACATAAACACCAAATCCCTTGAGAATTCTGCAAGTTGAGAAAACTTGCCCAGAGTAAAATCACAGGTATATGAGTCCCCAGCACAGCTCAGGGCAGATCCAGCTTCCTTCTACAGTTGTCTTAGGAATTTAAAAAAAACGTTGGCAGCTCTGCTTATACCAGCACCTTTTGTGAAAATCCTGTCAGCTACAAGAAAGAAGCAGCACTGAAGAATTCTTTTAAAGTGATGCTTATCTCTCAAAGGAATTGCCTTGCTTAAATAAACTGATACCAAAAAAGTGTAATTTATGAGAGTGCCATTTAAGCATAACATAGGGAGACCTATACAATACATGCCATGCTCTAGTAATTAAAGCAGGTTATGTTTACAAAATTTCAGGAAGCGTCTTTAAGGAACTATTAAATATGATATTCTTTACTTAACAGGTGTGGACGTTCTGATATTAATACATTACCTACTTCTGCGTCAAACCCCATCTCTCTTTTCACAGTGGCTTTTCAACTGGTGGACTAAGTTAAGCACTAACTTCAATTTATGCAGAGCAAAGATGGAATTTCCCAACTCATTAAATCCTGCCCACAAACCCTCTGACCTTCATTTAACAGAGATGAATAATAATCTATGAATTTAGGAGAGACTTTTAATTCAGAAAACAAAGGCAAATCAGACCAAAATTCACCTCGCTAAACTAAGACCAAAACAATGTAAATTTTCTTCAAGCTACTTTTGTTTCCAATTTTCCTTTTATGTTCCTGCTCCATTTAAAAGAATCCCAACATAGGAAACCTCCCCCACATCAGAAATTCAAGTTCCTTCATGCAATAACTGCAAAACCAGTCCACGTATACCAGTACAAAGATTAATGAATAACCTCTGCAATCTACTAAATAGATTTGCAGAATTAAAAATTCAAATCAATGAGGAATGGAAGGGTTCCCATCCACTTCAGTGGGTTTGGACTGGGCTGAAATTGCTACCCCAAGTATGAATTGTGGCAAGACTTTCCTTTGTGTTTGCAATTAATTATATGTTCTATGAATGGAATATCTCAGAAACTAATGGGAGATTAAATATTTGAAGTACATCATCCCTGGAAAAGCTTTTCTTTCCTACTCTCGGCCTTTATAACTTACTGGATGGCATTTCCCTCATTGAAGTGTCTCGCAGTTGTCTGGTTTAAGAGTTACTTCCTTAAGTGTGGGAAGGTTGTATGGTTTAGTGAACTTAATACAGGTCTGGAAGACAGAAACTCCTAATAGCTCAGCTTCAAAGTGTCAAATGACTCATTGTGTGGCCTTGGGCAAATCAACTAACTTTTGTGCCTGATACAGCCACCTCCCTCGAAGGAATGTTGGGAGGATTAGTGAATGTTTGTGCTTAACTCTGAAAATACAAAGCAGTGTAAAAATATAGGAATTACTATGCTGGCTCAGATCCAAGGTCACCTAGTTCAGTGCCCCGTTTCAGTCAATAGTTAGTACCAGGTGCCTGAGGAAGGCATAAGAAGCCTGCAGTAGGCAGCTGTAAGATATTTTCCTGCCAACCAGGATAAGAGCCGAGAGCCTGTTTTAAAGTCCTAACACACAAGCTTTCATTTCCCTTCCAAAGTGTTCTCATTCATTAGAAAAAAACTCTGTATCCTCTTAAAATCCATGCAACAGGTGGAACAAGTGGACAGATGCAAAAATATATTATAGATAATATTATTTATTAGTTCCATAAAACCAGATGCCTGATGAAAAATAAAGTGCAACTAGCATCAAATTCTACCTCCATTTTCAAGATACATCCTTTAGGCATCTTCACCCCATAAAGTTAGAGGCAATACTTCTTATCTATAGCACTCAACAGCACTGAACAATCACAACTGCTTTGGGGAACATGCTCGTTTTTACCCATCCCATCACACATGAAAATGCATGTGGTACACCACTCCTTTTTATTAATTCCTGGAACTATACAAGGTGAGCTGATACTGCAGGATGTCTATGGCTAGACCAGCTAACAGAGTTTAGACTACAGGACTCTAATTCCTGATTCAGGCATTGGGGATGAAATGAAGGCAAATGTGTCTGGGTTTTGATTCTTTGTATAATAGATACAAGCACCTCCATCAACAAATTTTATATTAATAAACATTTATTAAGGTCTTTGAGGTTCTTGGTTGAGAGGGTCAAGTGAAAAATTGTTTTATTAGTTTGAATGCTCTTTTACCATCACACAGACCGGCAGGTAGGGGCAGTCACGGCTTTTGCAGTGCCTCTCCTTTGAAGAAAATGACATCACCTTGCTGGAGCAACATACTTGTATGAAATTCTTCTTCACCACAACATGGGGTATTAAAAAGCTAAGTGGACTCATGGCTATTGGAAGCAGTGCTTTGTGGAACAGCTCTCAGCATCACAGGTATATATTTAAGGTAAAAATCCACATGAGCTCCTGGCAGTTGCTAAGCTCTTTCCTGTTTCTAGGATGCTCTCGGAGCACATGGATACCCTTTTGTTATCAAGCACAGGCAAACTAATGCCTATCTACACAAGCTTAACCTCTTGTTCATCTTTAGCTCTTCCTGGAAATTCCCAGGAGGCCAGAGTGCTTGAGTCTGAGTTTGAGGGAGGTTGAATGGCGAAGTAATTAAATTCTTTAAAAATTGTTTTCTTTGAAGGAGCAGAGGGAGGGCTGCGTGTGGTCAGGGAGCACACACCAGAGAGGGAAAGGGGCCCTGTAACCACCCTTCCTTTTCTCTCTTGTTCTTTGAGGGTACTAGGAAAAAGGCAAGTGACGGGGAGAGAGATTAGTCTCTCGGTTCATTTTAGGTTAGTTCAAAATTACTTAAGGATTACTTAAGGAATGATATTAGCTGTCAGACAACATAATTGCTCAAGCAATCCAAGTATGAACATACATGCTCTGAGATTAGAGTATTGCTGCAAGAAGGTTTTAGGACTGTGCCAGCAAGTGTATTTTGGTGATACTGCTACAATGATACTGAGGTTTGAGAGTCATGTCAGGAGTCCTGTTCCTTTTGCCTGCAGAATTCACCATGGAAGCAACATGCTTGGGCCAACACAAACACACAGACGCACCCTGCATTTTCCATAGGGACCTACAATAAAATCTGCTCCGATTGTTCCCAGCCAAACTGCAGAGGGAGCTTTGTTCCTCAAGATGTGCTCATTTCAATGAAGCTAGTAAAAAGAAATAGATAACCTAACTAGGCCACATCAGCCTGAATTCCATGAGACTCGTAGTTAAAAGGTCTTTGCCAGATTTGCATCAAGAAAACCGGCAGGCAAAAAAACTTGTTTTCAAGCTTCCAAAACATATGCTAAATACTGATTTTCTCACATACACCCCTCAAAATATAATATGCACTTTGGCTCTGAAAATCAGAATGAAGAATTTTTTTTCGGAATTATGGCTGCACAACACAGAGACAAAGCCTAATCTTCAGATAATTTATCCTCCCTGTTCTGCATAACTAAAGCTGAATCCCTAGCTGCTGCTGAAAACTGCCCTTCATGGGTGGATCTATGATTCTGAAAAGAGCTGAAGGGTTTGAGCTAAACAGTCTGAGAAATAGAGTGATGAGGAGCAGCCAGCAAACAGCAAAAGTGCCCTAAGTCAAGTTAGTTTGATTATTGGAACATAAAGACCATTAAAAGAGAGAATACTTAACACTTTTAGAGCGAAGAGCAATGAGCCATAAAGTCAAATGACTCCCTCAGCAGCCCGAACAGTAATATCCCAGCTGCTGCACTTTGAAGCAAGAGTCAAACCAGGGTGATTCCAACCCAGGGCAGACAATCAACTTTCCTATTTAATACAAGCACCCCAATTTTGGGCTGATTTTAGGGGACAAGGTGCATGCTGTATGTAAGAAAATACAGTATGTCTTGACAGTATCCCTTGAACAGTCACAAATTAGAAAGTAAATCAACAGATCCAGATATTGTAACAGTAAAGAAGTAACAGTATTCCATAATCACACATTGTTTCTCCCAGTACAGAGCTAAATATACACAGGTGTGTACGTGTGTGTATACGACCAACTAGGGGGTTTATTCAGATATTTCTGTGTTCATTGTGTTCACATTGTTATAATGTTGTATGACTCAGTTTACCTCCTTAGCCTGTGCACAGAGAAGGAAGGGTTAAGTGCCAGGGCTGGCAACATACAGACAGACCTCTAGAATCAGTAGTCTTGAATGGCTGTTGACTTATCAAAAAAGTTGACATGCCAGTAGGTGTCCAGAGGAGATACGTTTGTCAATGGGAGAGGGCTTGGAAAAAAAAAAAAAAAAAAAAAAGCAGCCTGGAAGGTTTGGGGGAGAAGAGTATAGGGACTGAGAGAAGAAAAGGAGATCTGGGGAGCTGGAAAGAATGGAAAGGGAAGAGATTAATATCTTTAGGGGTGCTCAGGGCTTCATGGGCTGAAGAGAGTGCTTAACTCCTTTGGAAAGGACAGACAACCTCTGGCTGGTTGGTCTTTGCCCCAATATCTTTACTGCAGAGACTGTCTGCTGTGCTGCTGGGAACTGTGGGTTACATCAAGTCTCCTCAAGATGATGTGAAGCCTTAGGATTAAGATTTTTCCAACGTGGCAATAAACCTTGAGATACTCAGATATGCACCTGAGGTTGATAAACGGTACAGTATTTAAGCTGAACAGTGCCAGGGAATCCATAATATCAGAACAAAATTTGATAATGCTACATGGTAATTTCAACTGGGAAGTCACGACCCTCTTGGAGAAGTGAACAGAAATATCCTGTTACAAAAAGGGCTGCGTTCCAAGTCTAATGTACTTTGGACAATGAATGCATTTAACTCAGCCTGCTACTGACTACTCAGAAGTTCACTGTTGTGCGTTTAATATCACACCTACTTTAAACAATGCCTTTAAAATGCCCAATATGCTTGGCATACACAACGTGTTACTGGATAATGAGCACGTTCCAGTTTGTTAAAGGAGGTTTTTGTTTGTTTGTTTTTTGAAGTAAAGTTTACCACTTTTCTTCCTTTTGTAATGTTCTGCAGATGAACTGTTTGCAAGAGAGGGGAACTGAAGTAACAGGTACAAGCCAGCTTGAGTGCAGGAAAGTGCCATACAAACTTTCTACAAACAGCCACCTATTCAAACACTCCTCCTGTTCTAATGCTGTGCCTTGCAAGTTGGGAGCCACAAAATGTTTCTTAGCGAAAAGAGAGTAATAATATGTATAATTATGGGGATATATATGCTTGTTGACTCTTCTCGGGTCTAGCATAATATGAAGACACCCATGTGACTCCTGACTATTCTGTCAAAGTTCCTGCCAGGCAGGTACAGAACTTGTCATTAAAAAGGAAAGACCTGGCACTTCCTAATGCTTCTAGGTGTTTTCTTAAGAGGTTAATCAAAATTAAGTTGTCTAGTGTGATAAAATAGGTTCCTCTGGTCTCACACAAAGCTGCGGATGATACTGTTTGCAATAAAGCATTAAGCACAGATCTCTAAGGAATACAGGGTAACCCTTGAATCTTCCTAGGAAAGTAGAACCTTGTCTGTCTGTTTATTGAAAAAACTTCATCCATTTGAAGGCTGATTCTTCTGGTGGTGTTTGTGGCTCCTCAGCTAGCTGTGAGACCCTTCATACTATAAAAGCTTAAACCATGAATCAAATCCAAAGGATCCATGGTCACTTGGAGAGCTGTCTTTTCCCTTAGCTGGTAGCATTTTTCCTTCCTTGCTGTGACAGGAATGGTGGCTCAGGCTGATTGCAGGGCTTCAGCAGGGGCAGGTAACACTTCATTAATCAGAAAAGCAATTCAAAGTTGGGCCTAGTATCTTTATGACCGAAGTCTGTTTCTGTTTACAAGCAGATCTTGGAATATGTTCAGATCTGGTATGGGTATCAGTGCTAGGGTTACTGCTTTGATACAAACAAGAAGCCCTAAGGAGGCAAGGTCAGATGGTGGTGTTTCACCAGTTTCATGTTGGCAGTTGCTGGCACTCTTCCCTGTGTGATCTGGGCATCCATGTTACTGGAGAGTGGCAGTCTTCTTGAAATGCGCCAGGGATGGGCTCCTAAAGAAGATTCCTGGTAATCTGTGTAAGGTCAAAGCAACATACTGTTTCAATAAAGATGCTGGCCAATCCCAGTACAGTTATGGCAAGGCTCTCTGGCCGGATCCAGACATGCAAGCATGCATGGTTTGTGGCATCGCAAACCCCTTTGCAGTACCACCAACTGCAAACATTGCATGTTAAACCATGTGCAGTGCTGCTAATTTGCAGCATTGGGGCAAAATTTGCTACTGTGCTGAGACACCCTGTGCCCCAGCCAGCTCCCCCTACAGCACATGAAACAATGGGACAATGTATCCTGCTGCAAAGTGCATGGGTAGGGGCGTGCACTGTGCCACAAAGTAGCAGCACAAATTCGTGCTACTACTATTTGTGCAGCTGCAAATGCAGCCCCTGCTAGTGTGGACACGGCCTCTAAGTACAAACCCTGGGTATTTCCATGGTATATGGGTGATGGGTTTTCCTTCTAGAAAGAAGAGAAAGTGTGTGTTATGGTGACAGAGAAAAGGAATAGATTTCTCTTAAGAGTTGTTCCAAAGTATATGGTGGTCTTTGTACTGGTAATTATATTAGTACCAGGATTGTTTCCAATTACGTTTGAATTCTTCTAGTGACATATTTCCTGGTACTGCAAGTGACTCTACTGAGTCAACTTTAGATGGCTGCATGGTACTAATTGTCTTTGGAGCTAGTATCAAGTGAGTAGGCAGCTCCTTGCTGCTAGCCCTGGATTTAGTCTGGGGTTTAACAAACTTTTCCTGCAAACTTTCTGTGGCTTTTCTCTCAGTGATGCCATTGAGCTGTGCCTTGAATCCCTACCTTTATGCTTTTTCCTCTTCCAGTGCTAGTAGTTTTTGCGGTGGCATTGCCAACTTCTCTACTTGTTCTGTTTAAGGTTCTGGTCTTGACACTGCATTTTGGCTGGCAGACAATTATTTTTGGTATGTGTCTGAAGAAATGAACAACTTCGGGTCTGAAAAAACTAACAACTTTAATGAATCTTAAGATGAAGACTGGTGACTGGTAAAAACTTGTGACTGGTAAACACCTGAAGAAAACAACTAGCATACCAAGTGCCTGTCAGATATGTGACTCATACCCAAACAGGAAAAGCATCTGTTATACTCACTCATTAACAGCCTGTTGCAAGGAGGAGAAGGCTTGCAGCTTGAAGGGCTGCTATGAAGCAAGAACAGTTAGTAGTCCTGTTTAGGAGTGTCTGTACAGGTTGGGAGGTAACAGAACCTGTATGGAGGGGTCTGTATAGGGACTGCAGACAGAAGTGCAGCTCCCTGCAGTAACTCACACCGCTCTCCAGGAAGCCTTCTCAGTTACAATGATCCCCTGGAACAAACAGTTCACTGTTGGTTCCAGGGGGGGAGCAGACTCTAGCTGCTGGCTGCAGCCTGCAGCTGGCTTCCCCAAGCAATGAGGCTGCAAAATTTGCAAAATAGGAGGGAGGGAGGAAAGGGGGAGGGAGGAAAGGGAGCAGAGGGAGCTCGTTCTAGAGGTTCTCCAGTCCATGCTGGAGGTTTGAGTGGGTGAATTGGAGCCCCTCCCCCAACCTTGGAGAAGTTCCAATACACCCACCCCACCCTCCAGCAGGGACTGAAACCCCCACCCTGACCAAACTCCCTCCACTCCTTTTCCCCACTCCCATTATGTAAACAGTGACAGACTGGCAGGCAGCACAGACAGAAGTTACAGAAGATGCTCTGTTTTGAAACATCTTAATTTGACCCCTTCATGTAATGACGGATCAGATTTTTACCTGATTGGCATTTCTTGAAGCTGTATTCAGCCATACACTTGTGTGGCTACATTGAGTCAAAATTGTCACGTCTGTATGCGCCCAGGGAGAACAAGTTCAAATAGACTGAATTTGTGTAACTTCCTACCAGTGTGCTAGGAAGATTTCTGAGCTAGAGGACTGAATTTATTACTTAGTAGATTGTGTCTTGCTGCCATGGGTAGCAAAAGGAGAGTGTGGGAAGGCTCTAGCCACTATGCCTTTTATGTCCTCTTATGGGAGCACACAGGGCAGTTGCATACTTCTAGTGACATGACATGCACACGCACGTCCCATGTGTTTAAGAAGATCATAATGGGATCTGCACTCTCACCTGCTACACAATGCTATAATATAAATGTAAACCCATGCACTTTATTATTAGTGCCACATTATCTGATGCCCACTTGAAGAAGCGAGCCTTATACTTTTGCAAAACATATCTCCCCCAACATTACTGATAGCAAATAATATACTAAACTTGAGCTGTTCTAAAAGAACATTAAAAAAGCAAATCAGAATTCAGCAAATACAAAACATAATCAAGCTATCAGAGTATCTGGGCATGTGTGGTCTGGCCTGCTCTAATATTGCAAATCCACAAGTCAAGAAATCAATCTTTTTATTCCCCCTGTGAATCAGTCTCTGTTTCAAGACAGCTACTTGCTGCAGACAACTGGTTAGGGAATGAATTGTATAACATAATATTTTCAATAAAGCTCTTACATATTCAACAGGCCTGAGGGACTTGATTGTAGCAGCAGTTGGGCAGCCACAGGAAGTGAGGTCAGTGTAGAGGCCTTCTTCCAGCACACAGCAATTATCAGTGGTTTCCCCTTGGTAATGCAGGAGCCAGCTGAAGGAATAAATGTAACAGCATTTGACTGCTTCAGCCAATTGTCAATATTTTTTAAGGTTTATACTTTGTAGGAGAATTACAAATCGAACAGTTTTTTTTTTTTAAAAGGTGCTAATAAAATTAAGCAAATCCTAAGACTGGTTGAGCAGCCAAAGCAGAAAATCATGGTATAAAAATACCAATGACTGCACCAAAGAGTTAATGGAATGCAATTAACTTTACTGAATGGTTGATAAACTTGCAAGACAGTGGGTATACAAGAAAGCAAGATGGCAATGTGACAGATGCATCTGGCTACTTGAAATTTAATGCTGATTTAAAAAAAAAAAAGTGCTACTACTTAAAAATGGTGGTGACTAAAACAACACACTTACCATCCCCGAAGAACCTTAAAAGAACATGGCATGAATGATGTAAAATCAGAAACTTCTGCTGTGAAATCTATACATGCTCCTTGGAAATGTGTGCAACTGAAAGCTTTGAGCTACGAGAACAAACAAAACAAAACAAAACCAAACAATGACTGTAAAGCAAATGTACTCATTTTTATTACTGTAAGTAGAGGCAACAGAAGTCACAGGGAAATCTCAGTTCAAGTTACAGAAATACTACAAATCCAATGGACTCTCCAGAAAACAAGTATCTTCAATTTATTTGGGACTTTTTTCTCAAGAAAGAAACCCAAAGTGTTTTACGAATTATGGGCTAGGTTGCAATCCTCCTACCAGTGGCGATGCGAAGGAGGTACACATGTACCCCCTGAGAGCGCTGGTGCATGCCCTGACAGCAGTGTTCGCTGCTTAGGCAATAGGCCGGCGGAAACGCTGGTGCCCCCCCCTGCAAGTGCCGGCTGATTGCTACGCTCGCTGCTGCCACTTTCGGTGGTTGTGGCTACTTCTGGGAGTGGCTCCAGCGACAGGCCAGTGCTTGCTCCCAGAAGCGGCCGCAGCCACTCCCGGAAGTGGCTGCAGCGAGCACAGCGATTGGCCGTGGTGATTGGCCGTTGTGGGACCGCCCAGGGGAGCCTCCCCTCCTCCAGACTGCAGGATTGCCTGCGGGGGACCCCCGCCCACCCTGCTTGGTGGGACTGGTCACAGGGGGGGCACATGACCCCCCCGACTAAGGTGGCACAAGTCGCCCATGCCTCCCACTGATGTCAGTGGCAGCGGTAACACATGTACATCCAGCCGAAACAAGACTACTGCTACAGAAAGGGATCATGAGACTGAAAGATTTTGCCCACACTGAGCTTGGTAGAGCTCAGCACAAGAAAGGGAAAGGAAATATTCATCAAAACATACCAGGCCAGAAAGTGCCATGAGATTTTCTGTAACTATACTGGACAGACAGAATTTAAAAGCTAGGTTGTGAAATTCTGGGAGGACTAGATGTGGCATGAACTCATGAAGTCCAACCCAATACCTTTCTATATACAGAAATTCTTAGCAAAGCATGTTGCAGTGACATAGAATTATAATCTGGCAGCAAATTGGGTGTATGATACTGCCCACTAAAAATCAAAGAATGCTGCATTAAAAAAAAAGTAAGAACAAAGTGTTGAATAGGACACAGCCCATAATGATGAAGAGCTTGAGAATTGTATCATGTGCTACCAAAGCAAACTTTCACTTAAAGACAGAGATGGGAAGAAAGATAAGTGTACCAATATAACATAGCGTTTCAGATTCTGTAGCATACAAGGAAAACACATACTATTGCCAAGGCTACCCTCTTCTTCATGCCCCAACTTGGTTAATTTTCTGACAAAGAAAAGAAATGCAATCTGCTTTGCCAACATAGGGCGTGTGCAGGCAAGCCCGCACGTGCCTCTTCCCGCATCTCAAAGCAGTTTGAGACGTGGGAACAAAAAGACGTTCCCTGCACTGCATATTTGCAGCACAGGCTCAAAATTAGATACCTGGATATCCAGGTATCAAAAAAACAAAAGAAACCCGCAGAAAAAAAATGGGGCAGGACATGGTCCAGGACTGTGCCCTGAGGCAACCGGAGGCTCGGGTCCTCCAAAGAGATGCTCTGGTAGCCAGCCAGAGCACCTCTATGGCTGCCCCTTGCCCTGGCACTACAGCACATGCGGGTCAAGGAGCAGTGCAGGCTGCAGCAACTGGGACCCGGGCTCCATCCCCAGCTATGCAGGGACTGGGGGCTGGGGGGGACTGGAGCTGGGGATGAGTGGGTGCAGGGGACTGTGAAGGGGGGCTGCAAGGGAGGGGTGGGTCCCCCACCAGTCCCCTGCAAGGCCCACAGCCCCTCCCCCTGCAGCCACAGTAGCCAGCGGGGCACTCAGGACCCTCCTGGCACAGGTCTCTGCATGGTGTGGGGCAGCATGGCTCAGCCTTGGCTGCCTGGTACCCGGCACTGCCTGTACCACATTGCGTGGGTCTGACCTGGCTCAGCGTGGGACCGTGTGCCTTCGGACAGCTCCGGGCCACTCAGGCTGTCACCTGGGGCCCCATGATGCTTGCAGGGACTGCATGTTGCGCTGGGCTGGTTCCTGCATGCACAGAACTGGCCTGGCGCAATGGCGTGCGGGACCTGTGGCACACGGGGGCTGTGCCAGGAGGCTGCTGCTGCAGAGGTGAACTGCGGGCCTTGTGGGGGAGCATCTGGGCCCTGTGGCCCCCCCTTGAGCAGCCCACCCACACAGCACGCCCCACCCACAGTCTACCACCCCCAGGCCACCCCCACAAACCCATCACCCACATACCTGGCCCTGTGGGTCAGGAGTGAGAGGACTGAGACAGGGGGCAGGCTGTGGGTTGAGAGTGAGGGGCAGGGCAGGGGCAGGGCACTGGCATATCAGTGGTGCTCAGCAGTACACACCCTGGTAAGTGAAGGGAGTAGGGTCAGCTCTGATTTTTCTGACAAAAAATCCAAAAGTAAATGTCAAAGTGTATAGATATTTAGAATTTATTTTATTATGATGACAGAGACACTGGTAAGCTTCCAAGTCACTTTAAACTTGTAAATATATCAACAGAACATTGCCCGATCATTCTCTCTCTAGATCAGGGGCAGGCAATTATTTCAGGTGGAGGGCCGCTTACCCAGTTTTGGCAGGCTGTCAAGGGCCACATGGGTAGCCCTGCCCCTTGACAGGTGCCCTGCCCCCTGGTCACCATCTTGGGATCAATGTCCCAATGTTTTGGGCCCAGTGTCCCAGGGCCAGCACCGGTGGGGCCCAAAGCAGGGCACAGGTTGGCAGGGGTCTGTGGAGCCGGGCCGGACTGCACCAGCAGGGAGAGGAAGGAGCTGGCCACTTTTCCCCAGGCTCCTTCCCTGCCCAGGGCCCCCCCCTTACCTGAGTTTCTGGTGCAGGGCAGCCATGTGGTCCCAGGCCAGAAGCCCTTGCTGGGGCTTCTGGCTGGGGGGGGCAGGGGGGGGGGGGGGCCGGTGGGAGCCCACCGGCCTTTCCCTGGGTCCTACTGCCCTTGGTTCCTGTCATTTTTGACAGGAACCAAGGGCAGATGAATATTAATTTTCTAAATTTTTTAGGGGCCTCGCGGGCCAGATTTCTCCCATACCTGCTCTATATAGTGGCATTTCATTTTAATAGTGAAAGAACACAATTTTGGATATTTTAATGAGATAATTTGGGTTTCTTATCAGAGAATTTGCAAGTTTTAAACAGGAAACACTAGGATCTCTGCTGGTGAGAAAAGTGGTGACATTCAAGAGCAGAGGAGCCCGTCCAGGGCCAGCACTGGGGACCCAGCTGGAGGGCAGATGAGGTGGCTGACCTCTTGGCCATTTGGGGCAAAGAATACACACTTGGACAGTTCAAAGTGGGCCACTGCAAGGTGCACATCAGGGCGATAGCTGCCCAGATGGCAGAGTGGGGGCACCTCATCTGGGTCTGGCAGGCGTGCAGCCATAGGGTTGCAGGTCCAAGGGGGTGGATGCTGTTGAAGGTGGCAGCAGGTCACAGCTAGGCAGCAGACTGCTGCAGCTGGTAGAGGGGGCAGGGACCATTCCAGGTTAGGGCTGCTTCAGCAGTCCAGTTGGCACAAGGGGTAGTGTCCCCAGATACCAACTGGCTGGGCCTCTAGCAGGTTGTTATACTGCTGGGGCCAGCACAGGTGCTGGCCCCAGGCTCTCGGTCCCTCTGGATCCAGATCTGGGAGGAGCCAGGCAGGGTTATTTTGCCCTAAGTGGCACAACTTGGTCCACACCAAAGTGCATGTCTGGGCACATGTGCGGAGGCAAAAATCCCTGGCTCAAATTGGTGCTGCTTCTATTTGAGCTGCTACAAGTGCATGTGCCTGCATGTGTGGATGTACCCATAGAGTGAAAAAGTCAAACACAAGCATTAGAAAAGGATATTATGGAAAATCTAAGTTTATGTTTTTAAAAGAAACTAATATATTTCCTGTTAGAAAGAACAAGAGAAGCTTAATTTTGTCCTTAAATGAAAACCGTGAATTGGGGAAAACAAGCCAGCTACCTGTGATGAAAACACTGAGGCTGATATTCCTATTAATGTAAAGGCATTACTGAGCCATAAAACTGATATTTAGGCTATAATTTGCCTTTTATTTATCCATAGATTTCAAAGCATTTAAGACAGGGAAGGCAAATATTTTCTCCATTTTATCAATGCATAAATTGAAGCACAAAGAAAAATATGCTTGCCCAAACCCATACAGTAAGTCAGTGACAAATTTAAGAAAAGAACTTGAGTCCAATAGCCCCTTGAGAGTCATTTCCTCCACCCTGCCATGCATGCTCTGTATTGTGACATCTTTGAAAAGATTATGGTAGTGAAGATCATATATTTTAAATAATAAACTCAGGAAAAAGCTGCTTTTTCCCCTAAGAAAAAGAGTAGAAGAGGAGAGATGTCATGGTTTTCACTTCAGAAAATTTATAAAAGTGTTAACCAGTGCATCTGTGCAGTCTGTCCACAGCTACAACAGTCTAGAAAATAACATATCCTAAATCTGATTAAACAGAGTACAAACAAACAAGAAACAACAAAACCAAACCTCTTTTAACTCCAGCTGGGTTAAAGATTCTCTAACTCTGATGCCACTTTTTGAAGATCCAAATTAAGCAACTGCTGCAAACATGAATACTGTTACTATTTTTTCTGGCAGATGAGAGTAAAGTTACTGATATTTTTGTCTCAAATACTGCCTTTGACTTACTCTCAGTTGTTAAGTGATCTTAGAAAGTTTCTCACAACCCCTTTGTCATTGTGAAGTATGGTATTTTTAAAGAAATAACTTCTAACAATAGGAACGCAGCAGTCACTTGCACTCTTCCTTCATTAGGTTGCAACAACCTAAACCTGATCAAATTAACCCTTCAAATTAACACATGCAGGATCTTTCTGTGGAAAAAAGCAATGTAACAAGCAACACTGTACATAGTTCAAGTTATACTATAAAGGATTTCCTTGTGTTCTGACAAAAACAAGAGGTGGAACAGGCACTCATTACTGTTGATGGGTGCACCTCCAATAGTTTGAGTGGAACCCCAAAATACAAATATTTGTAATTATCTGTTTGAATCTTAGGGGTGTGCAAGATTATCTGAAACTATCATGAGAACATCCTCTGAGATGGTCTGAAAACTGGAGTGGAGGATAAGAGGGAAAAAAACCTGCACTGTCTGGGACCTCTGGAGAAAGTGTGGATCAATATTTATTTTATTCAGAGTCACTGATTTATTCTGAAACAGTTTACCAAGCCCTTTGTGAAAGTATCTGCAAGTCTTCAGACCTGGCTGCAAACTGTTGTATGAACAGAGCTAGCAGGAAACTGAAATTTGAGATTAAAATAATATACCAATTATGTCTTTAAGACTGGAAACGTTTCCTGAAAGCCTGAGTTAATCATCAAATTTTAGAAGCTGAATGTAAAGTAAAGAAAGGGTCTGGTCAAGCTATCTTCAGTAATGCAATTTGTACATCTTCCATGTGCCTGTATACAACACAAATCTGTACAATAAGCAAAAGAGATAGAAAATTATATTCAAATGACAGAATTGTTAAGTTAAATGAAACTAGATCGTTCTATTTTCAGGGCTTTTTTTTTTTAAAAAAAACCCAAAAAACATTTTTGCTTTACATGAGGTTTTCTAAATTTTTCTCTATTAAACGTGTATTGAAGAGTGAGAGAAAATTCCACTGGATCACCTCTCATATCAGCACTGGATCCCAGGTCCCCATGAAAGAAGAGAGAAAAGAAGTCAAACTGAAAATAAAGGATTGAGATGGGGCCTGCTAGAAGAAAACACTGCAGCAGGCAAGACTTGCATTTGATGAACACATATATGCATAACAGTTTCTATATTTAGGAAATCTGGATACACACGTTATTATGGATGTAACACTGCCTTACAAAACCAATGAAACTGGAACTAATCTGTTCTGTACAACCTGAACACTCTACAAGAAACCTTCCTAACAAACAAGTTCTGTCACTGGATTTCACAAGTCTTGTTTTAGTTTATGAGAATGTACAACGCTGCTTTCCATCACTTGCATGTGCTCAGTCAAGATCAGTAAAGGGAGCTCAGGGTTGGCTGGGAACGGTGGCTCTAGCTAAGGAGCAGTTGTTATTCCATCCCATAGAAAAGAGACACACAAAACGGAGTCTTGCCAAAGCACAAAGTTTTAAAAAATAACAGCATGTAGGAAAAGAGATGGCAGAAAGATAACAAGTACATAAATAAAGTCAAGGTTTCATAATTCTGTACTTTACATACTGACAAAGGGAGGAAGGAAGGTTAGGAAAATAAATGACAGCCAAGATGTAAAGCGATCCCAAACCACTTGATCTGGCACATTTAAGTCAGGAAAAAAAAAAAGAAGTATGATCTGAAACAACACAATGAATAAAATCTTTGGCAAACTTAACCTCCAAGCACATAAAGGCTTCCTCATGAAAGCGACCACGCTACAACAGGAAAATAGCACTGAAGCTATTATTTGAGGCAACAAAGGTGGAAAATTCAATATTAACTGTGTTTCCTTTTAAATGCAGTTCAGTACTAGAAATGGTGTTATTAAATTGCAAACATACCAAATGTGGAGGCTCATTCTTTCCAAACGGTTCCTGCAGCAGAAAAATAACATAAATAATTAAATTATAATTACTCTCTCAACAGGTAGTAAAATCTTTGAAATAACACTTTTCTAATTTAAGAATTGTGGAGCCAGTGTGTACTGGACTGCATCTTACTGAATGCCCCTGGGCTTCCAGAAGCCTCCCTTGTTTATGCATAAAACTTGTATTAATACAACTCACTGCTTAGAAACTAATTTTAAAAAGCAAGTGGACTCCTGTTGTGTGGACTCTTTTAAATGTATTTCAGAGCACTTAATTCCTTAGCCAGAGAATTTGAGGAAACAGAGGGAAGGACCTAACCTCTCACAATGCAATGTAGTCCAACGACATAAGATTAAACATGCTTTGTTTCCTTTCTAGTTTTTTGTGCTGTAGATGCTGTGTGACTTATGACCTGGAGAATAGTGCTATTTCTTTTATACCAGGGTTTTAAGAGACCTAAAGTTAAACTTTTTGGGCAAGTTGACTTTTTTTTTCCTAGACTGAATACTTAAATTTTAAAACAGGAACTAGAGAGGGAGAAAATGTATTACATTTCAGTTACAGCAGGTAATAAGAATACAGAAAAGCTAAGTGGTCATGGATTTTTAAACACTTTACCAATAAAGCAAAAGGTATGTTTTTGTATTTTAGGTAAGATTCATGGAGTTTCCATGGCAATTTTTTTTTTTAGGGGGAAGGGGAGGGGCTGTTGAGAGAAAATTTGCTTTTTAAAACTAGCAGAAGTTTCACAGAATGATGGAAAAGTGGGGCTGGAAAGGACCTCTGGAGATCATCTAGTAATCAAACCCCCTGCCTGAGGCAGGATCATCCATATCCATACCATTCCATACAAATCCTTTTCTAGCCTATTACTAAAACTACCCAATCAACCCTGTCATATAACTAGAAAGCATTGTATTTTGACCCACCATCATTTTCCATAATGAGATTATTTGTGTTCCATTGCTTTTTCTAATTTTGCTTCATTTGAATAGACAAGTTAGTTTTGGCCAGTTGCCTGCATCAGAAAAAGATTGCATCTCCAGAGTTACAAGTGACTAATTTGTTTCAGACTTCTCTTTCTGATGAATTATGAAAACTCACCAATTTAATTGGACGTATTGACAATATGGTTTTACTGGATCCTCCCCAGTCAAAAAAGCATTTATATTTTCCTTTTTCCAGTACATACTGCTCTCCACAAAAATACTTCTGCTGGTATGCAACCCACCTGGAGAGTGACAGACAAAAAAACCTGATATATGCATTTTTCAGTACAGTTCTAAGAAAATATTAGCTGCGAGATGATATTAAAGAGAAAGCTTTTCAAAAGTTTTAAAATGCTTCACCTGTCTGTGCAATGAGAAATTAAACAGATGGCAAAATACATGTTTTGTGGTAAGAGGCATGATTCACACAAATAGAACATGCCTGTTTTTATGACAGATCTTCGCAACAGCCTCTCATCTCTTACACTCTCATTCCTCTCAGATAATTTCTCAGCATCCATCATATGACCTACTGGTTGGAAGCAATGAGGATATGTATTTACCTAATGGATAGTTGATTAGCTCCTTGATCCCTCCACCTTTACCTGCTTACCCACCTCCTAAAGAGGGTTTCCCATCTGTTCTTCCTATTGGATTATAGAAAAGTGGCATAGAAAGAAAATGGGAAATAAACAAGGAAGCCTTGACAGGAAAAGATAAGAGAGACTCTTGCCATGATTGGCATTTCAGCCCCACTTCTCCCCTGGCCTTTTGTTTTCAAATCTAAGTGTTCAGAAAATATTTATAGTGGATTCTTAATGAGAACTTGACACAAAGAGAATGTGCTCACATTACTGATGATGTCCACATTTACAGAAACCAGCTCTTTCTTTATTACTGTTTTTAAATACATTTATTTTATTTCTGCATTTGTTTGCATTTTCTGCATTGATAGAGAACTGGTGATACAGCCCTGCAGACGAGAAATCAGAGAATAAACAGGAAGGGGAGGAAACCCTTCAAAGAGAAATAAATGAGTATCAAGCTATCAAGAAGTGGCTGTAACCATACAAATGGTTGATGAACCCCAGAAGGAGCTGCCCCTGCTTGAGAAGAACTTGCTGCAACTTGTGATTCAAGGAAGTGGAAGAAATGTAAGGGGAAATGAGAAGAGCCTCAGACTATGATGGGTAGGGTGAGGGGCATATTGAAAAAGCTCTTAAATAAAACAGATCAAAAGCATAATTCCAAAGAATCCTTTACAAAAATCTAGAAATTAACCAGGAGTTCAAACTATACTATTCTATTCAGGTTCGCTTGCTGCCCTCATCAATGGAGTGCTTCTGCACCTTCCAGAAGGGCATTAAGCACCATAGATAGCATATGCTGTATGTGTATTTTTGTTTCTCTTTCTCTGTACCTAGAGGGAATTGAAACTTTAAAAAAATATTAATTTATTAAAAGTTTGCTACTGTGTACACTTATCAACACCACATGAACAAATGTGTGCTTCCTCGGAGTGGCAGAAAACGAGACTCCCTGGTGCTTCTTAGAAAGTTGCAGATTTCTAAGTTATTAGCACAGTTTGTGGTAGGTTTTAGCAAATCTGGCAGCCCTTTTTAGTACAAGTTAGGTACAATTATGTTATACGAATAAAAGTTGCAGGATCAAATTTTAAAACTACAGTGCTGCTATATGATTGTGTTATCTCTATTCATCTTGCTGCTCTGGAAGATTGGGTAGACTTTAGTAATATTTGGAATCCATCCATATAGCCTTCTTTAATGTACCACAAGTGTGGCTACTGAATGGTGCGCAGCTTCTTCTCTACTTCTAAATACATTACCTTTAGCTCCTCTTGTTTTTAGTCTCAACCTACAATTAGATCCATTCAGACAGACCTCTTTACTTACTGAACCTGAGTGATGCCAATGGGCTCCATGGAAGGCAGAGGTGCACTCATCTGGATCTAGGTGCAAGACTCAAATGCTAGGTGGGCGGAGAAGAAAGAGTGACCGGGAACTGAAAACTGAATCCAGCTATCAACTTTGTCCAACGTTTTATGGGAGTAGTAAGGCAGTGACAAGTTGCTGCCAAAAGAGGTAAATTCACAAAGATCCCTGCAGAACATATAGTGTACCTACTTCCTTCTTCCTCACCACCCCGCATCATGCCACCAAAGCAAAGCAGAAACACAAGCTACAGAGTGGACAAAACCTGTTCCATTTTTGTAAGCAAATAAAAGAAAAAACACTTTCCGTCTCAAAACGTTTATCTGTTTCTTTCCACCATTTAAACTATACAATGTCAAAAGAAGAAACAATTGAAAAACAATGTGCCCAGGCAAATCATTTAATCCTTCCATTGAAAAAGCAATTCATATAGGTTTGTAATAGACTTACACTCCACTTTTCACATGAATTGATCTGGTCTCTGGTCCAAATCCAGCCTGTTCCAAATCAGGAAATTCTTGATTGAAAATGTTCAATACCTTTCCATCTTCTTCATCAGACTCAAAAATTGTAACTGATGACTCTATGAAATCCTAAGAGACAACACTGAAAGTTAGGATAAATATTTTAACAGATTACAACAGTTTGTTATGTATAATAGCTAAGAATTCGATGGGATTCTCCACAATTTAAAGTGTAACCACATTCAAGGTAGAGATTTTCTATGGTTAGAGGCAGTGGGGTCCGACAAGGGCTATTTTTGCCAATATAAATGAGGCAAGATGAATCTAAAATAACATTAGAGGTAATAAGTGTATCTTAGGAGTAACAATTTTAAAAGCACCTTATGACTTAAGAGAATAGACCAAAAAAGAGATCAAACTGTAGCAAGCTAAGAGAGAGTGGGGACTTAGTCTAGAGAAACTAATGCATGGTAACTGTCCATCTGCTCACTTTTACCCCGCAAATAAGTGAAAGCTAAGCTGGGCCAAGTATGTCTTGTTGCAGTGGTATAAGAGCAGTTACAGGCAGTAGCAGAAAATCTCATCCCCTTGTAACTTAATGCGACTCAATTGTTTGTCCCTAATCTTATCAAAAGTTCTGCACACAAGGATCTCACAACAGAAAGGGAGACTCAGCTACCTCCCCTTAGATGGAAATGAAGTCTCTTTGGGGTCCAGGATGCATGCACGAGGCACAGCACAAGTGATCTATCTTGATGCTGAGTTAACTTCTCCTTCTACGCCACGTCCTGCCTCACAGTCAGAGGGAAGTCTCCTGTGCAGGTAGTTTCTTTTCTATGTTAAACATCACCCAGTACAATGATCTGGGGAAGGGACCCCCAAAGCATGGCCTTTTTAGGTCCTACCATAATGGAAGTGTGTACTACAATAATAATATGGGGAAAATATTTGACCATGGGAGTCCTGTAATGGACTCCTTCCCCCTCATCACTCCAAGTTCTCTCTGTAGGGCTGGGTGAAATAGGCCTGAGTATATATTTCCTTAGACATGTTACTGATGCAGCCTCAGATATTTCAATCAAAATCAGTTTTACAATAGCCCATTACTTAAACCATTTTGACAGTTTACCCTTGGAACTCTACTGTTATTACTAAATATTTATATTTCAGAAGCCCTCAGATGACCTCATCAGGACCTGTTGTCACGAGGCACGAAACAAAGGGAATGAGATGCATACCTTCCCCTAAAGCTAAGTACAGACAGTCAAAAAGCCCATGGCCAAATGGATTGTCTTCACAGGTTAGACTACCCTGTGTAGATTGAATCGATAAGCAAGTGAAGACATTCACTTTTGATTCCAGAAATTCAGCCACGTGCCTGCAGGGCCCAGGACAGAAGCTTGGAGGAGGGGGGCTGGAACAGATAGCTTGGGCCAAAGCTAGCCCACCTACCCTGCAAGGGGATAGGGGGAGTTGTGGGGGAGGTGCAAAGCATCCTGGGATGCAAGGACACTGTGAGTTAACTTGAATCTGGAGGGAATCTGGGACAGAAGTTCAATAAAGCAATTTAACCTAAATCAGTTAAGTCTGATACTCCATCCATCCAGATTCATCTTAAACTGGTTTTGGCCATTTTGAAAGCAGCTTACATGCACTGAACTTCTGCTGTGTTACAGATTTGAACCGGTTTCTGATCACTTATACTGGTTTACGTGTAATTTCTGTCCCTAGCTTAAAGGGTTACATACTAAGGCCATGATTCATGCAGCCAGAGCCATGTGAACAGATTCTTGCATGCCTCAGCTGCTTTGCTGACTTTTACGCCCCCAGGTAAGTGGGAGCTATCCTGCTATCCTTACTTATTGTAGCATGTAATGAATTTGGGTTGCATCTGAGGGGTCACTTGCAGAATCAGGTCTTAATATGGCCCAGGATTGCTGCCCTGAGTAGAGCAAACTAAAAAACAACAATGCCAAATCTTGGGGTAGAACTATTTTCCTATTCTTCTCACAGTTTCAAGCATTTAAAACAGCTGAAGTTATGACAGCTATCATGGGGTGCACCTGTAGGCAGTGATTAATTGGTGGTGGTGGTGGGGGGGACACACATTATTTATCATGCATAGGGATTTTCTCTGAATTTATTTAACTACTGTTTGGTCCCTATTGACAGCTAACAGTAAGCTATGTTGAGTTTTATCAGTCATATGCTTGTATGAACCATGGTATTGGGCATGAACGTATCTGCATTTTTGTGATCCGACTAAAATCAAAAGATTGTCAGGAGCACTTCTTACTAGACACAAACTATTTCCATACCAAAGTTTTGGTATGCACATCTGTCAGATGGGGGAGAAGCAAGACTGAGCGTGTACACAGAACAGAGGGTGTAGGAAACAATGGCTATGACTGAATACAATTCTAAGCAAAAACACATGAGATGCATGTTAATGGAGACCCCCATGCTCCCCATTCAGGTCCCAAGTGAGAAGGAAATCACATACAGAGACTGAGATCTCGGTCTCTCTTGACTAGAATATATAATAGCTGAGGTTTACATGAATACTGCTGTCCTCCTTGAATATACCAAAGAACAGCAAGAACATTAATTTGTCAGCTAGATGTCTACGTTGGAAGGAAATTGTGAAGGATGTACATTTTTTAAACAGATTTTTGTCCTTCTTGAATAGATGGGAAGATAATGATAAGGGATTTAAAAAAAACCTTTTGAGAAGAAAGGTTGTCTGAATATCACAGTGTCTAGTGGAAGATTCTAGCCCTCAGCAAATGAAGTGGGTAACGATTTAGGACAGGGGTTAGCAATCCTGGCACACATGCCAGAGCATGGCATGTGAGGACAAATTGCTTAGCCTGTCAGAAAGCACCATGGGGCAGTTGGCAGGGGAGCTGGGAGGGGCCAAATCCTTGTGGAAGCACAGCCCCAGCTCCTTCCCCACTGTCTACCCCAAGGGGAGTGTGTAGCCACCGCTGGCAACAGGCTGGACTGAGGCTCCACAGACCGTGGTGCAGCTGCTTGCAGCCTCCCTGCCACCTGCTGTGCACAGCGTGGGCTCTGTGGCAGGTGGCAGGGGCTTGCCCAGAGCCTGGACTGGCAGTTGCAGGCAGCCAGGAGGCTGCAAGTGGTTGCACTGGGATCTGTGGATCCCTGGCCTGGCTTGTTGCCAGCGGCAGGTACACACATGCCTTGGGGTGGATGGCAGGGAAGGGACTGGGGTTGCACTGCCACGAAAAGAATCAGGCCCCTTACAGCTTCCCTGCCATACTAGGTACTAGATCCCCCTCCCCTCCTTCTTGCTCCTCCCTCCTGCCCTGCCACCTTCAGGGGCACCAAGCTGCTCCCTTTCCCTCCTTCACCGTTGGACTGCTCCCTGCCCTGTGCTAAATGATAATTGGTAAGTACAAGCTCCTCCCCAGCCCTCCCCCCGCCATTTATTTTGCCTAGCATGCTAATCTCTTACAAGAAGATGCTGCAGGTTTTTTGGCACTCTGCCCAAAAACGTTGCCGACCCCTGATCTAGGAAAAGCTGGCAGGAATACTAGCTACTGGAAACACAGACAGAACTCTTAAAGAATTTGTTTTAAGTTAGAGAACGGGGTGAGATATATCTGTTTTGTTTTTGCCTGTTTACATCCAAAGTTAAGAGTTCTTATTTTGTGTTCTATCAATCCTATGTAATAAACTTTATTTTAGTTTTATATCTCTGCAAGACACGCTAGAAAATCCGGTTGTCGCACCAGACGACAAGGCTAACCTATTTAACCATTTCTTTGCCTCCATTTTCCCGAGCAGGGACCAGATCAGACCGTCCGCCGGGACCCCCTCGGGCCCCGGGGGAGGCGCACCCAGGCCTAGGTCAGTGAGGATCCAGTCAGGGAACTTCTGGAGGGACTGGACGTATTTAAATCAGCAGGTCCTGACGACCTCCACCCCAGAGTGCTGAGGAAATTAGCAGAGGTCATTGCGGGACCCCTGGCGCAGCTTTACGAGCACTTGTGGTGCTCTGGTGTGGTGCCAGAGGACTGGAAAAGGGCCAATGTGGTTCCCATTTTCAAAAAAGGGAGGAAGGAGGACCCAGG
>NW_005841916.1:3149683-3150043 GCF_000455745.1 Alligator sinensis
TAGACGAACACCTTGCCAGGGTCGTTTGACCCCAGTACTTTTTCCTGCCATGGCAGGGGGTTGGACTTGATGATCTGCTCAGGTCCCTTCTGACCCTACCAACTATGAAATTATCTTACCAATATGTCTTGTGGTAAGAGCTGGATTTTGTTGTAGCTGACAACTGCAGGCACTCCATTCTCACAAAGACAGCAGACCTCAATTCTGCAGTGGTGGAGGGACCTGGCAGACACTAAACTAAGCACTTTTTCCAACTAAGCTGTAAGGGCTGGTCAGGATGCTGATTAAGCTGAGATTTTGGCCAGGAAAGGAGTCTTCTTGGAACAAAATCCAGTCTGTGCCCATGGAACACAGCAGGAA